>NC_133357.1:9776502-10109835 GCF_030506205.2 Paramisgurnus dabryanus | reverse complement strand
GCAAATAAAGGATGCTTTAAAATCTTAAAAAATATAGCACATAGGCATCTCACTCTCTCTCTCTCTCTCTTTTCCTTTGTCTCTGTCTCCCTTTGTATGTGTGTGTGTAGGAGGGGAAGGAAGAAGTCAGTTAACTTCACTATATCATAGACAAATAGGCTGAAGTAAATATTATTTACAGAAGTAAACAATGGGCACACAGAAATTTAATACACACACATACAGCATATGTACACATACATGCAAAAACACAAGTTCATAGTGGTGCATGGAAGCACTCAAATCTAACCACAATTTCGGCCAGGGACCAAAATTAACATTCACCAAGCAAATGCAAGTAAAAAGTGTGAGTGAAAACAATGTGTCTTGTAATAACAAATTTGACATCGGAAGTTTATCTATAAGGTGCTTTTCTCTTTACAACGTATTGTGGTGACACATGTGTATTATTTTTGCATGAAATCGTCAAACTATTAAAAACTAATGAATGTTTTATTTTATGTAAAATTACAGAATCTCAGGTTTGGTGGCCAGTAAGACTTTTTTAGGGGGGTAAATGTTCACAGCACATTTGCAAGTGAAATTTGCATCGTGATGCTCACCTCCATACAGCGGAGAACCCCTGAATCTTCATCATCCAAATCTTTTTCTCTTCCCATCCTTTGCCCATCATTTAAAAGTGTAAAACTTCTTTAAATTGATTCGAAATCTCCAAAGACCATCGTAATAAAAAGACATCTTATTCGAAATTACTTGGAAAGATTTTGAAAGCCTTAATATTAGAAGAATAACTTTATTCTCTGTCCTACCAGACCTGTGGTTTATAAATGTGTAATATATTGAATTTTTAAACTCAAATGCATGATTCAGAGTGTTGGGAGATTAAAAAGTCTACACAGTTTCACTGGGTTCATGCTTCATAGTCTTTTAAAATAGTTTTTATTCAAATAAAAAAAAATCAGGTTACACTCACGAAAGTCATTTGGAAAGGGACAGAGGTACAAATAGGTAGAAATAACTCAAACGCATTCAACAATGGACTAAATAAAGTCTTACATGAAATCCCCAAAGCAGTATTTTAGAGTTGTGTTTTGGTATATCAATTACTATGACATTATACGCAGAACAATGAACGTAAAGGGGAAGTATAGGCATGTATAAAAGCCTATGCAGGTTTGGCTTTACTTGTAAGGGCCAAATTCTTCAAATTAAAGCAAAACGTGTCAAAAAATACTTGTAAAGTTTATATTGTTTTGCTAATAAAAAGATGCCAAATGTTGTAAGTTTGTAGGAAGTGTAGGGTTAGGGAACATAACATATATCATTAGACTGGTAGGAAAACAATGGAAAGATGTAAGACAGAGAGTTGAAGGGAAACTGTGCCCTTCAACTCTCAAGAGCAGATCATTTGAATTTTTCATTTGCTTGGTGAAGCTGTGTTCTGAAATTCTAGCCTTTAATGCTCAGGCAGGAGAATGAGCTGAGCGGCATTGATTTTTTACTGTTATCAGTCAGTGCCCTCTGAGCCCACTGTCCTGAAACACACACACACACACACACACACACACACACACACACACACACACACACACACACACACACACACACACACAGAGATCTGTCTCACTGCACACACACAATTGTCTTATTAGGGAGGACAACCGTACAGACATCTTTTGTTTTCATACTAGTCTAATAATACTGCTATCCCTAAGAACCTAACGCTTACACAAACCCTGGTAACATTAAAGTTTACAGTTGGATTACAGTTGGATTTGGACAAAATGTTTGCCCCCTACAAGTATTGCCAAACCATTACACGCACACACACACACACACACTAAAAAGACAAACAACAGAAATCACATTACTTTGTTATGGGTTTGTTTATGATGATAAGGACACCTTAAATGTCTTGCCCTTCTGAACCAAAACATACAGGAATTTCAATTAAATCTACATTCTGTTTTACTCCATCTTCTGTTTTACAAAAACAAATAATATTTAAATATTTTTTTAAGAGAAAAAAGGCTAAAATAATTTTTTTCCTTCACATAGATCACCTTGTCTCAAAATAACAAAGACTGGTATTGTGCTTCACTGCTATTGTCATGGAAGCATCTGAAGCGTTTAGTGCGCGCGATTCGACACAGCCACGGCACGAGCGCGACGCACAGGAAAGCCAGATATGCCAAAGCCTTCGTCTTCCTCCCTTTAAATCATCAGCCCTCCCGGCACTGTCAAGACACACCGTCTATTAATAAATAAACAAGCTGGCATTGGAGGAAAAGAGTTTCTATCTCTGAGGGGATATTTCTGATTTAATGCATTCGGTGTGGTGATTTCATTACTCCATTTATAGGCAGCCTATTAAGCTGAATGACATTACTCAAGTTGTTTTCCTTCGCCCACGTGTGAACAAAATCTAGTTATCCTACTTCCCCTGTAAATACATGACAAAAACAGACTACTGTGAGCAGATGCTGTTAAAACCACTTAAACAGTGTGTGATACAGTATACCCAAACCACCACACGCGATTACTATTGATCCTTCACCATAACAGCACTGTAGCCTGTATGACTGTAAAATATTTTAAGGTAAAAAGTTTTTTTCCTTTGTAATTTAATTTAGAATACATTAGATAGCAGAGGATCAAATCAACTAAAGAGGACTTGATTTATGATTAAATCAAATAGTTTATTTTATTATCATAGGAGTAAAAATAATGTAAGATAACATAAGCGTATTAACTTTATTGCCATCATAATATCAAATAAATAAATGCTAAACTTTCATTTATTTTAATCCTAAGTGTTTCTAAACAAGGCTAGAAAAAGCCAGAGGTGGTCACCAGTGTGATCGTATGTAATTGTTGGCTAATACAGTCCATCTTATTACCAGCCAGCAGACCGACCTGTGTGAATTATTTCGTGTTAAGTGTGTAATCTAATCCGGGCTCTTTCTTCGGTATCGGGTTTAAGGCCGAGCTGGTATCGACAGCGCGAGAAAGCGGCCAATGGCCAAAGCGCAAAGAAGCGGCATCAGTGTCGGGATGATATTCCCGTTTCCTCCGTATCAAATACAAACACAAACTCCACGTGCAGGGGAAAACGGACATGGCACGTGCGGTCCAAACGGACACGGGAATACCCAACAAACTCAAAACCTTCTACTCTGTAACACAGAAACGGACACTTAAAAACATTTAAGAAATAAATATATTTGGTAATTATAGTAGAGAATTGTCTCTACTACAATTCTTTATAAAATCATATTAGATTATTATATAAAGCAGACTACAAAAAAATAAATTAAGAATTAAAACTGTCATAAACAATTTTAGTGTGCGCGATAAAAAATACAAAATGGTTTAAATGCAACAGGTGTCAGTTAAGCAAAGTGGGCTTAATATGGAAAATAAAATTAACTGACTGAATTAATGATTTGATTTAAAACCCTTTGTCGATCCTCCATTTCGTAAGGGTTTCAAATGACGTGAATGTATCAAGCGCGAGCAGGTGCTTTTACGCATTGTCCATTACCAAACAATATTTAATAAAAAAACTCAAAGTATTTGTTAAGCGAGAAAACTGAGTGAGCAATGTCTGACAATATATATAAAAAATAGTCACTTCACTTACTTTTAGGAGTAATGCGACGCCAAGATTTCCAAACTCTCTAGAAGATCCGCGCGCGTCGCTGCATTCGCTCTGTTGACATGCTCATCCAAAAATATTCAAGTGTCCGAGCTGCGTGTAGCGCGAGGAACAGCTCGCGCCAGACAGTGCACGCGCTGTCAGTGAGGCTGACGGTGAAGTCCTCCCTAAGTTCATGAGAGCTTAACTGTTCGCACCGAAGCGGAACCGTCCGACACCATAACCAAAACCCCCGAGGTGCGCTTACTTGCCTTGCGTGCAGATGCCACGAGTTAATATTTTGTTAAATTTTTACGCCCCTGAAGTTAAGTCGAGTACACGCGCACTCCGTGGTCTACTTCATTATTAAAGTTCTCCACAGCGACGGAGCAAGAGCGCTCGAGGATGCGCATGCGCGCAGCTGCTATGCGGGGTGCTGCTGTTGGCTCACACCCAACCTAGTAATGGGGCACAGCAGAAGGGCTGGGGATGCCAGGATGAGACTCGTATTAATAGTTTGGTCCAAATGATTAACTTTTTATTTTATTTAACACCACAAACGACCAATTCAACCCCTTATCTTAAGACTCTTGCATTGAGTTGACTTTGGGGGTGTTATGCCACAAGCAAGAGAACGCTTACAGTTTCATCACTGGCATACTAACAATTGTGCAATTCTGGGTAATTTAACAGATTTCTTCCATATCTAAAATTCGTTGATATAATTGAGCTTCAATATGTTCACTGCTTTAAAACCAGACCATATCCAGAACCGAAAATGATGCTCTGGACCACCATGTTTTGCCGTTTTTGACTGACACACTGTTACAAAAAGAAAACAAAAATTTCATGCTGTTGAGTGGAATGTAACTAGCAGGGGGTTGCTGTTGATCTGCAGGCTTAACTCCACATGCTCCATGAGAATTTGGCTGCATTAACATCAGGAAACAACATTTCTGCAATTTCTTAAAACTTCAGGGAGGCGAACTTACACACCTCACCATATTGTATTTTTAAACGATTTAATTTGAAAAAGCAAGTCATTGGATGACAATCAAATTGATCTAGGTAGCAAACTGTTGGAAGATAATAATTAAAGTTGGTGGAAAAAACAGGCACAACAGTCTTTAAGAGCAAGTGCATACTGGCTTTTCTTTTTGGGCTGGGGGGTGGACATGCAGCTCGGTGGGGTCTTATTTATAGACCTGTGCAGAACTTTTGGCTGCAAACTGCACTGTGCTGACGCGGTATAACCAGAAGATGCCTGTCAAACAAAGAATAAAAATACACCAAGTGGGGCGCGAATGGGGTTGCATCTGGCACCCTGGCGTGAAGACCCACAGTTTATGCTCCCTCCCCCATAGAGCATGCATAAACCTGCGTTAGCCAGACATTGTGCAATAAGCACATGAAATACAAGGGGTATGTAAAATCTTGTCATGCACATGCACATTTTTAGACTTCGATCTGTCCTGTCACAAATCCTCAGATTCAGAATAAACAAGTATCCTGTCCTGGTATCATTCACCTCTATGTATGTGTCTATTAACGTATAATGATTTAAAAGCGTAATGTGGTTTTAGCGTAATGTGACTTGACTGTAAATTATGTTCAGCATTTTCATGCATCAATGGGTGACTGCAATGAAAACACATTATTTAATAGATTTCATTAATAGTTGAAGTGCTGTAACTGAACTCCTGATAAGTATTGAGAAGGGAGGCAAGGGAGGACTGTGGTCACTGAGCCCATGAAACAGGCTCCTTAAGCAGGCTAATGAACTCGGCCGGGCCGTGTGGGCTCTGATGGCTCCAGCAGCTGCTTGCTCGGGGAACAAAGGAAATATTTAACACCTCATAAATTCTTCTAATACCTGAAGAAAGGATCCCAGAAAATACGCTCACAATCTGAAGCACTTAAAAGAGTGATTTTTGAGAGACAGGCAATGGACAGAGGCAAAGGCTGACGAGGAGAGTGTGACAAAAATACTTTTGACATGTTGAAATGGCTGCTGATGTAGACATCTTAGTATCGAGTTTCATGTGCTTTTGTATTTAAGTTTGTAACTTTTGTTTATAACATTATTGCATAGTGTCTATGCTTCTGTTTGACTCTGTCTATGCGTTTAGTGTTTTGTGTGTTGGCTTCTTTGCATTGGAGACTGAATATTCTCTGTCAAATCATAAATATACTAACAGAGTAGAGTTTCATTTGCCTTTATATCCTACTGAAGCAAAATATCCTTTATTAAATAGTTAATATAGGCAGCTAACAAATAATAAATAAACAAACAAACAAACACATTGTATGGCATAAGGATTGGAATATATATAATTGGTGATGTTAAGGGGAAATGTCAAATCCCGCTTGGACTTTTATTGTCCTCCTTAAATGTGAGTGTCTGCGAACGAACCACTGTAAAAATATATTTCGGTTCAGGGTTACACTAACTAAATAGTTTTTATGTGTGAGGTGTGTATATGTGAAGTGTGATCATGTCACAAAGGCGTTCTCTGATCTATGCTCGCATATAATCTGAGCTTAAAAAACCATATATGATCAGAGGATTGTATAAGAATAGAGGGAAAGAGAAATGCAGAAAGACACATAAAGAGAAAAAGACATGAGAGGAGAGTGACAGAGAGGAATTGTGTCTGTGTATGTGTGTGTGTGTCTGTCCTGTCCAGCACCATTGTTATTTCATTAGGGTGTAAGATTACCTCCATTAACTCAGCATGTCGGCTGGACCTAAAGAACCTCTCTCTCTCTTTCTCTCTCTCTCATGGACACATGGACTTTCCATTAAAGTATCACAAGGCAAGCTTAGTGCTAAATGAATAAAGCGCTTGACATTCACCTTAAAGATGCATCCCTTCCCTTCGCTATCGACACACACGGATGTACCACCAAAATATAATATTTAATTGTACTTATTTTCCGCATTATATTCGCTATAAAAGTGTGTGCTGTTTATTTGCGTGATTAAAGGATTAGTCAATTTTCTTAAAAAAAATCCAGATAATTTACTCATCACCACGTCTTTCTATGTTCAGTCGAGAAGAAATTATGTTTTTTGGGGAAATTTTAATGGACTTTAATGGACCCCAATACTTAACAGTTTTAATGCAGCTTCAAATTGCAGTTTCAAAGGACTCTAAACGATCCCAAACGAGGCATAAGGGTCTTATCTAGCAAAACGATTGTCATTTTTGGCAAGAAAAATAAAAAATATGCACTTTTAACGCACAACTTCCCTTCTTCCTCCAGCTGTGTGGCGAGCCAGCGCGACCTCACGTAATTGCATAATGACGTCGAAAGGTCACGTGTTACAGATATGAAACGCACATTTGCGGACCATTTTAAACAATAAACTGACACAAAAGACATTAATTAGTTTAATTCAACGGACAAAAACCTCGGAACGGTCCTCTTTCTCCACACTTATAAACACTGGGGTGTAGTTTCGATACGCCATCCGCGACCTCTTGACGTGATGACGTCTTACGTGAGGTCGTGCTGGCGCATCACAGAACTGGCGGAAGACGAGAAGTTGTGGTTTAAAAGTGCGTTTTTTTTTTTTTTTTTTCTTGCCAACAATGACAATCGTTTCGCTAGATAAGAACCTTATGCGTCGTTTGGGATCGTTTAGAGTCCTTTGAAACTGCAATTTTACACTGCATTAAAACTGTTAAGTATTGGGGTCCATTAAAGTCCATTAAATGAGAAAAATCCAGCAATGTTTTCCATAAAAAACATAATTTCTTCTCGACTGAACAAAAAAAGACATCAACATTTTGGATGACATGTTGGTGAGTAAATTATCTGGATTTTTTTTTTAAGAAAATTGACTTATCCGTTAATCAGTTTAGCATGAGCTGAATTTGTGTGTGATTGTATGTTTTTTGCATAGATACATTTTTCGGTGTGTTCAAACTATAGCTGGTATAATTTTTTATATTTTTAAAAGTTATATTTTTGGTAATTTTGCCTTTATTTAGAGAGTACAGTAGAGACAGACAGGAAGTAATAGGGGACAAGAGAGAGGGTAGGATCACGAAAGGACCACGAGCCGAGACTCACACTTGGGTCACCCGAAGCATTGTTGCACTATGTCTGCAGCTCTGACCACATGGCAAGGGCTCTGACATAGCTGGTAATAAATAATAACTTTCTAATAATGTAAAAAAGTTACATACCTCCATGGCTCAGTGGTGCTCAAGAGCCTTACTTCACAGGAGATGCTGGACAGGGCTCTGACTCACTCTATTGTTATAATACCACTGAAATTACCCTGGCGGTGTCTTTGGAAACTGGTAGCTGAAAGGTTAGACAAGATCATATATGAATTAATGGTTTAATAATTGCTTGTTTGACATACCCAACATCTATTTTAATCAGAGCCATTTTAATGGCCATTAGAATGACTGCTGAATACATTCCAATATAGTACAATCTGATGAATTGAACATAACCATATCTTCCACTGCCAATAAAACCTCAAGAGTTGTTGTATTGTGTGTGGAGGACAAAAATGTCCTGATGTCACTGTGCGTATTCTCTTGAGTATATACAAATTAGTGGGCTACTACCACAATTTAAGGTTTATGAGCAGCCATGTGGAGAGGTAAAAAGCTGAAATAAGTGAATATGATAATTTGTTAACCAATGAATCATCATCAGACACAGTAAAACCAAAACAGTCATCTTACCCACAAGCCCCGAAATGACGTGGATTCAGTGGAATGCGCACAACTCCCAGCATGCTTTGAGACCGCGGCCCTGGCTTCAACATCCTGGCAACAATGGCTATCTCCAAGGATAATACACGACTGGCCAATCTTGAAGCTCCGCCCCTTTCTGCAATCCCTGATAGATTTCGCACACATACAATGTGCTTCTGTCCAAATCTTGCAAGTAAAAATGTGCACAATGTTTTCATTGCTAATGAGTTCATGAGGGGAAATATATACAAGGGTTAAATCAGCAAGGAGATGATCAAAAAATAACTGCATGAAAGAGTGAGAAAACAGAGTGGTTAGCTTGTTTCTTTTTTCCGTTAGAGGAACATTCCTTCAACATGCCTTAATAATCCAACTAATTAGCCTTTCGAGCTTTAATTATAAACTTCCATCGTGAATATCTACAGAAATGTTTTCATTTGGATTCTAGGTGTGGTATATCTCCATTGCTAATGACCTCATGTTTGAAAGGTCCCCAATTACTCTCAAATTCAGAGCTTAGTACTGGCAGTGACAATGAACAGATCTGTCCAGTCGGCTCAGAAAGAACACATTTCACGCGTCAAAATTACCTATGACCTGCACCTGCAAATATGACCGTAAAAATTTGTAAATTGACTATTATGGGCCCTGTGTGGGTCTTACGACACTGAATGAAGAAGACAAACCCTAAGCCCTTACTATACTGTATCAGTCTGATACATAATATGTTTATATGCTTCTTATATACAGTAAATTCACAAGCCAGTCTTGTCTAAAATGACAGTAACGTGGTTTCCACATCTCAATGTGTCTGGAGCTAAAATGGAAATGTCATAGACTGAAAGAGATGTGTTTCCATTTTAACCCATCTATTTCTCACGTCTCTAAGTATATGACACAACTATTGGATTTTTCGTCCAGAGCCCTTCTCTTTATTGAACACTTTTTTCAGATATCCTATTCATTTTATACGATGATGAAAAAAGAAATGATTATTAAATATGTTTTTTGGTAACACTTTACTTGAAGGGGTGTTCATAAGACTGACATGACACATTCCTTATCATGACATGACTGTTGAGATGATGAGATTTTATGCACATTTATGACAACTTCCATTAAGTGTCATTTGTTCAATGATGTCATTTTTTATGCAAAGATGACATTGTTTGAGATGTCTTTGTTATGACAACTTGACATAAACCAATACATCATAACTTGTCATGACATCTTGACATTACCAAGACGGACCACTTAGAGATACAAATTGAATTTGTCATTAAAATATCATTAAGTGTTAATACTCTGTCATATAGTTTTATAACAGCGTCATGAATATTTTTCTTGACCTCAACTACAGTGGTAAAAAAATAATTTGTCATTAAAATGTCATTAAGTGTTAATACTCTGTCATATAGTTTTATAACAACATCATGAATATTCTTCAGTTCATAATGGGTTTTTTTAAGTTTCCTCCATGTATTTAACAAATAAAATCAATCATTCAATAATAATAATAATAATAATAATAATAATATTTAAAATTGATAAAATTATGTTTTATTGCATTTGGAGATGATTTACCTAAAATTAAATGAAAACAGTACAAAAATAGTTTAAGCCATGCAGTGTTGGGTCCATATCGCTGCGAAGTTAATTACATTACATTAAATTGATTACATGTTTTGTTAGTTTTTTCTTCTATGTCAGAAAATTTCAGAACCTTCTGTGTGAGAAAAAACAAGTTCTGTATTGTGCACATACATAAAGTAAAGTTTAATATTTTGACGTACCAGTATTAACACTTAATGACATTTAAATGACAGTTTAATGTAATGTTAACCCATAAAGCTAGGTAGTTTCTTAAGTTCAATAATTATTCTGCTTTGTCATGTTTATGACAGATTTATGACAAGTTATGATGTATTGTCAAGTTATCATATCAAAGACAATTCAAACAATGTCATCTTTGCATTAAAAATGACATGATTCAACAAATGACACTTAATGACAATTGTCATAAATGTGCATAAAATCTCCTTCATGTTTATGACACGTCTTGTCATGATTATGAAGGTGTCATGTCAGTCTTATGAACACCCCTTCAAGTAAAAAACACAGAACATACACACAAAAGCTTTCAGAGAAAATAACAAAAATTTACGACTATTGAGCAAAAAACATTCAAAAGAATTCATCTGAATGGTGTGATGTAACATGATAATACAAAAAATTAAATGTACTAGTATTTGAGATTTGGCTCAGCGGTTGTGTCTTTGATGATGTTTCTGTTAGACAGTACTCTTTATTAAACAAGGATCTGTAATTCTCTTTGACTGACTCTCTTTCACTGTCCACCAACCAACCCTGCTGGACTTTGACACCTGAATTCATTTCCTCCGTTTCATGTGTGTGGGTGCTATTTATGCTAGAGAAACAAAGATCAAAAAAGAAAAAACTGAAACGGAGCATATCTTAAATTTACGATAAAATTAAGCCTTAAACAAAAGAAAAAAAATTTCATAGAATCTTCAAATTGAGCATTTCAAATATAAAAAACTATACCGCCTTTCTCTGACTTATACACATATATCTGTTTACATGCATGTAAACAGAAAAACCAAGCTCCCTCCATTGGCGCCAACACTGACACACAGACCAAAGAGGGAGTCATTCTGTCATGCAGAGGAGCAGACTGCTGGACCAACACTTTTGTTGTACATTTACCACCGCTTTGATAAATGACCATAACTACAAACTAGTGATGTCAACCACAAACATTGTTTTGGAACAATTCTTTTCAAAGCTCTGATTTGCAAAGTATTTAACTTTCAGGACTAAAATATGTTGCATGTTGGAACAATTAAAAACATTTTAACTGAAAATACTGAAATGATCAGGAGTATTTAACTAAAATGTATTTTACTCAAAAAAAAAAGACTTTACATTTTGGGTGGTCCCACAGTTTGTAGTTATTATTGTGGGTACAATTAAACTTTGGTAACTTAGTATTAGGTATCACTGTAACAAAAAGATGGAGAATTGTTTGGGAACTTATTTAAAAACAATCAATTCAGGTTATTTTCTTTAATAACAATTTAAATGCAATGGTTTAACTGCAAACAAATTGTACTAAGGTACTATAAATGAGACATTCTTGAGTTTAAAGGCCATTCCTGTTGTCAAGTGATCTAATAATGACAGAGCTGGCTGTTTTAACCCCAGTGGGGCAGCCAATGCATTGGGTCATATTTCAAGTAATGCCTTTACTTCTTAAACTAGACTGTGACAGAAAAGTGTGTGTGAGCGTGACCTAAAACTGGCTGACAAGGGCCAATCCATACCCTTGATTCAAGGGGTCATAGCTAATGCTATCATGAGAGTGCTAATGATTTTTTCATTAGCTAATAGAGGCTCAAGTTTCTTTTATGCTTGTGTGTTTGTGAGACTGCGTGGGAGAGAATAAAAGACTGAATTACCGTCACAGTTTATATCATATATTGGTATGTCTGTAAGTGCCATAAAATGCTTTGCTGTGAAATCTGCCTGGAGTAATGTTACACCTGACACACTAAATGTCCCCAAACCCGCCCCAAAAATAAGGGATCCCAGGCACAAACAATGCACATGCATACACACACCCCTCTCTTATTCATACAGTAGTTCAAAATGATTAACTTGCTTTACCTCTTTTTGCCCTATTGGAATTAACTCCCTCTCTTTCTCTCTCTCTCTGTTAATGCATTCTTTTATGTCATCTCGAGTTTCCTGGATTCTGCCATCGCCGTGGTAACCCCTCCCTCCTCTGGTCCCTCAGGTCCTGCCGGATGGGATGCTTTTGTGTAGCTGCCACATTTTTGGGGTAAAATGATCCTGTCCCCTTCACCCACACACACTCACACAGTCTTAGTATTTGTACAAACTTGGCATCATTTCAAAATTCTGCAATCAAAAAGATATGAGAAAGAGATGGCTTCACAGAACGAGATAAACTCAAAATGCATAATGTTTCAGTTCACTGACTATACATTCATACACTTCTATATCATAAATCATTACTCATGTTCATACAAACAGGCTCGCACCATCTGTCGTGCAGGTCATCCCTGCCCTGAGATGCTCAACAGCTGCTAAGCACACTCACAGGTAGGAGCAGGCACACCAGGTGTGTGAGAGACAGTATGTATGGCACGACTTAAGCAATGTCTCTCATTCTCTTTCACTTCTAACGCTCTCTTAATCCAATGTCTGTACTAAAGCATTCAAAATGGCATTATAAATATTGGTTTTAGGGTTTTAGGGAGTGTTTACTGCTGTGATGTAGAATGTAAGTCACTGAGGTGTATGTTTGTTTGTATATTCATGAGCGTCCCTGGAGGGTCATACCGTAATCCTCCAGTGTGTCCCTGCTGAACGTACGTCCCTGAACGTCTCCAGTTTCTCTCAGTAAATGATCTGATTAAAAAACTTCTTTCAGCCTGGCCCGGCCCAAAAACAGACAGCTTCAGAGAAAAGAAAAGAAACAAAGAAAAAGAATGAGCGAAACGAAGACTTGGAAACAGGACAAAATAAACCATACCAATGCCTGAAGCTAGAAACCACCAGACAATGGAAAACATGGCTGCAAAAAACACACTGCCCGGGACACTTTAAGAGTAAACAGGTAGTGCGTAAGTAAGTGAATGATGAAAACATACATGTAATACCATAATATTTGTATATTGCAGTATATTTAGATCTAAAATTAAATAATAAATATTTATAATTTTGAATATTCGATTAGACAGCACAAATTACTTTATTGTGTTTTAAATGGTTAAGAATATTTCTTAATAGATTTGATTTTGGTTATATATTGTGTTGTTGTGTGCTAACCCATGGGGCATCTCATACTCACTTAATAAATGACTGCTCCTGGCCAATAACTCTCAGTATTGATTTGTAAAGCGAAACCGGCTTGAGCTGTGACCTTCAGTGTCTCCTGAGGCATCATGGGAAATTGAGTTTAATTGATAGGAAGGCAGATGTGTGGATGATGTCACCTCACAATTAATAAAGACAGCATATTTAAAGAGAGGTACTGGCTAAACTCCACTGCGTAAACAGGAAGTTGCGACCGACTTCAGTATTGGGATTTCTGAGTGAAACATCTAGAAAAGTGTTTTATTCAGAAATGGAGCTCGCAGCAGACTGACAGTAGGAGGGGATAGTGACTATAAATTAGGGATGGGCATGATTAATCGATGATCGATAGTTGATCGTTAATAATTTAGTCGATGACGTTAATTTGTTATTGATTAATCAAATCCTTTTTTTTATCTAATGCAGGTTGTGGTGCCTAGCGTAGCGTGTGTCTTGAAGCAATTAAATTAATTTCATTGTGTGGCAGCAATTCAACATTTTACCACCAGGGTGCAATATTTGACACCATACTTCGTTATCTGTGACCTTCCGTTTTTATTTTAAAAAAATAATCATGAAGAAGTCATGATTTTTTGGAACAAATGAGGTCCCTGTTTAAGAATGCGGCTCCTAGCTGCAGGTTCCGCTGCTTTAGAGCACCGCATATTCAAGCGCATATATCTTCCGTTTGTCTAACTAAATGTAGTTTAACTGTTTGCCACAAGTTGATCTTGTAATATAGGTCTCATGGAGGAAAACACGCTGTATTTTTGAATTCAACAAAAGTTAAATAATTATTTTTTATTATAAAAATATTAATGATTAATCGATAGTCGATCGTTAATTCTCCCGACAATCGACTAAAAAAATTTAATCGAATGCCCATCCCTACTATAAATACAAAATATTTTTTTGTGAACGGCGTACTTGCGTGGGTAAACTGTTCACCACCACACTAGTAATGTGCCCTAACAAAGTTCACGAGGCTGGAATGTCTTTAAGTCTAAACTTAAGACATTCTTCTTTAACAAAGCATTCACATAAAATGTCAAGTAAATGTACCTATCCCGCAATTGTTAGTTTGTCCAGAACAAAGCATTCACATAACTCATCTGGGTAATATACTTATGCCGCAATAGTTAGCCTGTCTGGAACCGAACGGAGCGGATTTTAAACCAAAATACTGTATGACACTTGCATTACATGCAAACGGCCCCTACGCTAATAGAATTCTGTTTTTCTGTCCCTGTCTTGTCCTTGAACCCGAGGACAATGAGACAAACAGACCCAGTTCCTGATGCTGTGGAGGTCATCACAGAAATTATCAACTGGCTGTCCTTCCCCTTGATGCCCAGCCAATGCCTGACCAGCGACCACTGGCTGAACCAGTTTAATCCGCCTACTCGTTTAATATCCCTATCTTGTTTATATATATATATATATATATATATATATATATATATATATATATATATAAAAATATATATGTATCTCTCTCAAGGGTTTTTCTCCTATGAGTTTTTTCCACAGGGTTTTTCTCCTAGGGTTTTTTTCATCCAATGGAGAGTCAGCCAACATTGGCTTAACTTAGCACTTTCCTGTATACGTTACATTATTACTATGCTCACTTGTACGGTTTATTATTAGCAGCCGATTTTTCTGTGTTTTCCCCTACATCTATTCAAGTAAAGCTGCTTTGAAACAATTAACAATTGTGAAAAGCGCTATATAAATAAAATTAAATTGAAAGTAAACAGGGTCATTTTTGATCATGTGGGTAATTCACACTGATCCGACAAAAGGAAACAAGACGTTTATTCTAAATCCAGTTTTGAATATTGGTATTTGTTTAAAGATTAGGCATTGAAGACTCAAACAAACAAACCATAACTATTTCTAATATACCTTAGTAAGGGTGGAGGCCATATTTAATTTTACTCAAAAGAAAATGTAGCTACTGTATGAGAGATAAACGCAAACTAGACTACTATAAGTGTAAGTTACTGGTTATCTACATACAACAACATTCTGAAACCCCCCAACAGACAACCCAAATAAAAAATACTGTGGTAAACTATTACTATTTACTGTAGTATATTATAGTAAGCACTACACTTTGTTGATGTATACTATTATTCTATTGTATTGACTATAGTAGATTGAACTGTATTAAATAAGCAAATACTGTAGCCTAATACACCTTGATATTTACTATGGTAAAGTTAAACTATGACCCTAACCCTACCCTAACAGTTTGCTATAAATACTAAAGTATACGGCTGCTATAGTAGGCTACTAGTAATTTCTTTATGTGGGAAAGCCTAAAAACATAAACATTTGTGAAAATTTACTGCATTCTTTGACCTTAAAACCTACACTGACCTAAGATCCATCTCTGGCAGTTGTCAACCACTGTGCCAGCTTTTAACACAGCCAATTTACCTCACACCGATTTCACTACGTGTCTCCAATGTCAATGGACAGACAAAGGGCACTGGGTAGTCCTGCTTTAATACTATATAAATGAGATGAAAAGTCTCCATAATCCCGAATTAATGAAACCGTCGCGTCCTCGTCCTTTCAGCGCGACGCTTGATGGGTTTTGGCGGCAAGCGCGTGCACTGGCGTGTATTAACTGCGCGGTGCCAGGATGCATGCTTCAGAAAGCGCAGGGGCACGAGGCTTGTTCCTGCGCCCAACCATTGGCTGCGACGACCGGCTGCTCGACGCGTGTAACTCGAGCCCGTTGCTGCCCGTCCGTCAGAAATAAAAAATCATTTGTCCGCTGCGGGTGCGCGGCTTGATTAAATATTAATAGCGAGAGGGAGACTGTTATCCGGTGTCGCGTGAAAAGTGATCCTCGGCCGCTCCGGAAGGGCATCGTGGCCTCGCGGGTGGACAAACGGAGACGCAAGAGAGAACAAAGTATGAAGCACTCAATTACTCCACCAACTAATACTTGGCATGAGTAATCTCCAGCAATGCACAGGTCAGACTACATTATGTATAATCTAAGATAGAGAAGCTAAATTAAATAGTAGAGTTTGTTCATTTTAACACAAGTTTGTTAATTTTATTTTCCAGACATGTAATGAAAATGATAACTTAGATGAATAAAAATATAAATGAAATGACAAAAACAAAACATTTGACCGAAACGTACAATAGGACAAAGGCAAAGGAAAATACACGGAAGCAAAACAAGACCTGAAGATGCTGTGTCATACCATAACACAAAATACACTATTGCAGGTAAATACCTGTAGGCCTATGCTATTAAGATATGGAGTCCACATGCAGTTAAAATAGCAAGATGTGAAGTGAATGAATCAGGCTTCATAACTGTAACCCTCATGTAGGTGTATAATCTCAGAGTTATATCACACTCACACACATTTATCCAGGTCCAGTGGAAAAACGTTCCCATCACATAAAGGATCAGCAAGTCCAACTGAGTTTATTTTTCTAACTGCTTGATTGCTCAGCAAAAAGGTTAGGGAGAAAGAGAGAGACGGGATTTCTCATTTTCTCATTCGTTTTCTCTTCCCCTTTGCACCTCACCTCGCTTCCCCTCTACCTCTTCTTCGATTTGTCCCTCTATTGTCCTCCTCCCTCTCGTTCTCCCTCACTCACTTCTGTCACTGTTTCCTCGATTTGACCTTCACCATCTGTTTTGAATGAAAGAGCTGTTCACTTTTGTTTAAAAGAATGCTAAAATCAGACGCTCTCCCTGTCTCAGCCCAAACACAGTCTTATTACAGCATTCATTGCTGGAGAGTGGGAACCTCAGCCGCTCTCAATTATCTTCAGAATTCCCCTCACTCATGAATACACACACACATGCATTTGCAATGCTTATGCATAAGTACCCTCCAACACATGTAGACTAGACGCAGGATGCACACGTACAAACACAGCGCACATGGTTGGGGACACCCTGGAATATCACAGAGGTGGGAGATGTGAATGATTCCAGTCTTTAGGGTGGGAATTCCAACTTTAATTGGATCCGTGTGTGTTGATCAGGGTGGTGTATGCTTAGACAGAAAGCAGCGCAAACCATAACATATGCACTCAGATTGAGACGCGCACACACACCTTTCATTTTAAACAAGTGATGTGAAAACAGCATCAGTTGAGGTTACAATAGTTTGAATAGATTGGACATGTTAGTTAAATAAAAACATCCCTTTCCTTTCCATTAAGTTTGTACAGTAGGTATCAATGTGTTTAAATACAGAGGTGCATTTAATATTGTACATTTATAAACACCTGCTTATTCTCCAAAGACAGCACATGCAGTGAATTACTCCTAGCCCACCTCTTAATCAGTAATAGCCCCCACCTGCGCAAACATTTAACACCCTGTACACACGCACCCAGTCATGTTCCTCGAACGTTTACCTTGTGTGATCCTCCATTTACTTTCATCACAGCAAAGACAACAAGACTCAGCTACGAACCACCCCTGCTTATCCAAATGAGTCAAATCACACACACACATTCACTTTAATTTTAAATAGGCTTCTAATGGAATAATTATGAGATCAAGCACACTCTTTGTGAATATGTGTGTGTGTGTTTGTAATGTGCAGTGAACTCCTGGGTTGAATTTAAAGCTCTTCATTCAGTGCATATGGTGGTGGGGCCAGCTGAGATGCTGGTCAATTTCACTCAAGTGGAAGTAGTTTAGCCTTGATTTACCAGACACATGCACACACTTATGCGTACCGAAAAACATATTGCATACACAGACCCAATTGTATATCTTACCTGTTTTAGTTTGTTGTGTGGTTTACCACCTTTACCTCAGCATATGTGGTTTGTTTATTAAATAGAACTATATATTTTGTAGGACTTATGCAGATAAATAAACATACACATGTATTCGTACAAGCCATGGAAAGTCTTTGACAACAGGACTTGGGTTTCGTGGAAGCCTGACTATAGCTTTACTGCCACTCTGTGGTCATTTTAATAAAACACAGTCATGTAATCATGTGAACGCACAGTTTGGGGAAATAGTTTGGCTTATTGCTCCCCCTGCAGGCCGTTGCAGCTACTCTCAGTCTTTCAATTTTTAAACGCATGGCTTTCGCGTCAAAGTGGGTCCAGCACTCAGTCACGTGACCAAGAGATTTATCCAAGAGGATTTGTGACTCTGTCTGTGATCCAGGCTATAAAGTCTCTTAACGTAATTAAAGTTTGATTTAAATAATTTCATATTTATTTTAGTCTTTGACATGGCTTTACTCAGTCAATATTAAGAAAATCAAAGTTATACTTTCACAAAATGTTCTTTACAGTATATGATTCTGAAAAACAGAAAATAGCCTAAACAAATTACTTTTTTCAGATATTCATAGGTTTAAAGAACCATGTAGATCTAAAGATCTTGATAAGAATATGATAAGAATAAAAATCTGAATAATAAATTATATGATTATATGATTAATTCCTAAATAATTTACCTGATAATAAATAAAAATAAAAAGTTTTTTGTTGGTTTTTTAACACCACTATTATTTGCGAAAATGGATTTAAATTGAAGCAAAATTTTGATAAGCTTGACTTTCTTACTTGGTCTCTTTTTATTATATGCTTGCTGTTTTTGTATCTCTGACCCCGTGCTTTCCCAGTCGCTGTTCAGTGTCTAGGTGCTGAAAACTATTGTGATTGATACCATTGTTAGCTCACAATGTTTAACTCACAAAATATCATTTGAAAACCCTGGGGCCTCATTTATAAAATTGTGCGTGATCCTTACTAAAAGTCTACGTACGCACAAAAGCCAAAAATGGCATAAGCCAAAAAATATTAATACTTATAAAACAAAGCAATGTTCCCTTTATAAATCACAGATCACCTGCAAGTGTGCATTATCATCATCAGATCCCACCCTTCAAGTCCATTCACCTGTCAAGTTTGTTTTTTATAGATCACAACCTTTGCGTGGGAACTGGCCTACGCACGTTTCCAGACCCGATTTGTACGCACGCTTTAGAAATGAGGTCCTGATCATAGTTATGTTAATATTTGAAAAAAAGTTACTGGTATTTGATTAATTTAATTAAAACTATGGACATACGTGACACTAATATATATAACACTATGAGAAGAAAGAAATGGCTATTTTAAGACATTTGACTGATAGGGTCTTTGGGGAACCAAAAATAGTTGTTCAATGCGCATCCCTACAAGAAACCCTTTTAGATCTTTATTGTATGTCGCTCTCAGATACTCTCCAGACACGAGTGATTTAACATCAGCTCTGTTTTAAACCAACTTCTTCATCATAAACATTAACTGACACGCACGCTTATCTGTGGCAGTTTTTAGAGTATATGCGCAACTAGACCACATGCCAATGTTCTCCCTCAAGAGACTTTAAGACTATATAAAAGAGCTTTGGGCAGCCGTCCAACAAAACAATTAGCCATCTTCTTGCAGTGCATGGGAATCAAGGGTCCACTTTATCTTTATAATGACCGAACCTCCCCTGCCTCCTTCTTCTCTTCCCGCTGCCGGGCAGAGCGCAGCTGACCCGGACACTGTTCAGTGTTCTCGGCGGTGGTCTTACGGTGATGAAGCGGCTTGACTTATCCCTGGTGATATATATATACGATGAAGGAAATAATGGGAACTCTTTTAAATAATATGGATAAGTTCTTTTGATTTTTAGATGATGACACATAGAGACAGATGTGGTGAGGATCCCGGGAGAAAAGGTCGTCCTCTGAATTGCCTCCAAATTTTGCCAGGTTTTAATACAAAATGTCACTGTCTTTGCAATTCTCTATGAGCTGTCTTCAAGTTTGCAATTATTGTTTAATTTAAAATTTAAATTCCTGTATATCGGTAGAGCATTACGCAAAAGGCCATTGGTTTGATCCCCAGGCAACACACGTGATTAATAAAATGTATAGGCTAATTGCTTTGGATAAAAGTGACTGAATAGGCCTATTATTATCCTGATAAAATGTTTGGTGTCAAAATCAAATGTGAAACAGAATTAAACAAATTACATTTAATTGGTGTATAGCAGTATCGCTTTTCAAACCGTATGTTCAAAACTTCACAAATTTCACAATGAGAATTATTGCTCAAGTGTGTGTTTGTGTGTGTGTGTGTGTGTGCGCGTGCGTGCGTATGTGTAAGCCTCCCTTGCTCTCTCAGCCTCTCTTACAATAACAGCGCGTGATGGATGATGGCGGCGGGCTTGTTATTGTCTTGCGCCATCAAACCGTTTTGTCTCACCGCGTGGATTTCTCTAGCTTTGTGAGTGAACAGTGATGCCTAGTTTAGCGTGGAATACAGTTAAGTGTTTTTCTAAGCGGTACGGCCCCGGCGTGGATGTGGCATCGGGAGTCCCACCATCGGTAACTCAGACTCGAACCCCTTTGTAGGAGTGACGCATAAATATCTGTCCGTGCGCTATAAACATAACGGTCACAACCCCGCGCGAAATTAAACAACGACTACGCCGCGAGATTAAGAGCCGCGCGATTTACTGGTCTAAAAACAACTGACCTTAAACACGGACCACGTCAGACTGCATTTTTCTGTTCTGACTAGCCTACTTTAATTCCCCTGACTAAAAAAAAAAAGTATTTCCCTCTTTAGCTCTGGAGAAGACTTTAGAAGACATTAAAAAAGTTTTCTCTTTATTTTCAAAATGGTTAAAGCTATGCTTATCTGATAACAGATATATCATGATAACGAAAAGGTTTACGTTTCTTCCGATTAAGGAAATTAATCATGTTATCTCTTGAAGGCAGGGTGACATGTCCCCTCGTCACAGATTTTGGGAGAAAAAGGTGGAGCGAAATGATAACAAGGTTCACACAGGTCAAAGCGAGTAAACATGAACTATCCTTCCATGTTTAATCAAACCCTATTAAGTTCATATATAATAAAATGTAATTTCCATAACTATAAAGTAGGTAAAACATCAGCAATTTTTATTTGTTCCATAACTATTAACCGCCGACAGCAAAGGCGGTTTAAGTTCTTGACGCTATTTTACATTTATATTTTTTCTTTTATTTTTTATATATAAAAACAAAGTGATGACAGCATTTATATAAAACAATTGTATAAAAACCACACTGTATTGCCTTGAACCAGCAAGGCCTACGTGTGAATATTTAAATAGATATTAATTTCTCTTTACAGGAATGCGAGTGAGGATGTTGCCCCATGTATTCCCACTCGTGTGTTTAGATAGGAGATGATGTGGTTATTTAGTCTTAATAAAAATACTTAAAGTTGGTCCATGTTTTAAGTCCATTTCGTGCCTCAGGATGCTGTAGTCCCACATAAACGTGTTGAATTGAGCATTTCTTTAAGTTCATTTTCTGGTTTGCCCGCAACCATGAAAGGCCAGGTCTGTGGAGAAAAAGAAATTGGTAAAATTACTGAAAACGAAATAAATGCGAAAACGTTATTTTCAAACATACCAAATTATAGAAAAATACTGTTTGGTCTGTATATCCCATAATCACAGAAAGAATAACCATATTTTTAAAAGTAAATAAATAGGTCTTATATGTTAATATTGTGTAAGATGTTTCTAATATTCACTGACCATTATGATAAATATTCCTTTATCAAAGTACTTGTCATTTACTTTGTAGTTCCTTGATTTGTTTGTACAACACTTTTGTCAACTTAAGGTGTTTTTATGTGCCTAATAAATAAATATTGGCTGATTCAAAATAAAGATAAACTTTTATGAATGATGAGCTCCTCGTCGATCCCCCAATAAACATGAAAAGGCCTAATGATTTCAGAGAAATGCAAAATAATTTTGGCCTGCAATGTTACCATGTATACATGCAAGCTAAACAATATCCTGTTCATGAGGATCTCAGTGAGTTGTCTATAAGTCACAAAAGAGTGTTACATTTGAATGAAATGATTAAGCATCTCACCAGGTTGACAGGATGGATGTAGCCATTCTCGTATTTGTCATTGGCAAGTATTTGTCGCAGGTGCGCGATGTAGCTGGAGGCGAGACGCAAGGTGTCCAACTTGGAGAGTTTGGTGTCCGGCGGGACCCACGGTAAAGTCGTCTTCAACCGGGAGAATGCTTTGCTCAACACGCGCATCCTTGCCCTCTCGCGCGCGTTTGCCGCGTTCCTCTGTCCCGGCTTGCCTTCTTGGGCCACACCGTTGGGCGCAGATTTCCGCATGGGTGCTGATTTGCGCCGTTTTCCTGTGGTTGTGGTAAAATCTGTAACCGAGGTCCCTTCGCAGTTGGAGCTGTCCTCTGTGCTCTCGTTTGATGTCCCGGGATCTTTACCGGAACCGAATTTCAAAAGACCATCCAACAGTTCAGCCTCGTGAAATTCATCCACGTCGCTGATGGAACCGGTGGACATGTTAAACCAGATGCGGGGAACTCAGGAGAAAGTCTGGGAAGATGTGAGTTTGTGGTTCTCTAAACGAACCTTGAGATAACGAAACTGTCTTTGGAATAGAAGCGTGTCCCGTGCGTCATGCGCGAGCTGAGGATGATCGTAACTTGTAACTCAGGCGCTGAAGCATCTTTCCATTTATCTCCGGCGCTTAGGGGCGTGCCCCCTGCACGCTGCTCCGTACTTCTTGTGGGAAGTTAATACAAAACCTGTTCAGATATTTCTTCTCAAGTGTGATCGAATCACAACACGTCATTTCTAAACGCTGTGTGCAATGGGGTAATGTTTCCCTTTCTTACGCATGCATGAAGCAAAATAAAGAGATTGTAAATCACATTTTTTATTTTTTCAAGTCGTTTAGAGTTTCAGCAAAGATATTATTTAAAATACATAAATAAAAATATATAAACAAAATATTATTCAATTGTATACAAGTTAACATTTAACAAAATAATTAACAGCCCCTAGCTCTCTCTGAAGGCTATTTACTATTTTATCAAAATTCTCAAAAGGGTCTAAACATTTAACCAAAATCAAGAAACTTTAGAGTACATGTTAACGAAATATTTTTAAAAACAGATTATGATTGTTTACTTAACTAAACAGAATTCTACAAAGCACAAAATAATAATATATTAATAATTATTGTTGTTATTATTATTAGTATTAGCCTTATGGTTATTATTTTATATTCGATTATTAATTTTACATCTGATATTATGTTGGTATTGTATTAACTAATATCGGATGGAATAAATAACATTATAATTAATTGCTAACAGGCAAAGGTAACGTTTGTGTTTTCCACACCAAGTGTCAGCTATGAACACCTGCACGGTCCCTTTGAACTAACAGGTGGCAAGATCGAGATTATAATGTCGGGTCTTGAACCGGAAATAACAGTCGTGCGCGCGCTTGTACAGTGGGATTTTTCAGATGGTACAGTGATGACCCTACACGCAATCGCGCATTGCTCATGGGAGAGGCCGTGAAGCTTTCAGCACCGATGCCCTCTAATAGGATCCCACGAGAAGCTTCTCAAATGGCCCAGTGGCGCCTCCGAAGGGGCACGTGAAATGGATACTCCGCGTCCCCAAACCCCATGTTTTGCTATTTTAATGGCACCCCACACCGGTCTCTAATACAACCTCCTAATTCAAGCCAAAACATCCCGATCTGCAAGGGGAACTAAGTGGCGGCGTTAAATGCGACTCAGGAGTGGTTTTAAATCAGGCGATGATTGCTACGACACACACGGGGGTATCTGGTCTCTCCTCAACATTTCAGTTTGTGCCCATCATCCAGTGATGCTTATGGTGACGCACATATTGATTGTAAATGAGAAAATTAACAAAAATCCATTTATTTAAAGTTAATAGATTTCCAAAAATATATATATTATATATGGTGATAAAAGATGCCCTCTGACTGTTGGTGTCTAAAAACAGCATCTCTTGTCTGTCTTTATACCTCTGTATATCAAAAGATGTTTTAACATTGCTCTAGTTCTTAACCTGGCAGACAAATGGGAATATCTCATTCCTTGCAAGTAAGATTTGGCAAATCAAGCTGTTATAAAGTTTAACATTTTATACTAATTAGAAAATATCTGACTATGTGAATGTTTCTGTGTCTCCCTCCCTGGTGGGTGGGCTGGTTAAAAAAAAATGAAAGAGGGATATAAGATTAATCATCCTGTCCTAGTGCAGCATTACATGAAGGGTTTAAAATAGCCTCCTTGTTCCTGAAAACCACAGTCACAGTTTCAGCTCATCTTCCCTGACACTAAAACACAGAAAGATAAACAGACATGTTAATACAAAACAGCACCTATTGTACTTGATGTAAAAAAGGGATCTACAGTAATCATATTTTATTATGCATTCATATTATATAATATATTTTACCCATGCACATCCATCAGATGTTTTATGTGAAAAGGTACATTTACTAGAAGAATCATTAATAGGTTACTAATTTTATTTTTTTATTTACTAATTTACTAAAAACTATCAGTATTAAATTTGTTTTTAACATATTGAGCCATTTAACAGAGCCCTACCCCATAAAACAACTGTATACATTAAATGCATTATAAGTTGCTTTGGATAATCAGACAAATGCAAAAAAAAGAAAATAATTTAGTGCTGGGAATATACACATTTTACAATAATAAAAAATCTTATGCTCAAAATTTGAATAATGTTGGGTCAAAATGGGACAAATCTAACCTGTAATTTAACCTATGCTGGATTGTTTTAATCAAATATAAAAATGTTCTGGGTTAATTTAACCCATCGCATGATTCATCCCATTTTGACCCAATATAAACCACCATTTTTTAGAGATTAATGTTCCACTCTGGGATCATGACCGCTGTCCAATAAAAGGCATAATTATTCATAATTTAGTATCACATATCATGAAGATTTTTTACTTTTTATTCAAATTTTTTTATTATATTTTAAAAGGATGGTTAAAAGAATAATGACTTATTATATCATAAAAAAATGTCACAACTTGTATTAGGACTTTGAACAAATAACTTTATTTCAGAAGTCTTTTGTAATTACTGACTGCATATCAGATTTGTATCGCAGTTTGTCTGCTATAATGGTTACAGACAGCAACAGGTGAAAGCAGCTTGTTAGAAAGAAGAATAATGAAGTCCGACCGAACAAAATGTCACAGAATGAGGTTTTCTCAGTGGTGTTAGAGAGGATATCACTAATTAGCTCTGAAGGGTCAAAGGTTGCCAGAAACTGGACACTTAAATGTCCGCATCCGACTTAGAGCTTAAGAACAGACACAGACACTGAGATACACACACACACGCACACACTCACAACCTCAGTCACCCAACTCACAAGATGACAGATCCCAACAACTGCACACACACTTAATCTTACATGTGCTTCAACGACACACACTCTGCAACATGGCATTTAACAAACCGACAGAATTACACTATATGTGAGGAAAAATTGTACAACCCCAGTAAAAGAGATGAATTAGAATAACAAAATGTACTGGCTTGAATACAAATGATCCAGTTAGGCAGTTCTTGGGTCAAACATTGTTGAGTCAGTTAATAAAAACATAACACCCCGTGAAAGAGTTTATATCTGACAAACTGTTTAATACAGACGGATGGTGTGGTTTTAAATGCTGTTTAAGAACTATTTTGAAATGTGTTCGTCTGACACATGCGATGAATGGCAACGTATCAGACAAATCTGTAGGTTAGAAGAGATTTGGCTTCTTAATAATGAAAAGACCCAACCAGTCCCAAATGCTATAGTTATGTCTGTGCATCTGACCTGTAGGACTGTGTCACAAGGGACATGAGATGCAACCACATGAAGATACAGAGGGCCATAAAGTGAAGTCTGGGATGGACACTGACCTGGAATGGATCAGCTGTCGGATATTATCAAGATGTCTTGCAGCTGGGTGCGTGTTGTATTTGTGTATGCGTGTGGCTTGTGTTTGTGTTGGTGTGTGTGTGTGTTTGGGGGTAGTGTAGCTAGGAGTGGCTGTACTCCCCTGCATTGGAGCTTTTAACTGCCAAGGTCAACGTCCATAGTCGGAATGCAGAATTTTTTGGCTTGTCGCAATGTTTTAGGGAGGGCACAAACTCACCGGACGTGAATATTTTTTAAGAGAAAAATCCTTTTAGAAGCATAATATTTAAAATATAAAGGACAGGGAATAGAAGAGCGGTGGTGATCATTACTGTAGGTGTAAATGCACAATGCTACAAACCTTTCTAAAGTGTTATCTAATAACAGTCAGGGTCAGAGACAATTAAAAGCATGACAATTAATCCAGACACAAAAGTTTACTACACACCAGTGGCTGCTCGTGACGGCGCTAATTCAAAATAAGTGTTCGGAATGTCATGTGTGTTGCTTGTGTTTTCAAAATATGTGTTTGTTGCGTCATGTGAACCATGTGCATCACATGTTTTGTCAAAATAAGGGCCTGCTGCACGCGTCAAAACCGTTTTTGATTAAAGAGACGCTCATGTTCACAAAATACATGCAAGGCACTCCCTTAACAGTAAACTCTGATTATGCATGTATCTGGCAAATGAGAGGGTCCCTTTTAACTTATACCCTTTAGACGCATATGCAGCAGGCACTTATTTTGACAAAACACGTGATGCACACAGGATCTCTTGATGCGCAGAACACATATTTTGAAAAAAGGAACCACACACATGACGGGCTACATACATGTTGTGACGAACTTCGCATCGAGTGCCCTCGAAAAAATAAGTCACCAGCCGCCACTCCTACACATCTACCTTATGTTTTAATTTTTTTCAAACAGTTTCCATTTCCATCTGGAAAGATGTCCAACCTATATTCTGCACTTCAATGTGAGGGTCAATGCATTCATTTTTAAAAATGTAATCCAGCAGAACATTTGCAAATAGCATTTTTTTTTACCACAAATGTTGACAACACCACTTTTATCATTAATCATCTTAATCAGGATGTAAAAAACCTTCTCCAGATCTAATAATTCTCAATAGACGGTTCTTTTAAAGATATGTTTATATAAAAGAAAGACATTCACACACTCTGGGTTCATCCTAAAGTTGCATGTGGGGACGGTTGGACAGATGTGAGGTCACCCCAAAGCTGTGTTTACGGGACGGTTCGCGAGATTGAGCCGAGTGTCTGATAAATCGATCTTGTGAGGCTGAGGTTATTTACATTCTATCTCTCACACGGCCAGAGATAAATGACTCTCTCTTTTACATCGGCTTCATCACACTCAACCTACTGCTCCTCTTCTCATCACTTACAGTCTATGCGTACACACACACACACACACACACCAGGTGCATGTATGACGGTATGTGTGTGCATGCTTAACTATACTTTGGGGATACATTTTATCCTTGAACTTAATCAAAATCAGACAAAATGTACCTTTAGGGACATTTGGGATGTTCTCATTTGTAATAATGACATATAAAGTAAATGTACATTTTTATTCTAAAATTGCATAGGTTTTGTTATAGGATTAGAAAAATGCCAGCTCTTTATAAAAACAATAGAAGTTTACAGTATGTCGCCATTTATATAGCTTCAGTGAATGAAAGCATGTGTGTATGAGTAATTAATTGAAAAGGAAGGATGCAATTTTTGTGTATGCGAGTTCCGAGTGAGTCACAATGGACAAACTCTCTATTCTAACAAAAATCATCATCAGGATAAGAGCAAAGACCAGCGAGGATAACTCATATAACCTTAACAACCCCCAAATTTCCCAGCAGAACTCAAGTATCAAACCTCCTTTGTCCAAAAGTTTTGAGATTCTGCCGTTCACTCGATTTAAAACACTCGCCGCATATCCTTGTTAATTTTCAAGGTTGAAAAAAGTATTTTTCTTGATAGGTGTATCTAAAATGTTATTTTTCCAAAGACCTTCACATATTTCATTTTATGAATGACTTTTGTTGCTTTTTAGGATAATCATGGGAAAGAACTAAAAATCAGAGGTCGGTAAATGACCACCTAGCAACCACTTTGCAACACCCTGGCAACCACTGGTATGTATATTTAAAATAAATACAGATGTTATCGATAGCTCAAATGGTAGAGCATTGTGTTAGAAGTGTTAAAGGGACACTCAACATTTTTTAAAAATATGCTCATTTTCCAGCTCCCCTAGAGTTAAACATTTGAATTTATAGTTTTGGAATCCATTCAGCCGATCTCCTGGTCTGGTGCTACCACTTTTAGCATAGCTTAGCATAATCCATTGAATCTGATTAGACCATTAGCATTGTGCTAAAAAATAACCAAGGAGTTTCTATATTTTTCCTATTTCAAACTTGACTCTTCTGTAGTTACATCGTGTACTAAGACCGACGGAAAATTAAAAGTTGCGATTTTCTAGGCAGATATAGCTAGGAACTATACTCTCATTCTGGCGTTATAATCAAGGACTTTGCTGCTGTAACATGGCTGCAGGAGGCGCAAAGATATTACGCTACGGCCGAAAATAGTCCCCTGCTATTGAAAGATACTCAGGGGACTATATTCGGCTGCTGCGTAATATCAATGTGCCTCCTGCAGCCATGTTACAGCAGCAAAATCCTTGATTATTACGCCAGAATGAGAGTATAGTTCATAGCCATATCTGCCTAGAAAATCGCAACTTTTAATTTTCCGTCGGTCTTAGTACACAATGAATCTACAGAAGAGTCAAGTTTGAAATAGGAAAAATATAGAAACTCTTTGGTTATTTTTGAGCGTGATGCTAATGGTCTAATCAGATTCAATGGATTATTATAAGCTATGCTAAAAGTGCTAGCGCCAGACCTGGTTTCTCAATATGCGTTCTTGTCTGTACTTGTGTTCTTGTGGACTTGTGAAACGTCATCAGTCGCGGACCAAGTACTGTTCCAAATCAAAGTTCGCATCAAGCCCAAGTTCACATAAAATCCCCGGATGTGTTCTTGATCCGCCCATTTTATCGAGGATGCATCAGAGGAGACTTATGACAGCGAAGTTTCCCAGAATGCATTTCGCGTCAGGAGTTCGTTCTTCCGAGTCTGAACTTGCAAGTTCGAACTACGAAGGACACAAGTCCGAGTTTGGCGTACTTGGTATTGAGAAAGGGCTCTGGAGATTGGCTGAATGGATTCCAAAACGGTAAGAATCAAATGTTTAACTCTAGGGGAGCTGAAAAATGAGCATATTTTCACAAAAAGGTCATTGGTTCGATTCCCAGGGAAAACACATTCTGTGCAATTTACACCTTGTAATCCACTGTAAGTCACTTTGAATAAGAATGCCTGCCAAATGTGTAAATGTAAATTATTACCTACAATACATCAAAATAAAAAGCAACCTGATAATTTGAAATGTGTGAATACAGTAAAATGCGAGACAGGTGAGCATCATTGACGTTTTCTTCAAAACAAAGCCAGCTGTTTATCTAGACTAATCCCATTAACGAACACATTTGCTGCTTTCCTTTTCCTCATACACACACTTGATATTTCCCAACACCAGTGGCTTTCCTCCAGTTAGCAGGATAATAAGAACTGTGTAATTCTGCATCTGTGACTCACATCTGAAAAAACTACAGAGACAAAGCAATCGTACCCCTGCATCATACTACCATCGGTCTGTTTAACAAATCTGACACCACTTGTTTATGTCTACAAACAGAAATTAATATCATGCACTTAAGAGGAGAGGAGGGAGATGCTAGTGTGAAAGATTTGGATGGATGAAGCAACTCCTCTCTCTTCACTTTGTTCCAACAACTTAAGAAAGAATTGAATTGCAGTTCAACTACTTTATATTATGAGTAGCTTGCTTGACAAGCTACAACAGCGGTGTACAAGCAAACACACTCCCACATATACGCTCCACACCATCTTATCACCAGAAATTAGTCTGTAAGTGCATCCGCCAAATTTTTGTTGGTAATAAGTGCTGTGTTTGTATTGCATCGGTGCAGTGAGAAATCAGAAGTTCATCCACTCCCAGGAAGCCCAGATATCAGACTGGCTGAGATGAAGCTCTCTTGGGCTTCTGCAGCCCTGAGCTCCCAGCGCAGGGCTGATAACCGGGCGTAGAGGCAGACTGGAGCGCGCCGGGTGTAGGTGCAGTCGGATACAAGCCGTATCACAGACGTGATAGTATAGACATGATGAGGTCCTCTAATGCAATATGTCTCAGACTCCTACATTATGATACTGCACATGACTGCCTCCCTATCCTCACACACAAACACACATGCCTTTCTCTTTTTCATGGATTTGGCTCTGACATTTCCAATCACTTTCGACCCCAACGGGAGGCCTATTGGTTCAAATGAGTTCTCTACATCAAAATGGATGGAAGTAGATAAAACCTGAATTTGCAAATCCATCTAAAGTCATTTTTTTTTTTGTGATTTGACGTTTTCTATAAAATCATATAGTTTCTATACAACCCCTAATCAAATTGCATTATGCAAAATCTGTAACTTGTATCTTCATTGCACTGTTTTTTTACAATGTCTAGCTGTCAAGTTCAGTCGCAAACTTTTTTAATCATAACTTGCCCAGAGCACCAAGTGAGTCAGGTGCCCCCTAAAAAGGTGCATTAAGCAATTGTACCCTACAGGAGGGGTGCAACTGCAAACAGGACAAATGACTAAATCTGAAGGTAAATTGATTGAGAGTCAAAGCAAACAGTGACCCCCAAAACTGCCACTTTAAAATCCTTCACCACTCTGTCAGATGGGGTTGGTCTAATGTGGTCTAATGTCTTCCAAAAGGATGTTACTACAGGAAGGAAAACGAGGAAGGAGAAGTGGTCCCCAGGGTTGGCACGTAAGTGTGTGTGTGAACCTTAAATGTGTGAATCAAAGGGGGCAATGGATCAAGTAGATGTTTCAGTTAGCACAAAAGTCTATCAATCAATAACAGGTCACTATGTTCCACACTATACAGACGTACGTATCATACACTAGACTATGTCTATACACAACAGCATGAGTGTATGATACAATAGAAATTGTATTGTTTTTAATAGATTTCAAGGGCAATTTACATTTATGCATGGGAGATACTTTATCCAAAGCAACTTACAGTTGTATACATTTTTTACAGTATTTGTGTTCAAATTCATGACCTATTGCGTTGCTAATGGATGCTCAACCTTTAAGCTATACACAAAATGTTGGGTTGTGTTAACCCATGCACTGTCAGAAAAAAAAACATCTTTTATGTCACTGTGGTGGTACCCTAAAGCAGTGCTTCCCAATCCTGGTCCTCGCGGACCCCCTCTCCTTATTTAACACACCTGATTTAATTTTACTCATCAGCTTGTTAGGGAGACATGTTTAGCATTTTGGAAGGAGGCTGATTAGTTCAATCAGGTGTTTTAAATAAGGAAACATCTAAACCTTTTTGGAAGGGGGTCCTTGAGAACCAGGATTGGGAAGCACTGCCCTAAAGCAGTGGTTGTCAAACTGCCGGGCCCCGAGATTGTGCCAGAGGCCCCCAATTTTATGACATTTTATAAAATACATTAATTTATCACAAATTCTGTGTAGTTAAACAGAAAAATAAGCCTACTAACCAATAGCACTACATTGTATATTTTAATAACTGTTTTTAATTCAAATTTTATGTTTTATGTCATAAATATTCTTTGGGGGAGCCACGAAGAACACACGGTTCTGTTTTGTACCTTTATGTATACTAAACATAATACAATGTTGTACCATTTTGGGTACTGTACCTTAAGGATCTAAGGGGACAGTTAACTGTTTTGTACCCCTAAAATTTAACAGGTACACAATAGGTGCTTAGGGTATAATATTTGACTCCAAAAAGTACGACATTTTAATGTGTTTTATACCCATAAAGGTACAAAAATAAACATTTGAAGGTACCACCTCCACTCCCGGAAATAAAGGTACAAAAGTTGTCACTGGGACAGTACCCTTTCAAAAAGGTACACCTTTGTACCCAAAGAGTGCATATTAGTACTTCACAGATACATATTTGTATGTAAATGGTACATATTAGGACCTTTTTTAAAGGGTACTGCTCCAGTGATAGCTTTTGTACTTTTATTTTTGACGGTGACAGAAAAAGTACAGTTTGCACCTTTTAAATATACGTTTAAATACAGTTATGCATTTAAATATGGCGATTTAGTTTGTCTGAAATGTTTTCATATGACACATCTTCATACATAAACTGTAAGCAGGATTGAATACAGTATATAAAGTACGCTGTATACTCTAAAAATGGCTGGGTTATTTTTACCCCTTAATGGGTAAATATTGGACAGAACACACCGCTGGGTCAAACCTGACCCAATGCTGGGTTGTTTGTACCAGTGGCGCCTCGTGACTGCTTATCCGAGGGGCGCTAATTCAAAATAAGTGTTCAGAGTGTCGTGTGTGTTGCTTGCGTTTTCAAAATATGTGTTTGTTGCGTCATGTGAACCATGTGCATCACGTGTTTTGTCAAAATAAGTGCCTGCTGCATATGCGTCAAAACCGTTTACGATAAAAGAGACGCTCACGTTCTCAAAATACACACAAGACACTCCCTAAACAGTAAACCCTGATTACGCATGAGACTATAAGTGATTATCTGGCAAACGCGAGCATCTCTTTTATCATAACCCTTTAGTGGCTGTTTACACTTGGTATTAAGATGTGTTTTCATCGATCGGATCACAAGTGGACGAGAGCGACACATTACGTTTACACCTGGTATTTAAATCCGTCTCTTTTGTCCACTTTCGACCGCTTCTGTCATGAATACTGTGGGGGGGGGGGCGGTCTGTGAGACGGTGGGCGAGTCTTTCTGCTGTCATTCAAATGCGAGCGCGAGTAATTATGAGTTTATATGGACGCAAACTAATATTATGTCGGAGTTCACTGCTTGTTTAGCAAGTAAACATGCTGCAATGTGTTTTGTACGTTTATATGTTAGAGCTTTATCTTAATTTTCAACGCAATTGATGAAATAAGATTGCGCAACTTTCACACGCTTTCAAAACGAAACTACGAAGATCAGCTGCTTTAATTTTATCAATGAAAGGATAAAAATAGCGCTGTTCACCGTATCTTCAAACCAGAAGTCAGAAAAGACGTAAAACTTGTGTTTAGTACCTCAAATTAGATAAATGGGCTGAGAGAAGGCGGTCGCGTGTGGCTGTTCGAACACATTAAACCACATGTGCGGTTGCCAAGTGTAAACAGCCTCTTAGACGAGTCTGCAGCTGGCACTTATTTTGACAAAACACGTGATGCACACAGGATCTCTCGATGCGCAAACACATATTTTGAAAAAAGGAACCACACACACGACGGGCTACATACATGTTGTGACGAACTTCGCATCAAACGTCCTCGAAAAAAGAAGTCACCGGCCGCCACTGGTTTTTACCCAATCATTTTTAACTCTGTCCAATATTTCCCCATTATATGTTAAAAATAACCCAGCCATTTATAGAGTGTACATGATTTTTGAAGTAACTGAATAATATTTCTATGGTAAAATACAGGTGTCAGTCTTTTACAGCGCATAATCAGCATTAGGCGGTGTAAAATTACATGACTATTATTTACACTTCTAAAAATAAAGAAGCTAAAGACGGTTTCATCGGACGCATGTACGGTGATGCGATTACACGTCTGCTCAGAACTTTACTTCCGTTTTCTGTTTGTTTAATAGTCTGACTAGTTGCTAAACTGAACTCTTGAACAAATACCTTTTCGAAAATAACAAATATTTCGGTTTCCTAGGTAATCTACATGTTGTTTATTTTACTACTTTAAAAGGACTTTGTTGTTATTTATTCTTAGCGGAGTTAACCGGAAGTTACGTGTTGACCACGAAAGCCGCTTGTTTATGTTGTTACTGCTGAAACCGTCTATTAAAGGTTCTTCACTGTGATGCCATTGCCATTTCAACTTTTCAGTCGAAAGCTCTAAAAAAAGAACCATTTGTTGTTATCTTTTATAGTCTAAAGAACCTTTTGTGACACAGAAAGGTTCTTCAGATGTTAAATGTGCTTTATGGAAGCATACAACCAAAAATGGTCTTCTATGGAATTGTGTAAGCAGCTTAATTTTTAAGTGCACATGACAAAAAAACCTTGATTGCTTTCTATTTCTCCCTTATTCGTATTTATTAATATTTTGTTTACTGGGTGATATTTGCATTTTTATCTTTGTTTATTGTCTGTTTAGCACTGTGTTAAGTGTCTGTCTAGTTCTTAAGAGACCAGCTGCAGCCATTCTGCAACACTTCTCATGTTCACACTCGTTCTAACAATTTTGTTTTACACTGCGGGGCTTGCATTCATTACTGGGCTATTTAAGTTCTGTTATACAGAGATGAGGTGTTTGATGACTGATGATTGAGACGTTTTATTTAGCATCAACACCTTGGGATAGTCAAAGCTGAGTGATTTATATATAATGAGTCTAAGCACAATCTCTCTCACTCACTCACATACACACATACAGTATGCATATAAACTCACACAGGCAGAGATGCACACATGCATATAAACACCTTATCTGCTCCTCTTTATGGTCCTTTCATCTTTTTCTCCCTTTGCTGATGAATAATTTCGGGTCCTCACATGGCCATGTCTTAAAACAGATCACCACACTGACATTAAACAAGGCACCGTGTTTGAACTGAGCACATAAGCTTTGAATTACAAAATGCATCCAACAAATTCGACCGAATACGTAGCCAACACAACAACATTTAAATGTTTCTGTATCTCAGTTCATCGGTTTCTCTTCAGCATAACCTCAGTATCCGCGAAGCACATCTGCCAAATATTTTGATAACTGTCAGTGAATAACTTGTGCCGTAAATCTGCATTATGGCCAGATTTCAAACATAGTTTATCAGATTCATCCACACATTCGCTCACATTGCAGCCGGTCAGAGTTTTTCCAAACAAGTACAAAAATGCTCAACGTCTCCAAAACGTGTCAAGTATCCCTGTCAAATTGGTGGACGGAGTTCAGGCCAAGTGTCTATGGAGGAAAGAAAACAAGCTAAGTGTTTGAACTGCACTTCTTAGGAAACCTCCTTGGGTCAAAGGTCAAACTGTGTCTATTTCTATCCATTTTGCACACGTTTTTGCATCGTATGCCACGACCCTTCCTGTTGATCATGTTTGTGTGTCTAAACAATGAAATATAGAATAGTTTAACATCATTTAATTGCCTCCTGGACTTAAATATGTGATAAGCTTGGAAGAAAACAAAGGTGTTTAAAAGTAAATATGGAGTATGTGTGCATGTGTGTAAGAGAGCTTTAAATTCATTATTTTATTGTCAGTATGATGGTCTTTATCTCTTCCCCTCATAATTAAGTAAAGATAAAGATAATAAACGCAGATGCTTCTCCTTTATGTCTTTTTCCCTACAGTGTCTCTTTCATTTATCTCATCTATACACACACACAGGTGTCTGAGAGGGGTTAATGCATATGTCCAGTCTCTCATCCATACACAGCTGTGCAGATAACTTTTAACCCCCTCCTCAAATACACACACACACACACACTTGTTCTTCTACATTAAACATAAGAACACTTTCCAAAATATCAAAAAGAAGTAGTGTCCAAAATTATGAAATGCTGGACAAGATAAATGAAGAAAAACAATCTGACTACAGATCTGGCTTTAATTAAGTAAGAAATACCAGTAAGACATTACAATAAGGTTGTATTTGTTAATTAACATTGGTAAATGCACCAGCTAACCATGAGCTATAAACAATATATATTTTTAGCATTTGTTTATCTATGTTAATGTTAGTTAATGGCTACACTCTAAAAGTGCAGGGTTAGTTTCAACCCAGCGTTGGGTCAAAAAGGAACAAGCCCAGCCGTTAAGTTAAATTAACCCAGAAAGTGTTAATATTTGACCTAACAATGGGTTAAAACAACCCAGCATTTTGGGTTGAACACCCAAAATCGCAACCTAAATGGCTGGGTTGAAAATAACTCAGTGTATACAATTGTTCATGTTAATTCATTGTGCATTAACTAATGTAAACAGTTATAACTTTTGGTTTTCAAAATGTATCAGTAAATGCTGATATTAACATGAAATAAAATGAATAAATGCTGTATTTTTGTTTAATGTTAATTCATGTTAGCTAATGCTTTAACTAAATGCAACCTTATTAAAGGGTTAAATACCTTTCTAATAATATGTGACCCTGCCAACATGATCTCACGGAAATGTGTGTTATGGTCACGATAAATTAGGTTTTTTTGTGCCTTGAGCACGAATGTCTTTTTCATGTCACTTGCATGAATTTCCATAGTTTTTTGTGGCGGTGGCATGACTTTCTTTTCGTGTCATTTTATGTATTGTTTTCTATTTTGAAATCATTGTTGCTTGGGGTTTAATTTGGGGTTTGGATTAGAATGTAATTTTATGTATTGGTTTCTAAATGTTTTTCTTCCGCTTTTAAAACTATTCTCGCCTGAAGTTGGGGTTAGATTTGGGGTTTGGGTTAGGATGTCTAAAAATGTAACAGAAAGTGAATCTAACCCCAAGTGACAATGATAAGAAAATAGGAAAAAACTATGAGAAAACAATACATAAAATGAAACGACACAAAAAGAAAGTTGTGCCACGGACACAAAATATTTATAGAAATTTGTGCGAGTGACACGAAAAAGACATTTGTGCTCAAGCCACAAATTTTTTTTTTTTATTGCGTAAAGAATCGTACAAAAAACCAAACAATATTCAAGATACAAATCTTAATAGTTTACAAAGAAGTCCAAATAGCAGCATAAAATTTAAGTAAACATAATAAACATAGGTTACACAAAGAAAATAAATACAAAATAAAATTTAAAAAAAGCAGAATTTCGTGCCATGGACACGAATAAATTAATCAAATTTTTTGTGACTATAACACAACTTTTCATGAGATCAGTCTGCCCTGCCTTAGGAATCCCAGCTAAAGTCATTGTTGTAACTTCCTGCTTCAAAGAAATCATCTGTTATAATATAAAGAACATTTTGTATAAATATAACCTTGATATCTTTAATACTCACTATAAGGTCAAGGATTCAAATTAAAGTGACTGAAATCAAACATTAATGCTTCTAATCTCATGATTAGATTATGAAACTTTAGCCTGCATTTTACAGACAGGGTCACATATTGTCCTTTCATATTTTATCTTGCTATCATTGAGTTTCAAAGGAAGCAGCGGACATGAATTATTTATTTAGCCTGTTTTAGTCACCTACAACAAAACCACTGCTAGTGAGGCTCTCTTGTAACAGAAGTAAATGTTGATGTGGTGATACATTATATTTAACCTGTTAAAGGGATAGTTCACACAAAAAAGAAAATTTTGTCACCATATACTCACCCTCAACTTGTTACAAACCTGTATAAATTTCTTTGTTTTGCTGAACACGAAGGAAGATAATTATAATCAAGCCGAAAACAGAAGCACCATTCACTTAAGAAAAATACTATGGAAGTCAATGGTGCTTAACAATGGTTTAGTTACAAATATTGCTCAAAATATATTTGTGTTCAGCTGAACAAATTTTTTTTACAGATTTAATCAGATTTAATCAACTTGATGGTGATTAATTAAATTATGACATAATTTTAATTGGCTAAACTATTCCTTCAAAAGAAAGTGCTGTTTTTGTTACACGGATGCAATACTCTGAAAGACAACACTATAATAAAACAGCTTATTATCCTGTTACTATAACATTTGTTGTGAACAAACATTGAACTAATTTGGTCAAATACGAGATCTGCATTCGCCATATTCATGCTAACACACCTAAAGAGCGAGCTAGAAACAGAGAACAGTGTTGAAGAGTATATGAATCTCTGAAACATAATCTTATACCATTGTCTTAGTCTGTTGATTAATCTAACTTTGCTGGGGTCAGTCAAAAATCTGACATATTTTTATTAGTTATGGTTTTAAGTTAATAATACCCTCAGATGTGAGGGATAAATTATTAAACGCATTACGGATTGTCAGTCGTCCCCTGACTTCTAACAAAGATGGAAATGGCAAAGATGAAGAATTTTGTTCTTAAGAATTATTTTACTAAAACAGTTTAACCTTTGGCTGAACTCCTGCAAGACAACATTACAACACGCATACATATGTACAAACACGCAAAGCGAGAGCGCTTGCATAAAGGTCATAAACTGAAAATAGCGACCAAAAATAATCGCTTAGAACAAGCAAACTATGTCTTCAGTATGCCAAGACTGATATAAACACAACCCTTCCCTCTCCAATGCCTGAAGACAAGTCACATAATAAATTTAGGAGTGATAACTTTTCAACCTTTGCTTCCAAACCAGATGACCCTATTGACACACACACATCCACACAAAGCCTATTTATATATGTAGTTATTATTTATAATTGCTGATAGCGTCCTTGGGTGTATGTGTGACTGATAAAGTCTACAATAATTTGACCAAAATGTTAACACTAGAGGCTTCAGTGTATTTTTTTGGTTTGTGTGCGTGTGTTGAGGGTTTTTTTTTTTTGCAGTGTGAAAAAGTTAACCCTGAAAAAGATAACACTACAACACTAAAAACACTACACACATTCAAGCGTATACACTTTAAAACAACAGACAGTGACATATGTGTCTAAGGTCAAACAGTCATTCACCTTCTTATCTGTGCTGTCTCACCTCCTCGGTCACTCACTGGTGTTAATCAGTCTGGAGATATTTTGGCACTTCTAGTAAAAAAAATATATTTACATTACATTTTATACATTTGGCAGACATTTTTATCCAAAGCAACTGACAATGTATACATTTTATTTTCAGTAAACGTTTCCTGGGTTCGAACCCATGACCCATTGATAACGCAATGCTCTACCACAGAGCTCTACATGAACATTATACAACTTTTACAATTTCTGTCTCCAGTTACACCTCATGTGTGTCTTGAATTACTGTATACAAATGTGAGAAACGTATAAAGTTTACAGATCTTCTAGCTCTTACATTAAAACACCCCAGCTTGAGTGACATAGAGAGCTGTGACATCACTCGCAGTTTCAGGGGCCCGACTGATGTCATGGCAACCAAGACGGCCTATTTCACCTTTTTTATCAGTTTATTTATCTCAGGGATTGGATGAGAGAATGGGAGAAGAGAAAAAAGAAGGCGTTTGTGATGAGAGAAACTCGTTTTTATAAACACATCTTCGTTGCCTTTCTTTCTCAGTCCAAACACAGCCAAAGAGCCACACCCTAGCACTCCATCACCATGGAAACCACTGACCTCTTCCACTCCATCCCCACCTGTGCCAGATCTTTTGGCAAGCGTGCACTTTCTGTTATTGAAAACATTGGAGGAGGGAAAAATATTGGAACAAAATTTGGATTTGGTGGCTGGTGAGGATTTAGTTACAAGAAATATTAGAAATATATTTTTGGCATTCCCGATAAATTTTAAAATGTAAATTTTTTTAATATTGAAAGCAAATTATGACTGACTTTGGTTAAGTTTGTACATTTGGATGATCAAAGTATGGATTGACTGCATTTAAAGTTAGCTAAGTGTGATGATTGGTTGTGCGAGTTAGCTGGTAAAAATGAATGATGTAAACACATGGAAGTTCCCAGATCTGTGTTTATGGCTGAAGACTGCACACACACACACACACACACACACACACACACACGCGTTTACAGCTTTGCACAGAAAGACCAGGCACTCTGGTCTCAATAAATCAGCTGACTTTAAATCACAAGTAGAAAATAAAGCAGTGCACTGAGCAGGTGTGGGTCTCTCTGTGATTGCGTCTGTGTCTTTTTTATCTCGATTTATCTTTCTCAGTCCCGCACTCTTTCCTCTATTCGCTGGCTCAGGTTTTTCTCTCTCTCTTGCCAGATGTGATAAAGATCCGGGGATCTGAGACATTTCGCTCTTTATGATTTTACTCCATTATTCTTCACAAAGCTGGGAGGCTTTACAATAAATTTCATCTTTATTTGCGAGCTATCCGGAAACATCACATTAACCTGATTTATATGTTTTACAGGATATATTTGCATAAAACCAAGCAAACTGGTACAGGTTAGTAGGTGATCATTAATTAAATTAAAGGAAAGAAAATTATGGTTCAGAAAAAAATTGAGAATTATTAAATTTTTCACAAATGTCACTAATCGTTTCACTGGTAGAGGACATATCATGAAAAATTATATAATTGAGTCCCCAGTGCTTCTATCAACATTGAAAATGTGAAAAAGATCAACCCAGTAACTTAGTTTTGGTAAACCATTCTCCGCAAGCATGTGAAAAAATAGGTCAATGAAATTTGGCTCCCCTTGTGATGTCAGAAGGGGATAATACCGCCCCTTAATCTGAACTATCCAACCACGGCACTGTCATTTATTGCAGAGATCAGCTCATTTGCATTTAAAAGGGCACAATTTTACTCACACCAACAAAGTGACAATTAACATGTTATAATAAATTAGCTGTGGGGTATTTGGATCTTAAACTTCACATATGTAATCTGAGGACACCAAAGATTTGGTCAACATCCTAATATATTCAGTAGATCTCCCTTAACCAGGTGAAAAACTCTTGCAGCTAGACAATTGAAATCCGACGTATGCGCGCAATTGTTCATGCAATTCTTCTGTGCACTAGGAAATTTCCTGAAAAATCTTTGTGCCGTCAAATGGATCCTGCGAACAAACTGGTATTTTTGAGATTAAGCATTAAGCAGATTTGAAGCAAAAGTATTTTGATGAACGTGTAATACATGTAAATACCATATCTTATTTTTGACGGAGGTGGCATTTAGTGGCTTTTGCATCTGAGCTCTTCAAAAGTTAATTATTTAAAGAGCACCTATTGTCCGATTCACGTTTTTAAATTTCCTTTGCTGTGTAAGTGTGTATTAGTTATGTTAACGATATGCAAAAGGTACAAACCCCAAAGTAAACAGTTTACTTCCTGGGATTGGTGATGTAAACAAGACCGACATTATCATAACTCCGCTTCGGACTTACAGCCTGTAAGTTAACTCCTGTTAGCAACTGAATCTTTCAAACATGGTAAGGCGCGTCACATTTCCGGATGACGTCAGAGGTAATCAGGCCAACCACAACATACAGATTAGCTGGCCAATCAGGGACACGGAGCTTTTCGATTGATTTCCATGCATTTCTGGAGCTACAAAAATGTACGGTATGTATAAAATAATGGTTTTTTTTATCATAAACCAAATATATACCAAAAAACGTGTTTTTAAGCAATGAAATAGGTGCACTTTAAATAAATAGTTATTACAAGTAAGGTCTAGCATTAAATTTAAAATGCATTTGAATGTGATTAAAACTTTTTTTTTATTACACAGCATTTTCTTTAGTTTTCTATCCTTGATCATTTGTTTTCTAATCTTGGTTTTAAAGAGCTGCTGTGCTCATGAAGTTACGGGTTCATATCCACCGCTCCTCCTCGTTCCATCTATTTTTCTAGCTATTTTTCTGTTATCTCTCCCATAATCCTCTACATTTTCCTAACATTAATAACATAAAATGTTTTATGATGCATCAAACACATATTTTGAAAACACTAGAAACACACATGACACTAATTTTGAATTAGCGCCCCTCGGATGACCAATCACGAGCCGCCACTGCCAAACATGTCATCATTTAATCACTTTTTTACAAACCTATAGGCTATAATTTTTTTGGTTCAGAACTGTTCAGAAGCCCCAATCGACTTCCATATTCTCCTACTATGGAAGTAAATGGGGCATTTGATTGGTTTGGTTACAAAGATTCCTCAAAATATCTTCCCTTCGTGCTCACCAGAACAAAGAAATGTATACAGGTTTGTAACAACATGAAATTGAGTAAATGATGACAGAATTTTCATTTTTGGGGTAAACGATCCCTTTAAAGTAATGTAACAGTTAAAAAAAATGTATTGCAGAACTTTTGTAAGTCAAAACCAGCCAATTCTATCTTGTTAGCATCACTTTAACTTCTCCAACGTGGTCCATAGTCTATGTGAAGCCCTGAGAAAGATCTAAATCCTAAAAAAGTGAAATTCTCATTACTTCATGTATTTATCTGAAAACCCTTAAGATAAGAAATAAATAAACAACACCATCTGAAAGCATAGTCATCTATAAAGAACGTTACACGGATGGCCGCTTTCCAATGTGTATCATTACCCAGAATGCATCACTGCAGTCCAGCAAATCTCAGTGTTTGGTTTCTGTGATGTCTGCCCAATGTAAACATGTAATGGACATCACGGTCCACCCCTCCTTGTTTACAAATCACCCTCATTACCTCAGAAACACATCCAACAGAACAAACGCCGTTTAATATGACACGACATTTTAGCATCTCCGTCCTGAAAATAGACAAAGAGGCATCCAGATGCATTTGATTTTACTTTTACAAGGATTCTAAAGGCTTCCAGAACTAAAGTCCTCCTGTAAAGCCAAGCATGTGCTATCTAATGCCCCTCAGGTAACCCCAAACATTTATGTTCAAAACCAAGCCTTTTAAATGCTGTCTTGCACAATACGCAAATTCTGCATTATACTGGTATTAAGCCGATGCATGAGTAATGCTGTTTAAAGGAGATAACATTTACAGAATGGTCAAAAGCAACCTACATCATATTTAAACCACACTGAAAAAATGATTCATTGAATTTAATCAATTTATTTAAGCTACATTTAAACAAAAACAATTAGTAAAATAAAATAAAATAAAAAACTTTTGTTTAAATGTAGCTTACAGAAATTGATTGCTCTTACCTTAAAAAAATTATTAAATTGAATTAATCATTTTGTTTTTTGTGATAGCACCATACGCTACCATTTAAGCTACAAAGATACGGATACATGGATAGCACTTCCTTCATTTGACCTCCGGAGCAGTTCAGTAAATAGGAATGAAGGTTTTGGACTCAAAGCCACAGTTATTTCCAAAGATGAGAAGATATGAAAACAGAAGATTGGAGAAAAGCTTGGTGGTCACGTTTGGTCAGGGCTCATGGTGGAGCAGGGAGTAATGGAGAATGTGTTTACTCTTCCTGTTCTCTCTGTTTATGTATCTTCTATCTTAATGAACAGTGCATTATTTCTCTCAGGAAGGGCATTTCAATGCTGCTAAGTCTTATTTTATAGTCTATAAACACACTTAAGAGTCTGAAGTTCCAGTACAGCAGAGGGCGCGGCGAGAGGGATGGGGGACGTCGCTTGTGGTCTGACACTGTGCTAACCTGCTTTAAATCTCAGGCTTTATAGTAAACAGCTCTGGACATCTCTACAGGGCTTTCCACACACAATTTATTTTATTTACTTCAGTATATAACTGCCAGAGAGGCCCTTGAGATTTCACAAAGCCTATCTGGTAACCAAGGAGGAACCAAACAACAGCACTGAATCACTCTGAAGCTATTGTGCTGTTTTGCTTGGGAAATGTCCAGTTTGGAGAAAAAGAGAGAGAGAGAGGAGTCAAGGGTCTTGAAGTTCAACAAAGTTCATTCAGGACCAGATTAGTAAAAGCAAAACGGCTTGGTAAACACATTCGAATGAAATATTAAGGGCAGATAAAAGAAGCACGGCCTTTGTTCCAGGGATCTTACTGATAATATCAACATAAATGTGGACTATTTGTCTCAAGCTTGTACTGTGTAAAGTCTATGAATGTGAAATGCAGGCAACCAGGTGTCCTGGGGTTCATTCAGTAATACTTAGTGTTCTCATCTTTAGCCACTGTTAAAAGTCCATAGACGCAGCTGAAAACTCTCAGGTTTATCCTCTTATATCAGCTATGTTAAAGTGGCTACTTTAGGTTTGCTGTCACCTTTCCAGAAACCGCAAAAGACAATGTTCTCAATCCAGATGTGTCCACTTTGGACCAAAGCTACTGACCCCAAAACCTGGAGCAGAGATGGGACAAAATAAACACAGCCGTAAAAAAACTGTGAATAATATCTCAGAAAAAAGGTGTCAGGCGGTATAATTAGACATATGGCCAGTCTACCTTGTATTCATAGATTATTCATCAGACATAATGTCCAGATGAGCAAATCCTCTTACAGATGTTTTTTTTAAATGCTGGGTTGTTTCGGTAAAATTTGAGCAAACCCAACGGCTGGATTTAAATGAAACTATGCTTTATTTCAGTCCAATGCTGGATTGTTTCAACCCATTTGGTCAATTATGTTGGGTTCATATTTTACCCAGCCATGGGTTTTAACAACTCTGCCTTTAACCAAAGATAAAATCTTATGCAAAATGTGTTTCTTGACAAAAACCTTAAAATAAATAAATTTCTATGTTTAATTGTACTTAATGGTTTAAAAGAAAAATTTGTTTTCACAGGTTTAGAAGAAACAATAGAGATGTTCACGGTAAAGTTACACAAATGTCAAAAAGTGTGACAATTTAGCTGTTTATATTTAATCCCTTATTTATATTTTTTGCTTTTTAATACCTATATATATATTTGTATTTAAACTAAAACATGAGTAAAGCTGGTCTATCTGCAACAATGATTTTTATTCAACCAAATGATATACTGTATAGGTCAGTGGTTCCCAAATTGGGGTACACAAGGTGACCATGAAGCACACTGTAAAAAAAAATTCAGCATGAAGTTAAAACAACTTGGTTTTGCAAGTCAATTCAACTTGCAAAACTTAATTTTAAGTTTTGACTTAAAAAAGTTGACTTAAAGGTGACATAGAATGATTGAACGGGGTATTTATCCTTGTTTTGTGATGTGACATGTAGACAAATACATTTTTGTTTGGGTCTGTAATGCCTCAGAAGCTTCCTAAAAACCTCTCTCAGATAGCTCTATTAGGGTGGGGGATTTTAAACAAGTGGTTTTGCACCTATTTGGCTCCCCCTACTGGCTTAACTTGCAATCTCATTACTGATTGGCTGACTTTGCTGCCACTCAAAAAAATTAGCCAATTATTTGAAAGTGGAGGGGCAGTTAGATGCCTGTGATGTCATAAGCATCAGTTTTTCAGATTGGGACGTTTTCTGGCTGACATTTCTAAAAGAGGAATTTCTATGAGACTGAGATGTTTAGCATGTCTAGAACTTTTTGTATGTTCATGAATGCGGGTAGACTACCATTATTCAACAAAGACAAGGTAAAAATGTTTTTTTGATTCTCTGTCCCCTTTAACTTATAAAATCAAGTTCAAATTGTTTAACCTAATTTCTTAAGTTAAAGTAACATTAAAATATATGTTGATTTGATAAAAATGCTGCATATTTTTACAGTGCATACTTTACGTCCTTTTTATTAAATACTAAATTAATATTCAAAACAATTTCTTGAAATGTTTAAAAAAATATGTGTGCACCCTCTAGTGTACAATGCTAGCAAAAGAGCTGTAGTTTGCTTGCCCTGCACTCAATCCCACAATCCATTGCGAGAGCGTGGCGCTCTGCTAGAAAACTAATTACAAATATTTTTGCAATGTTTTAAATATTTTTTATATTTATATTAATGTATGATATTAACATTTTATATAATAAAATAATATATTAAAACAGTGTATTCATATAGTATTCAATGTATAATCTATTAATTTAACATAGGCCTACTTTGTGTGGCTGTAGTCAGTGTGTTAGTCTAGAGATTAACACATTTTTATTGTTTGGAGGGGTGGCGTTTCTAAAATACTGTCTTGTGTTGACTCAAGACACACATCTCTCACAAAAGAAGCACCACAATTTACATACACTGTAAAAAATACTTTGCTGCCTTAAATTTTTTTGTTAAATCAACTCAGATTTACAAGTCATGTCAACAGAGAAATCACAGAGAGTCAATTCAACAAAAAAATTTAAGGCAGCAAAGTATTTTTTACAGTGTAGAAATAGGCTTACTGTACATGTCATTGGGTTCAAACGTTAAATAAAGGGTTTAATTTTGGTGTGTAAGGTCAGTAAAGTGATCACGAAAGATTTAAATTGACCTACAAAAATGAAACTTGAGTTAGGGTTTAAGTATTGTCCCTCTAAAACATTCAGAAAATTCGTGACACGTTGTTTTAGCCTATTAAAATAATTAAAAATCAACATATTCCTTATTGTTTTGTTATTTTTAGAATAAATATGAATCTTTCTAGTTATCTACTCACATGGAAAAAATACTGTAGTATAGTAATAGTGTTTCCTGGATACTATAGTGTACTTGAACTGTAATTTACTACAGTATACTACAATTTAGTTTACTATTGTAGATACTTCAGTATTTTCATGAAGGAGTTTAATGAGTATTCTTCCTCCGTTCATCCAGTCCTGTAGAGGGCGCTGTGTTCTTTGAACCGGATTATTTTTCCATCTCGCGCGCAGGAACTGAGAGATCCTTGACAACAATCGCCGGTTGTGTGTTGTTTGTGTGCTGCTGACGCTTTTGTTTACTTGTGATGCTCTTCCTACCCTTAATTTGATCCAAGACCATTCTGTTAACAATATACGCTCGTTTTTAATAACCGCACAACCGCAGTTCTTTCTAAACCGTAACGTTAAAAGCAACACATCATCAGTCAAGTAAGTAAAAGTTGTATTAGCTTGTTTGTGATTGCTAATGATTCCTGTAACAGCCACAGCCCTGTCTCAACTTAAAACCAATGTATGGACTTTTTTGCAACGATGTCGACCCATAACATTTTATTTATGAGAATCTGTTGTTTTTGTGTGAAACTGCTAGCAAGTCCTCATTGTGTTATTGTTTATTTGATTAATTACTTGCGTTGTATTATTCCTTACGTTTTCTATATAAACGTGTCTTTTGAATGAAACAAAGGTACTGTAAGAAAACAATTCATCATTTTACTTTCAGCCCACGTAATTTTTAGGGTTGTTACAGAAATGCAATAAGGTAACCTTACCTGCCTGCTTGCTTGCTTGCATGGCTGAGAGACGTTACTTTAAGGGACAGTTCACTCAAAAATGAAAATCATGTCATCATTTACTCACCCTCATGTTTTTACAAACCTGTATGAATTTATTTGTTCAACTGAACACAAATTAAGATATTTTAATGTTTGTCATCAAATCTTGAGAACCACTGACTTCTATAGTAGTGTTTTGCCTACTGTGGAAGTCAATGGTGCTTCTGTTTCATGCTTTATTACAAATATCTTCCTTTATGTTCATCAGAACAAAGATATGTATACAGGTTTGTAACAACATAAGGGTGAGTAAATAATGACAGGATTTTCATTTTTGGTAAACTATCCCTTCAATGCAAGTTTTTGAGTCAAAGCAGTTGTAGGCATTTCAACACGACTCACTTTGCATATACCGTAGTAGCAATTTAATACAAAACAAAAGGAGTACATTTTGACATGGCCAGTCCTGAGATAAAGGCTTTTGTTATGGGGTACAATGACAATAGTTAATGAGTTACCGCTTGCTGGTTTTAAGCATAACCTTTTGGTTACCATGTTTGTGTTACCATTACACTCACAATATCAATAATTTATCAAGATCAATTATTTATCTATTTGTCAAAATTGAATAGAAAATCACTCCCATTATGTTATTTTATTACAATGTTAGATGTCCGGGGTGGTGTAGCGCAAATGGTTCGACCTCTAATGGAAGATCCATTTACACATTTGTCCTTTTATCCAAAACGATTTACAACGCACTCATTTTTATCAGTATGTGTGTTTCCTAGAAATCAAACCAACAAGCTTTCTGTTCAGGGCCGGCCCTGGCCAATTTGCTGCCCTAGGCAAGATTTCACCTGGTGCCCTTTAGAATCACAGAATCACAATTGTGTTCCAATAATTTTGTTCATAACTTACACAGAAACAAACTGCACAGCTTTGTCTTGTTTTTCTTTATTTTGAAAATATTTTGGAAACACACACGAACACATACACACAATACCCTGTTACTCAGGCATTTGATCTTGACATTGTTAAAATCTTGTCTTTTTTACATGTTTTAACACTGTACATTTAAATTAAAATATTTAATTGTGTACAAGAAAACAGCTCTTATTAATGAATTATTAGTAGCATGTTGTAGTGTTTCGGGAGATTGTGCTCATTGTTAAATAGCTTTGTGGCTATAGCACTGGAGCGGCAGTTTAAAATATAAACCCAGAATTCAGCGAACGTCAAGAACAAGAAAAAAACAATAAGGCCAAGACGCGGGATTTAAATTACGTTACACGGACCATGTATAAATTTCAATGTTTCTGGACAGAAATACCAACTTTGTCTGGTATTAATAAGCTGCACATTGGAGTGCTGGCTGCTCCCCGCGGTGCTGAAGACGCGTGATGGCACATATACACAGATATCTACGTGCAATCTATTGGAAAGTGGAGGAGTCATTAGTTGGGTTAGTAAAATAACGAAATTACAGCTTTTAAATAGAAGAAAATAAGTTTTTTTGTAAAGAGATATATTTTTTTAAGTTTAAAAGTGCAGAACTCTTCTCAAGGGGAAGAAAGCTATTTTTTTCCCTTACGTGCAACCTATCGGAAAGCCCAGATGAGTTAGTTGGGTTAGTAAAATAATGAAATTATAGATTTAAGTACAAAATAGTATTTATATAAAGAGAAATATTGAAATAAAATTGCAGAACTCTTCTTAAGAGGAAGTAATAAAGTAAAATAACGAATATTAATTATATAATAACGAATAATAGTTTCCAATAGGTTGCACGTAAATATCTGTGCTGCCACCAGTACTCCGTCCGAGCGCGTCTTCAGCACCGCGGCCAGCACTCCAATGCGCAGCCTATTAATACCAAACAAAGTGAACAATTTGGTATTTCTGTGCAGAAACATTGAAATTTAAACATGGTCTGTGTAACATTATGTAAATTCCGCGTCTCTGTCTGATTGTTGTTTCCGTTTTCTTGTTCTTGACGTTCGCTGAATTCTGGGTTTATATTTTAAACTGCCGCTTCAGTGCAGTATAGCCACAGAGCTATTTAACAAGCACGATCTTCCGAGATACTATGCTACTAATAATTCATTAATAACTGCTGTTTTCTTGTGCAAAATATTTATATAATAAAATATATAAATATTTATAGTTAAATGTTTATATACATATATTAAAAAAAATAATAATTTGGGCGCACGGACGCCCCAAGGGGTCGGCGGCGCCCTTAGCATTTGCCTATTCCGCCTATGCCCAGGGCCGGCCCTGTTTCTGTTGCTGACAACTGAGCTACAGGAACGGCAAGATCATCCTGTTATCTGTATTTTGCAGGTTTTGCTTTAGGTTGTGACATGCATCTGTAAAAGGATCGTCAAGCTTAAAAAACATCCAGTGTGTCCCCATGGAACCCAGTAATGATGTGGCTCTTGATATCATCATTACCAACGTTGTATCTGTCTTCAGAACCAGATGTCATCTAAACCTGCGCACCATCGGTCTGGAGGGCACTAATGTCATCTACAAACCTGAAATGGGAGTAAGTCTGGAAATTCAAAGCTCAATCAGAATCCAGGACTAACCATTTTATAATCTGCAGTAAGATGCATTTATAGGATTGAATGCACTTTGCAGTTTATACTCGCATTGTAATTTCAGTCAACATTGCCTAACACACATTGTTGCTCATGTTTCTGTGGATGCTTTTCTTTTTTTTACAGAAAGTCTTGATGAAGCTACGGAAACCGCGTATTACTGCCTCTATTTGGTCATCAGGGAAAATAATTTGCACTGGAGCAACAAGGTCTCACTCACATCACTCATCCCTTTAAATGTTTTATAATTATACAAAGTGCTTTGCCATGTGGTGTTTATGCTGGATTCTAGTCTCGTTATGTCCAGGTATTGGGAAAATCGAATGTATTTTTGTTTCGTTTAGTGAGGAGGAGGCCAAACTGGGTGCTCGACGGTTGGCCCGCTGTCTGCAGAAGATTGGATTCAAGGTGACTGAATGGATTTTAGAGTTACTGCTAAATGATTTTATAGAAATCCTGGATGATGTTTAAATGGCACTTTCTCTTCTGCAGGTGAGGTTCTCGGAGTTTAAGGTTGTAAATGTGCTGGCGGTGTGCTCCCTGCCTTTTCAGATACGTCTTATTGAGTTCACCAAGAATAACAGGCCCATTGCCAGGTAATACTCAATATTTTTTCCTGGGTGCATAATTGAATTTTCATGTTGTTAATGCGTATTCAATGCAAGATCCATTTCAATTTAAGCCACCCCAGACTGAATACCTATTATAGTTTCATTTGATCACTAATGTAAATGTACTTCTTATTCATTACACTCTATGTAAGGGTAAAATCCATCACTAGTAAAACAAAGAAACAGTGCTCTCTAGTGGTGAGATATTGTATGCTGCATTGAGCAATCTACCACATGTTGGTTCATCATATTGCAAAACATGTTGTCCTATAGCTGGATAGCGCCGGTGGTCTTATGAGTATGTTTTTGTGTATGGATATTTTTAGTTATGAACCTGAAATCCATCCAGCTGCTACATACAGAATCAAAACCCTCAGGAGTACGGTGCAGGTGTTTTCCACAGGCAGTATCACTGTTACAGGTAGGGACACCTTTTGATCTTCATCATTATAGAGAAGCTAACAGCAAACATGTGAACAGTTGTAGATAAAACTTGATGTGGAGTTTACAATAATAATCCTTATTATTTAATTAACTCTTCTTATTAGTTTGCAAAGTAGCTAACACATGTAAAGGTCTTCTCAGGTCCAAAGAAGTGTATCTGACCCAAATCAATTTACCCGAACCTGACGCGCATAAACCTTTTTTTTTTTAAGTCCCGACCTGAGACAGACTTAACAAAATTAGACCCAAGTCCGACTTGAGCCAGTTTTTTTAACCCGACTGGACCAAATGTAAATAGCACATAGGTGCGTGCAGGACTACAGTCGGACAGAATGAAACCCAGTCACAACAAATCTGGCCCTCTGCTTCATTTATTTTCATTTGTAATCTGACTATGACACCAAGGTAACCGCTACAGTGTGCGTTCAAAATTTATTGACAGGCCTTGGTTAACGAAAATTTACCTTATGGCAAACAGAGGGGGGGGGGGGGTCGGAAAAGGACTGGATGCACACACGTGAGATAGTTTGGATCTTCTAGGGACCGTTCGGCAAAAACACATTCATTTAAAACAGGAGTGGGGAACCCTGGGTCCTGGAGGGCCACTGTCCTGCAGAGTTTATTCAGGATTACTTGGAAATGAAATTCAGGTGTGTTTAATTAGGGTTGGAACTAAACTCTGCAGGACAATGGCCCTCCAGGACCAGGGTTCCCAACTCCAGATTTAAAATGACCTGAGGCCGCTGATATTATTTCTGACCCGTGTCTGAAGCACACATGAAACTTTTAGACCCGAACTCGCTCAGGTCTTGGGCCTCGTGTTTTTGGATTTAAGCATATACCTGTGAAGAACATATGTAGCTCATGCTGATTTCTAGATTTATTGCATACCATAAATAATTACTCCTATGTTATTTACCAGCATTATATTAAAGGCATGCTGTCTTACCAATAAAGGAGATTAGCAAATGTAATTCCATTGTAGCTTACCGATTATAACACTCACAGCATTTATTGGGTAGCCACACACCCACAAACTAGCGCAGACTGTAAGGGTTGGCTCACATTGCCCATTTGCTGGCTGCATCTGGGTCCAAAGTGGCCCCCAGACACATGCTGATTTGGCCCAAAAAGGCAGCAATAGCTGCGTTTCCATTAAAGATCTGTGCAAAACTTTAACGTTGTTTTGTAAATGTTGACAAAAAACTATTGCAAAAGGGATCCGTTTTCATTTTTTTTCGAATAAGACATGGCAACAAGTGTGTTTGCCACAAAGACCAACATGCAGATGACATCAAAATACAGCGTGCAGTCGACTCCTGGATCGCTTTCCCGGTATTTTGATGTCATGTGCTTGTCAGTTCTTGTAATCGTTTTAAAAGAATGATCATGTGACTTTTACGCATGTCAGGTGACCTGTAAATGTGAAGAAAAAAAACGTTTATTGCGATATGTGGAAGTTTATGCCAAATTGTCGTGTTTCCATTGGGTGCATTTTCAATTTGCGCAATTCCAATGACTTACTGTAGCTGATGGCGCCAAAAGTACCCGAATTATCTGACAATGTTAAAATCTCCCCGAGGGCCAACTTCGTGTGTACCTTGCTTTAACTATTTCCTCGTGATTGACAAGTTATCTCATCAATTAAAAGAAAACATTTCCTTGCAAATGACACTTTCCTGATAAGTTTTTACGGTAATCTGTAATTATGCTATTATCCACTACCCAATTTATAAAAAACTGAAGCAAAAACGAATTTAATTTTAAACTCCGTGTATGTTTTTATAATCATTCTGAATTTGATCTTTAACAAAATTACTTTACAAAAATGCAATTATCTCAGCTTTTTGCTCAAAATTTTGTATTTTTGAAGAAACCTACCCATATTTAAGAGCTATAAAAAGACAACAAATGAAGATAGGATGAATTTCTTTTTCAGTTTTGTTTTTTTGAAAGCAGAGAGTCATTTGATATATTTGTATGTTTATTTTTTTATAGAAGAAAATTTTCCTGAAAGGCATTTTTATAAACTTTTGTGAAAATCTCAAAAAATGCTAGCGGGCAACTAAAAAAAAAAGGCTGGCAGGGAATGAGTTTATTGTGTTTAATATAAATAAAAGCTGAAGTAATGCCATGACATATTGTGTTTTTTTTTACCTCTGTAGGACCAAATGTGCAGACTGTTGCATCTGCAGTGGAGCAGATTTATCCTCTGTTGTTTGAGTGTCAGAAAACAGTGACATAGGACACAAACACACTCATAGGCAGCAGTTTAAATTGAAGCACCTTATCATTGAATGTTTTAAGGCTTGTAACTGTTGTACTGTATGTCTCCAAGGCAGCTTTTGCCATTTCACGTCCAAGCGGGTCTAGGTCGTGTGTTTTCAGAGTCATGCCTTTGAACGTTGACCTCGGTGTCCGGACCCCAATAACGACGACTTCTTAAAGCTCACAAGAGGACCATTAGTGCATTGACATTGTGTTGCAGACATCGTGTAGTTTATACACTTGAACTAACTGTATTACGATGCATGGACACCAAAGTAAAGACTGGCAAACGTCACAGTTAACGATCGCATTACACTGAAACGTCTTGAAAATTTTAGCTCATTTGATTTTAGTGACGTCTTAATGGCTCGTTTAATGATACCAGATATCTGGATTTAACATTTTACAGTTAAACGGCTGATGATGTATATCTGGTGTATGCTGTTGGACAAAAAGGAGTCCACATGTTTATGTAATATGTGTAAACTTTTGTATTTTATAATAAATAAAATAAACCATATATTAATTAATATTGTCATTTATTTTGTGTGTGTGCAAGCGAAATAATATACCAGCTTTACTCATAGGCAGGTCTATTCCCTACACATCCCTTAAATTTTTGGTTTATAAAATGTAAAAATTGCCACTTTGTTGGCACTAAATGGCAGTGCCTTGGTTAAATAGTGGAAATTAAGGGGCGGTATTATCCCCTTCTGACATCACAAGGGAAGCCAAATTGGGTTGATCTTTATCACATTTTCTAGGTTAATAGAACTCCTGGGGACCCAATAATAACACTTAAACATGGAAAAAGTCAGGTTTTCATGATATGTCCCATTTAAAAAAGATGGTGTATTTCTGAACAAACTTTTTGTATTGTAAGATAACACAATGTGTTGTACAATTGTATAACCTGGTTACATAAGGCATGCTGTGCCAGAGAGACACAACTCTTAAAGTGTGACTATGGCAGTGCTTGGAACACAAATACTGATTTGGCGGATCTTGGCTTTGACTTGCCATGGCATGATTATGGTTGCATAATTTTCAAAGGTTTTACAACAGAAAGTGAGCTGTTGTCAGTATCTTAAAGTTTTAAAATGTTACAAATCAATCAAATTGACTTATTCAACTCTTGATTGACACATCATGCCATGGAAAGGATTATTGTTAAGCTAAATTACTAAGGCAATCGAATCAATCTCATCTCTCAGATACCTTGATCAGTAGAGTCACGACATCTAGTTTAGCTGTCCATTAGGTTGTCAGACTGTATCACATACAGTCTCTTGCTTGTAAATTTCCTCTTGCTGCTCTATTCTTCAACTAGGTGAAATGTCAAATGTTTGCAAGGGCTTTTTCATCCTTTCTAGGCTCCGGTTGTCCTCTGTGACACAGCAGTGTGCTGCTCATGGGATTCCTGCAACACAATGCAACTTATCATCATCATGTCATGCACATCAATACAGAAACACTGAAGAATGCGGTGTACAAAAGGTGTCGGACGCTGAAGTCACAAGCCCATGTGTTTTAAATCGCAAGTGTCTCATGTTATTTCACATGGGGTGTGTGCTTGTTGTAGAACAGGTTGCTGAAACAACACTTAAGTGCAAAACATTTAAAGGTGACATAGAATGATTGAATGGGGTATTTATCCTTTTTCTGTGATGTGACATGTAGACAAAAAAAATTTCGGGGGGGTTGTAATGCCTTAGAAGCTTCCTAAAAACCTCTCTCAGATAGCTCTATTAGGGTGGGGGATTTTAAACAAGTGGTTTTGCACCTATTTGGCTCCCCCTACTGGCTTAACCTGCAATCTCATTACTGATTGGCTGACTTTGCTGCCACTCAAAAAATGTAGCCAATTGTTTTAAAGTGAAGGGGCAGTTAGATGCCTGTGATGTCATAAGCATCAGTTTTTCAGATTGGGCCGTTTTCTGGCTGACATTTCTAAAAGAGGAATTTCTATGAGACTGAGATGTTTAGCATGTCTAGCACTTTTTGTATGTTTGTGAATGCGGGTAGACTACCATTATTCAACAAAGACAAGGTAAAAATGGTTTTTCATTCTCTGCCACCTTTAAGATGTTAATAAGACTCAAAGCCTTGTGGCTAAAACAATGTAGAATTGTATTTATAACTAGATTTGTTTTCTGAAAAACTCTGCGTGAAAGTTCTGGGTCATTGGTATATAGTTAGCAAGTAAAAAAAAAGATGCATATGTGTGCTTACTTTATGGCAAGCTCTTTGGAAATCTGTTCAAGCGATCGTCCTTTCGTCTCTGGCACAAATGCAATCACAAACACCACCAACACGAAACTCATGGCAGAATAGGAGAAGATCACGCTGGGCAGGCCGATCCGCTCTACAAGGATGAAACATTACAGTAAGTCACTGTTATAAACATATATTTTAACACACAAAACTGTCCTGTAGATCAGCTGGTAGAGCATTGCGTTCACAGCGCAAAAGGTTGGGGGTTCATTCCCAAAAACAAGACATACTCAAAAAGGTACACCTTGAATGCACTGTAAGGGGTTGTGTACACCAAAACTTTTACGCCCGCGGTCGGCGCATGTTTTCAATTGTTTCCAATGGAAGCTCGGCGTTTTTCAAATAAGCCAGCAGCTAGCGGGTTTTTTCCGCGCTGAAAACCGGCGCTCGCCGGTTTTTCCGCGCTCGGCGCTGAGCGTCGAGAGTTGAAAGAGATTCAACTTTGGGAGAAAAGCTCCGCTCGTCAGTGTCAGTTCTCACACGGCCGCCCAATCACAGTGGAGGAGGGGCGGGACATTACCACAGCAACCAACCGGCTCGCAGCTGAAGTATCACAGCTACCAAAGTGCAGAGCGGAAGAAAGCTGGCACTCAGCTGAAAAACAGCTGGCATTCGGCCTCCTCAAGGCGTCCTCAAGTTTTGGTGTGTCCAGCCCCTTAGTCTGTTAAAAGATCAGTGGTTCCCAACCTTTTTCACTTTAGGGCCCCATAGTTTCCCACAACAATATTTGAAGGCCCCCCCCCCACTTACTCAATTTTTTCATATAAAATTAACTAGAACTTTGAATGACAAGACAGATGTATATTCCCTACAAAAATGTATATTCCCTAACTTTTTTTAGCTTATTTTAATGTTTTGTTCAATTTTTAAATACATTTAAGTCTTCTTGAGGCCCCCTTTGAAATTTGCTGTGGCCCCCGACCCTCAGGTTGGGAAACACTAGTTTAGATAAAAGCCTTGTCTACATGCATATATGTTAACAATTTTGTTTCTTTTTTTTACTGTACTGTATTGAACTTAACACACTTGTGTCTTTCCATCTCTGCAGAAACATCTCCACAGGTGCCAAAACTATTTTTGGCAATTTGCCTCTAAACACACATCTAAATCTGGGATAAGTAAGTGTTCAGTATTTTAAGTCTTTGAGAATGATACAACTATTAATAGATGTGGTGATTCAGTCCTTTTAGATATTTATTTAATTATTTTAAAACTATGGCTTACAAATTTGTAGATACAGTGCTTTAGCAAAAGCTGAAGCTAATAATAGCCATTTATGTGATGTAAACTATATTAACCTGGAGTACATCTTGTAAGCTGTGGGAACTACATTTGTAAGGTAAATTTTACATTAATAATTAATAAAAAGTCTAGTAACTTTATTGAAAACACTTCCTGTTTACAGTGTTTGTTAATGATCTATGGCTGAATTAAGTGACCTTGCTCTTATACTGTAGCTCCTGCAGAGTTATCTGTTATTTTACTCTGTTAGACTCCATATAGGAATCTAATGACATCTTTTTGTGCTTTGATAGCTGAATATTCATACAGCTGTCTTGGTGTCAGCAAGTTCAGTGATAAAATCTATATTGCACCAGTCACCTGTATACTTCTAAAAATAAAACACTTTATGATGTCTGTATGTAAGCACCTATTCCCATTTTTCTTCCTCCAATAAGACAATGTTTGAAGCTCATGTGTTCATTCTAGGGATGCTTAACGATTAATCGTGATTAATCGTTAGCAGAATAAAAGTTTTTGTTTACATCATATATGTGTGTGAACTGTGTATAATAACTTTGTATAAATAAATGTACACACATGCATGTATATGTTTTAGAAATGTTTACATGTGTATATGCTAGGGGTGACCCCGAATAGTCGAAGATTCGATGCATCGATAGGAGAAGCCTGATTCGACTACCAATCTCATAGTCGAATCGTCGCAGATGTGTTATGAAATGAGGATCATTCAATTTTGGCCGTATGGGTGCACACATTATCTGATTTCACATATAACAGCTTTCTCACAATATATTAATATACTGCATATTATGATAATGCTGCAAAAAATATGTGAAGTAGCAGCTTTCAATAAATATTTTTAAAATGCGTTAATAAATCCAACAACCCCTGTGACCGGGCTTCACGTCCATAAGAGGTTTCTATGTTAATAAACCCTTGCCACTTTGTTTCTACATTTAAAAGACAAAGCTGGCAAATTAAACTATGACTTTCGTTCTTTTAATAATTTCTATATTTTATTTTATTTATAAATCACTTTGGGTTATCTGATTTAACTATTTGGCTTGTGTTTTGTTTCCGTGCACTTGAGGCATTTTGCATATTTGTTCTTCACTTTGTTACTTCTGACCTTATTTTATTAAAAAATTGTATTTATTATAAACGTAAATTCCGATCTAATTTAAGTATGTAAATTTTGGATAGCTTTTCGTTGTATCGATGTTGCGCTATTGCGTGCTGGCCATGCTTGCGCATGTAATTTAGCCGAACGGGCTAGATGCTCTGCATGCGTCTCATATTTATGAGTTCATCAAACTAAACATTAAAAAACGGATGTTTTTCGACGAGTATAAGTTTTTAAAATGTATTTAAAACAGAGTGGTTATATTGTCTATCTTAAGTTAAACTACAAAACAGGTAAGCCGTTTTTTTATTTCGGTGATGAAACGGAAATTAGTATCTGCACCGAACCTATTGCTGCCTGACACGAATGTCTTTCTTGTGATTTAATAATATGGTCGGTCGGTGTTCACTTTCAAATGATAGCAAAGAGATTCCTGAAATAAATAATATTATCCGGTCTTTCTGTATCTAAAGTTAATACAGAGATGATCAAAGTCAAAGCAAGCAAGCAAGTATTTCTGTGCTAAATAATAACGCGTAGTGTCTATAAAATCATTAATGTCAGTGTTTTTCTTGTTATAAATTAAAGTTTAATGAATTGTATTTAAAGATTAGTTTTTATCATTTACAGTCACAATCACAAATTATTTGTCATTTCTCATTTGTCGGGTTTTTTTGGTCATGACTGCTTTGACGCGCTATCTCCAAATTAAATAAAAACACTTAATTGTAGCCGGAGTTTCCAAGGCAGGATCACCTTTGTTATTTTTTTAGGTTTAGTTATCAAATGTTTTGTGTGATGTTCTGTAGATCGTGGCTTTAAAATGTTATGAGGAATAATTAAACAAATTTTGCCTTACATTTTACCTTAAAAAATATATATATAAATGCATCCTCAGTTTTGTCTTCGTTTATTACTTGAAAGACAGTTTTGGTCACTTTATCAAACAGTTGTTTATGGGTGCTGCTTGTGAAAGAAAATAAAAGTTACCAATTTGTACCTGGTCTGGCCCCCTCCCAACCCATGCACACAAACATAGATGATTCGACTATCGGTCGACTATGGAAAGATTCGAAAATTCTGATTCGAATATGTAAATCCTTAGTCGAGGACACCCATAGTATATGCATTTGTATATTTATGTATAATTTATATTATATATATAAATATAAATACTTAATATATACATTTTTTTTCTTAAAATTATACATGAATGTGTTCATATTTATATATATATACACATATTTATAATTCACAGTTTACACACATAAGTGATGTAAACAAAAACTTTTATTCTGCTAACGATTAATCGCGATTAATTGTTTAGCATCCCTAGTTCAGTTGTCATAATGAAGCCATTTGGTTTGGGTAGGACAATATGAATTTGTTATGCTTTATGCAAGTATTCAAATAATAAAAAAACGGAACTTGTCATGATGTTTCTTTTAACAATTTTCATATTTCCTGAGACATCAAAATGAGATCCAAATTTAGGACGTGAAGTTAAAACAACATTTTTCCATAGATTAAAAACATACCAAACCACTAGAAGTCGCTAACCCACTAGCAGATACATTTGTGCATTTTAGAGATCTTTTTATCCAAACTGCCTTGCAGTGTTTTAAACGTTACATTTTTATGTCCTTATTAAATTTCCATGGCATTTAAACCCATGGCTTTGGCAATGTTAAGTCCATGCTTCTACCAGCTGAGCTACAGAAATATTAGCAAATATTAATCATAAAGGTCACGTTCTTTCTGATCCCATTTTTTAAACCCTAGTTAGTGTGTAATGTTGCTATGATAGCATAAATAATACCTGCCAAATGATAAAGCTCAAAGTTCACTGACAGGTGATATATTTTCTTTAACAGAATTCCCTTTTTAAAGGCACTCTGGATAAAAGTGTCTGTTAAATTAAAGGTGGGGCGCATGATTTTTGAAAAACACTTTGGAAAAAGGAGTGGGGACGAGTACCAAAACACACTTGTAGCCAATCAGCAGTAGGAGGCGTGTCTACTAACCGACATCGTCACCTGGGTTGCGTATGTGTGGGGCGGGTCTATCAAAAGAAGGTCCCGATTCTATTGGGATAGGGGCGTGTTTGTTTAGGGGATTTCAAATTTCAACATTGGCTTTCAGAGATCATGCACCCCGCCTTTAAAGGGGCCATGGCATGAAAATCTGACTTTTTCCATGTTTAAGTGCTATAATTGGGAAAATGTGAAAAACATCAACTCAGTAACTAAGTTTTTGTAAACCATTCTCTACAAGCACATGAAAAAATAGGTCGTTGAAATTTGGCTCTCCTTATGATGTCATAAGGAGCTCTTATTATAATAATACCACCCCTTAGTCTGCACTATCCAACCACGGCACAGCCATTTAGTGCAGAGAGAAAGAGAGAGAGAGAGAAAATAATTCACAGCACAATTGAGTTTCAATTTCATCAAACCACCATCATTGTGATCAGTGTTTGCACTTCATCTGCTCATTTGCATTTTAAAAGACACACCCAAAACGGCACATTTTTGCGCACACCTACATAGTGGCAATTTTAACATGCTATAATAAATTATTTATATGGTATTTTGAGCTAAAACTTCACATATCTGCTCTGGGGATACCAAAGATTTATTTGACATCTTAAAAAAGTCTTGTGACATGGCCCCTTTAACAGATGTAAATCTAGCGTAAATCAATACAGATCTCAAATTCGTCTTCATGTGTGTTACCTGTCAGGGTCAGAAAGGTCATTGATATGAGCAAATTGGTGGCCCAGTTGAAGGCAGAGATGACGGACACAGCCTTTCCACGGATGCCAGTCGGGAAGATCGCACTTAAAACCACATGCACCACTAGAGAGAAAAACAGATATGGTTAAAGAGACAATTTTTATTAAACTCTTGATTGACACGTCATGCCCCGGAAAGGCTTTTTGTTTGGTTTAAAATGTAAAACTGCACAAACTAGCAAGTTTTGAAATATATTTGCATTTCATTATACACATTATATACTATGAGCTTATGGCCTGAAAGGTCAGTTTGTTTAATCTGGTTCAACAGGGTGTGCTGTTTTGTGCTGCCCACTTTAAATCACTTAAGAACACACAGAGAAGACTTGTTATGTCAATATCTTTGAACAATGTCAAAGGGTTACATCACTTTTTATTTGCTTATTACACACACACGCTGTGTATTAACAAACGATTTTGTCAAATACTCTCTGTTTATATTACCAAACAGAGAGTATTTGACCAAATCGGTTATGTGAACTACAGCAGAAACTCTTATACAAGCCAATATTAACTATTGAAGGAATCTGCATCTATCTATCTATCTATCTATCTATCTATCTATCTATCTATCTATCTATCTATCTATCTATCTATCTCTGTGTCCGTCCATCCATCCATCCATCCAGGGTACGGTCACAGATCAACTGTTGGTCCTGGAAAAACATTCCTAACAACCTAATTTCCAAAAAAACCAAAAACTATTCTACTATCTATCTAGGATTTTAAACATTTTCTCAAATTACTTTCTCTTAACACACTATTATAATAATGTTCTGTGTTTTATACTCATTGTCAAAAGTGTCATGTTATGTAAATCTTACTTGGTCCCAAGCTGATGGAGAATCCAGCTACATAAACCAGCAGGCTGACCAGAGAGATCCATTTGAGAGAAGGCGATACCTCATTTACAGAAACAGACTGAAGAGCATTTTTCAATCTGTCCTCCTCCAAAGTCCCACCTGCTTCTGCAGTCTTAAGAAATGCTGTCCTATGATCATAAGTGTAGTTTAAAATCCAATTGTTTTTAGTGTCATTAACTCTAATGAATGCAGAATTGGTTTTATGATTGGTTTGATAGTATGAGCCATGCTGTATATCAGTCTCGTCTCCCATTCTTAAAACAGTCAGATTTGCATTATTAGCAGGGCCTTTGCATAAGCTGGAAACCTGAGTTTGGCTCTGCATGGTTACGGCCCCTAGCGTTGCCGTCGACAACGTCATGATAACGGCTCCGACGCACAAGAGGGCTTTGGGTCCCACTTTATCCACCAGAAACACTGCAGGAATGGTCCCTCCCACCTTAACAACACCAAACCCTGTGGAAGCGAGAGTCGCTGCCTCGTTACCATGGAAACCCACACTGCTGAGAACAGTCGACGCGTACGCCAAAATGTTGGGCTGTCCGGTACCCTGCTGCAAGAACACCAGAGCAGCACCGATAAGGAGTCTGTGCAACATGTTGTCACGGGAACGGAAGAGGTCCAGAAAGCCATGCAACCGTTCTTCCCCCAGGGCCACTCGAATGGCACGAAGCTCCTCATCCACCGCGTCCATTCCTTTGATGCCTGCCCGAAGGCGGAGAAGAGTTGCGTGAGCGTCTTTTTCACGCCGTTGAGCGAGCAGAAATCGCGGACTCCTCGGCAACAGAGGCATGATGGCGGCTTGGAGCAGAGCAGGAAGAAGAACGCCACTGAAGGTAAATCTCCATCCGTCTGGAACCGCCGCAAACGCCCAGCTCATTCCAAAACCCAACAGCATCCCTAAAACAACCATCAGCTCATACACACACACGCACCTTCCACGCCAGGCAGCAGGCGCTACTTCTGCCGCGTACAGGCATGACGCGGTGCCTGACAGCGCCACTGCCATGCCTACCAACATTCGCCCAGTCACTAATGCCCAGAAAGATACCACACACACACTCAAAAAGGTGCCAAACACACACAGCAGCGCCGTGAAGATGATTGAGAAGCGACGTCCGTAGCGGTCCAGTATGATGCCGCCACCCAAAGACAGGAGGAAGGCACCAAGCAGCAGAGAACCGACGATCTGCTCCTGCTGGGGGCAGGAGAGACTCAAAACTTCCCTGAGTTGAAGCAAAGTTCCCGATATCAGACTCATCTCGTATCCCATCATCAACCCGCTCAGGCAGGCCACGGATACAGAACACAACACCAGCGCCCCACCATTGCCTAGAGAAGGAGAGAGGAAATTTTTAGTGTGTGATATTTCCCTTTTGATTTAATTATAACATATTTTGTAACCAGCACCAGTATTTGCTCAAATAAAATTTTTTTCCTTATATTGGAAATAGGGATGTATAACAATTAATCGCGATTAATCTATAGCAGAATAAAAGTTTTTGTTTACATCAAATATGTGTGTGAACTGTGTATAGTAATTATGCAGAAAATAAATATGCACATGCATGTGTAATTTTAAGAAAAATATATATTTATATATTAAGTATTTATATTTATATATAATATAAATTATACATAAATATACAAATGTATATACACATGTAAACATTTCTTAAATATATACATGCATGTGTGAGCATTTATCTATACAAATTTATTATACACAGTTCACACACATCTGTGATGTAAACAAAAACTTTTATTCTGCTATAGATTAATCGTGGTTATACCACGGGTCTGTTGAATGCTGTATTCTGATTGGCTGAAAAATTTTCCGTGGGTATGCATTAATTTCTGATAACCGCACACCTAACTTGTTAAATTTCTTAAAAATAGGCACCAGAGCAATGTTTGTGGTAAACGTGGTATAAGAGGAATAATTGACTCCGGTCCTTTGAATTATTTGAAAATAATTCAAATTATTTGAAAATAATGCACACCTTGGGTGTGCATTATTTTCTTATAAATCCTTTGAATTATTTGAAAATATAACCCAAGGTGTGCATTATTTTCTAATAATTCAATGGCCCGTCGTCAATTATTCCTTACTCAATCGTTATGCATCCCTTATTGGAAATGTATAATGGTATGTGGTACTATATTGTGGGCCCTATTATAAGAACAGTAAATTATTAAACAATTGGGACCAGTGGCTTTTGTATTCGGCATGTTGTGTGAACCTATGTACATAAAGCGTCATGTCAAAATACGTCTGCTGCGGAGGCTTCAAAGATATGACAAGATGATAAGAGAGATGCTCACGTTTGCCAGATACTCGCTTAATCTCATGTGTAATCACAGTTTAGTGTTAAGTGAGTATCTTGCGAGTATTTTGTGAACGTGAGTGTCTCTTTTGTCATAAGCCGTTTCGACGCATGTGCAGCAGGCACTTATTTTGACATGATGCACATAGGTTCACATAACGCACCGAACACATATTTTGAATTTGCACCCCTCGTAAGAGTAGTCGCCACTGTTTGGGTCATTAACCATTATACAATATCTTACAATATACAGTATCTTATACTGTATACAGCTGGGGTCTCAAACCTTTTTGTGAGCAAGGACTACCACAATGGATAAAACAATCTGGAGGGCTACTTTTTGATATAGTCTCCTCAAAACTTTTTTGTTTTACTTGTTGATTTTATTTTATTTTACTTGTTGATATGTTTTAGTATTGCTTAAAATGTTAACATACGTAAACCAAGACAAGCCAATACAAAAATATGTAATAAATAAATATTACAATTGAGACTATTAATAGAATGTGCTTTGGCGGGCACCTCACAGACTCTGTGTGGACACCACGTTGGAGACCCCTGGTATACAGTATGAAGTTAATAACCAAAGTAATATCAGTTTTCTTACCTGAATGCGCAGACGGGGTTTTCTCTAAATGTATGTTTGGGTTAGGACCCTGCACAGCTGCTTTGCTCTTGGGATCAGAGGTCATTCTTATGGACTCTTCAGAAGGGTCCATGTCCATCTTGTGGTGCAACTGCAGGGCAGTGAGTTGTTACACCCAGAAACACTTAAACAGGTCTATTCAGTCAATAAACCTGTTTGGTGACATTATGCAGTTTCATACCAAAGATGATATTAGTTCAAATCTGCTAGGTAGGTTAGAATGTAAGACACCTGTACCAATATGTGTTAACTGTTAACGGCCAGTAAAAACACTTGTCAAAACATACAACCCCCCCCCCCACCAATAAAAATACCATAGTACACTTTAGTATTTACTATAGTAATGTTATAGTAACTGCTACAGTTTGTTAATATCTTCTTCAGTATTCTGTATTATGTGGTAAACACTTTAGTTAATGTTAATATTAACTCAGGTAAGTTTCAAAAACACTATAGTATCTCTAGGACTTTTACTGCAGTTTAAAGTGTACTACAGATACACTAAATTATATGCCCAGTCAAGCTCTTTAGTTAATTTAATCACATACTAACCTATAAATGACAGTGGCACAATATTACTTAAAACTTTATCTGCTACTGAAAACATATTAAGTATTACAGTGTGTCCCCATCAGGAATGCAAAGCCACAGACCATCTTGAATTTTTAGTGCTGTACAAGCAGAGCAATGAAAGCTGTAAAGATCCTTCAAACAGCGCATTTAAAGCGCAACAGTGCCGTTATTACCTCTTTAATGTCTTTAACGCTATGATATCATCTCAGCTGATCGACTCTCTCTCTACACCCGGTGGCAGTAAGTAATCCGTCCTTGGGTCAATACACGCTTCTTGTTTTGGACAGCACAGTGACTTAAACTCCGCCCACATTACCGAAAGAGGCAGACCGTGAGCAGCAAGCAAGCAAGCAACTTTTAAACAGGTTGTCTTTATAACTTAATTTGCATGGCTCGCTTTGAAATGCGTTTCGTGTGACATTGTTTGGGCTTTTAACACTTTTTTTCTAACTCAAAATGAAAAATAATGTTGCATGTTCGCAGTTGATTGTGATTTCCTGTGTGCAACGTAACTTACTTCGGCAATAACTCCGTCATTTGTTCGTGTAAAATGAGATTTGTATACTAAAGAACAAATGGCTGATGTTTACACGCTGTCAGTCTTTAGGTGTATTCTACTTAACGCAGTGCTGCGCAGACCGGTCAAGGAATGACGTCAAAGTATCGCTTCTTTCGTAGTGCTATGATGTCAAACGCCGATCGGTCTGCGCAGAAAAAAAAAGGTATATTACAGTTTATCTCTGTCGCTTTAGTACATTTCTCAAATCATACTCGACATTTGCAAAAACAGTAAGTGAATTTTTCAAAACAATTTGTACAAATAGCAAAACCCCATGGTTTAGCAGCAAAAGCCAGTTTCTTGCTCAGAATCCTTCGTTCATCTCTCAACAGTAAATATCTGTGTTAATGAACATGTCAGTGGCATCAGAATGACAAGTCGTTGTGTTGTTGTGTACGGATAAGTCAGTCAGATTGCTTAGTCATGTTGTTAATATAACAGTTTACTCTGAAGGGATGTTCTGATGTAAACTATGACTAAAGTTTTGTTTCTCTTGATGATATAGTGCCATCTACTGGTCAGAAACATGCAATTACACAGAGTGACAAATTAAATAATCAATCTGCCATGTCTGTGTTCATATGAAGGGATGACTTATAAATACAATTAATTCATAGATTAGTGCGTTTTAAAATGATACTCTACATTTTCTTCATATACATTACTGTGCAAAAGTCTTAGGCCACCATGCTACCATTAGATTTGTTGTTTTTGCAATTGTATAGTGATCATATATAATTATTTCTTAGTCTCTTTATTAGAATACAACCAGAAAATACAGGAAATGTGTATGTAGAATTTAAAAAAGTATAAAAGTATAAGCTGAAGCGTCACGTATTTAGGGTAAACTCCCATTTCAATTTAGCAATAGCATGAAATGAAATCCTAATTTCTAATTCTAATCAAATGACTTCAGGACTTCAGTCTCCTCAAAAAAAGCTCAAGATGTTTTTGTGCCAAGAGAGGTCACACTAAATACTGACTGATGTCTGAAGAAGACATTTAGTTCTGAAAATTGTTTTGTTTTTAATTTATTTCTTGTATTTTCTGTTTGTATCTTAAAAAAAGAGTGAAAAATAAATATGGATGGACATTAAAACTTTGCTAAAACAACAAAGCTGGTGATGGTGGCCTAAGACTTTTGCACAGGACTTTATTGTATGAATTCCATTAATCCCCTTAAGTGATACTTGTATGTTGTTCGTTGACTTCATTGTTGGTTGCAAAGATTGACGGACGTGTTTTTTATGTTTTAATAATAACAATACCGAAATAATAGTTTTTCTTTTACCATTGTAAAAACAATGTCACTATTAAGAAAATGTAATGTTTATTGTTTTACTACATGTTGCCTTATTCTCCTTAAAGGGATAGTTCACTTTAAAATGAAAATTCTGTCATCATTTACTCATCCTCATGTTGTTTAAAACCTGTATGAATTTCTTTTTTCTGATGAACACAAAAAAAAGATATTTTGAAAAATGATGGTTAACACACAGCAGTAAGTGACCATAGACTTCCATAGTAGGAAAAATATTTTTGAAGTATTGTGATAAATAACTAAGAAAATATTTTGATAAATGATGGTAAGCACACAGTTGACGGTACCCATTAAATTCCATCATATTTTTTTATTCCTACTATGGAAGTCTATGGTCACTTGCTGCTGTATGTTTACCATCATTTCTCAAAATATCTTCTTTTGTGTTCATCAGAAAAAAGAAATTCATACAGATTTAGAACAACATGAGAATGAGTAAATGATGACAGAATTTTCATTTTAATGTGAACTATCACTTTAAATAAATATTTTTAAAGAGCATATTGCGTCTCCAACCATTTGTGGGCGCTAGTATATAACAGATCAAAGCCACTCTAAAAAGCAATGTAAAACAATGTTTCTTATCAGAGGCCTCAACAAACTACCAAGAGACCTCAAAATTACCTCAAACTATTTAAAATTTTCTTCATTATAAATAAGACAAAACAAAAATGTTACTGTGATTGGGGAGGCTTCAAATGTGGCCATTGGTGATTGTCAAAAAAGCCTCTGGAAAGGGCTCCAATCCAAAATACATTTTGGGGCAGTTTAATTATAATACTGATTGGTTGTTATGTGGTACTTGTAAGGGATAATGTATAAGCCTCGACGCATCAGGATCTGACGAGAAGCAGAGGTCTTGTATCACACCGGAGGGGCTTATTTCACGATAACAACCGGCTGCCCTGTGCCGCTAATTACACGGCTATTTGCCTCATAAGTAAAGTAAGGAACATTAAATATTTATTTGAAATATTTAATTAGCTAATTTTTTAACGAATGCAGACCTTCCGAGAGGAAAACACGTTATTTTTGGTTTTAAGATAAGACGTTCAAATGCCACGAACACCCTAACTTATTTGGTTGAATCATTTGTTAATATTATATCACTTATGTTAAACAAAATACATAAAATACAGATTTATATTTAACTTTATGTAATGTTAAACTGTACCTGTCAAAACGATTTGCAGCATCTGGGTTACTGTGTGTCAGGACTGGCCAATCAGAATCAAGCATTTCAACGAACCGTTGGAACAACTCGGATTTAAGATATTTCCCACCTCAAAACACCTGAAAATTGGTCTGGTTAAGTTACATTAAAATCATTTTGTAACATTTAAACATTAACGTGTTACAAATTATTTACTAACATCAAAACATTTAATATAGTTAGTAACATTAAAAGAGCGTCGTTCCATATATTATTTTTAGGTTGAGGTTGGAAATATCCTAAATCCGAGTTGTCTGGAACGCAGCATTATTATATGGTATTATGATACAGAACTAAATGATTAATATTTTTATGCTTCATACACAAGGGACTCCATCCAAAAACATGGTATAACTATGGCACCATGTTTTGTAATAGCAGCTGTTTAAAAAGCACTTTATATATGAAAAATAAAACTTTGTCCAGAACTTGACTGGCATGTTGGCCTGTCTCGAGTACTTTTGAAGTAATAATTTAATATTCTATGTTGCATTTATTTTCTTAATGGTGTCCTTCTCAATGAAACCTCTGGTTTACCTTTAAGAAATTACCATCTCTTTGATGTGTGACCAAGCTAAAAGCCTTAGGTACAGCATTTCTGAGCAACTTGCTAAGACCAGTACATCTAATCTCGGAAAAGTGCTTCCAGGAGTCATGGTTAATATATGCAACCATTGACAGCTGCCATAAAACTTTTAATGACGTCTGGTTAAAGATGGGGTCAATGTGCAGGGGTGGTGTGAGCACTGACGCACAACACTGTATAGACAGCAAACAGCTGAAAGTCCACCATATGCCCAGCTGACACACAACCAGTGTTGTTGCCAAAGCAACATGCTTCCGGGATACACACTAAAGTTCGTGTATACACCGTTAAATATCAAGGAAACCCGAAGACAGTTTGAGGAAAAATAACCACAAAGTTTTATTGCGAACCAAACAAGGTCACACGATTCAAACATTTTACAATTGTACAGTACATTTATTGTTACATAAGCATACCTCTTAAGTTTTTGTTCCATATACATTAAAACTAATACATACATACATACACATAAAATATACAAATGAACTTAAATAGCAAGTCTTATTCAATGGAATGTGATGCTTAGACAAAATCGGTCCATTCTGTCTTATCTGTACGATTACATCCTACAAGGCTGGAAGACGAAGGTGAGACACAGGCTTCTGATTCATTGGTCCTGATGCTTATCTACACACAGTAGCAGCAGATCTCTCTAGCACCTCTCACTCATGTCCAAAGAACAAAAAAGTAAACTTAGGAAGTGCTCTTTAAATTAAGAAGAAAACGAAAGACTAACTGTGCAACTTGATCCCAGATGCATAACTGATAAATCACAATGAACATCAGATGCTGATATACATATTCAGTGGTTTTAGCGTCATAAACGACTATTTAAATCTGACTGATGTGCCAGATCACATGATTTCGAAAGAAACATGAGAAATAAGTAATGAGAGGTGTTAAGACGACAACACACACACACACGCGCTCATCCGAAACGGTTTCTCACTCTATCATCATCATCAGTCCTATAAAAGTAAATACTATGAGCAAACAGAAAAATATACAATAAATTTCCATCAGCATCAATCTTCTCCATCTATCTTTCACAGTCTGTCTGCCTGATACAACATGGCGTGAAAGCGGAGGAGAAATCGTGCAGTTGGATGCGGACGATGCAGATGAGTCTTTTTAATAAATGTAAAACTCGGGCCTTTTAAATAAAAGGCCCTTCGAGCTGCCGTACGCCATGTGCAAATGCCCCCTCCTGGGGGTGGGGAAAATGGGACTGGGTTTTCGTTCTCATAGTGATGCCATACAAGTTTCCAATGATGGTAATGAGCTACAGGTAATGGCGTTTCTGTGTTGATGGGCTACAGGTAGGAATCCACGGCAGGGGCGTAGGAAAAGCCTAGGAAGGCCTCGGCTGCCTCTGAGATGCTGGATGTAACTAGAGCGCTGTCTGGAGAACAGCCGATGGAATTTGGCACGGGCTCGTCTGTGAACTCTGGGTCAAAGTGTCGCAAGTCATTAGGCCCTGTCTGAAACAAAAAAAGTGTGCTTGTTAAAATGGCATATTTGAAATATTTAACTTTTCAATGGTTTCAATTGGTTTACATAATCAGCATGATTATGTTCTTTATATCAGGCCAATATTGTAATAACCGAACCACGATGGAACGTACCACGTTAGGGTTGAAAGGGGGAGTGAGTTTCTTGGCGTTCAGATCGTCCCAGTTTATTGGAGAGAAGAACATGTGCGTCTTGATCTCAGTCTACAAGTGAAATAAGAGCATACATTAGATATAAGACTGACAAAAACCCAACCAATGACTTCAAATATAAACACACACACACAAACACTTACAAAGTCATCTTTGAAGCCTAGTCTCTTGGTACGATCTTTCTGCAGTAGACCCTCCAGCAGGTTTCGAGCAGAATTGGATATGTTGGGTTTCAGCTGCAGTGGCTTGTTCAAGATATTATCGTACATTTCTGCTGTGTTCCGGCTGTAGAACGGAGGCTGTGGGGCGACAAGGAAAAATTTGATTATCATCTTGATTAAATATAGGCATTCAGTCTACAAAAAGTCCAAGAAAAGTTAAAATAACTCACCAGGCCATATAACATTTCATACAGCACTGAACCCAAACACCACCAGTCCACCGTCCTGTCATACGGTTGCTTATGTAACACCTCTGGTGCCAAATACTGCAAGATTAAAAAAAACATTGAGACATTAACTTGCTTTTTAAAAGAGAACACCATCTACCAATCAGCATAGGTTATTAGCGAATGACATTTACCTCTGGCGTCCCACAGAACGTAGACGTGGTCCCGTTCGGTTCTATGTTCTCCTTGCAGAGGCCAAAGTCGGTCAGGATAATATGTCCCTGCGAATCCAAGAGAATGTTCTCGGGTTTCAAGTCTCGATACACGATGTTCAGCGAATGCAGGTACCCCAAAGCACTTGCGATCTCCGCAGCGTAAAACCGTGCACGTGGCTCCAGAAAACACCTCTCCCTTTGCAAGTGATAGAAGAGCTATAGAAAGAAACAGAAACAGAGACAAAGAGAAGCGATTAGGTCATGAGCTCAATATCCCGAATGACATATTTAATCAAGACTTTTCAGATTCTTCAATCCTAAACAATGGAAGGAAATGAGAATTCACTGTTTAAAAGCCCCCATCTAGAGCCCCAGAGACGTCTGATGGGTTAGACTTGCCTAAACCGCAACAGCTGCTAAATCTGGCTCTCTCCCTTCACAAACTCTCCCCTCCCAACATTTCCTGAGGACAGTTTCCTATTCGGGGCCCGGTCGCTCCTCTTTGCTTCTCATGACAGGATATCCTTATGCTGTCTGCATCTACCTCGCTGTCTCCTACATATTTTACTATGCTATTTTTTATCACTCTCTCTTGTCTCTCCTTCTTTCCTGCAGTGTATTTTTTCTCGCTTCTGTGTGCGTTTTGCGGCTTGAATGTAAAGTAGCATTAATTTTAATTTAGATCCAATATGCAAATATAGTTTATCAGTTTGTAAGTTCCCCAAGAATCAAACCCACAACCGCAGTGTTGCTAGGACAATGTTCAACCCATTGAGTTAAAGAAGCTATCCAACAAACAGCACTATTTTAAAGTCACACACCTCTCCGCCATTGATGTAGTCCAGTACAAAGTAGAGTTTATCAGCAGTCTGGAAGGAGTAATGGAGGCCAACCAAGAAAGAATGCTTGACATTCTTCAGTAATACGTTTCGCTCAGACATAATGTGTTTCTCCTGAACATCAAAGAAAGGAAAGGTCAGAGGTTAAAGGTTGTGAGTGCGGTTAACTGATCAGCATCACATTCTTCAAAGTGCTGACATACATCTGCAACCGCTAATGAAACCCAAACCTATTATCTTGATGTTAAACCAAAGCTTAAGTCAGCACATAGTGGCTTTGTATGATCACACACCTCTTTCTTCTTCAAGATAGCCTTCTTTTGCAGAACCTTGACGGCATAGAACTGCTCATCGCTCCGGTGTCGGGCCAGCAAAACTTTGCCAAAGCTGCCTTTACCGATGACCTTAAGGAAGTCAAAGTCTGAAGGTTTGGCAGTGGGGTTGGAAGAGGGACCGAGGTTGATCTGTTGAGAGGGGCTTGGCTGGAGAAAAAAAGAGAAAATGTTTATGTTTGCAATAACACACATGCACATGGATTGGCTCAGTGCACAGACGAAACAAATATATGCATGTATATTTACCGGTGGGGAAGGGTTGCTGTTCATCAGCTCAGCTTCTTGTGGCGGTGTCAAGTTTAGGATGGACTGAACCTCAGGACTAGAGAAAGAAAGGATCACAGGTTGACTATCAGTAAATAATTGGTTTTCAAAATTAACAAATTAGATATTTACAATTTTTGTATATACATATTATCATTATGCTATGTACATGCTAACTATTTTTGCAGCAATACAATTTGACATATCTTAAACCTTTGTTTTAAAAAAGCTAAATGTATGGTAATACCATAGTATTTTGATATACACATGATATTGATATGGTACTTCCAAATGTATAATGAATATCATACTACCATAGGTATTACCATGTCCAAAAAACAGTGCTAGTAGTAGTATGGTACTAGTATGGTACTTTTTGCATGGAATTATTTTTAATAATAAGATAGATAAGTAAACCCACAGGAAATAAATACTATAGTATTTACTATAGTAAATTGTAGTATAAAAATTACTGTATATAATAGTGTAATTTCTACATTATACCACAGTATTCTGTGGTATTATAGTAAATTTGTTAAATTAACTATGGTAAATACTGTAGTATACTTTAATATGCATCATATTAACACTACAGTATCTAGCAATCATTAAATAAAATTAAATAAACATTTTTTTGATAATAAAGATTAAAATAAAAAGACAAAACTTACTGCTTGCATGCATAAGAGCTTGTGGAAAGTTTCTGTATGAAGTCGTTCAGCCCCATCTTTCTCTGTTTCATAAACGCTGCACAGAAAAGAGAAAGAAAGAAACTTGTTCAAAAAGTGAAGATCACTTAATATTCTTCCTCTCCACTTGCGTTGGCTCGAGTGCCTCCATTCATGTAAAAACAAAGCCTACCACTGAGATTAGCGACGAGTCCTCTTGTTTTAGAGTAGGTCAGCTCGCTCGTCTCCGTTTGAATAGTCATCGCTGTACTTTTCCACTGTGGGCCGGTAACTATAGGCACACAAAGAGCTACTGAACTCCACCGCTACTGTTCCAACTATTTAACAGTGCGGAGGAGGAGCCGGAGATCGCTTTCCGCTAAGAGGCGTGGCCTGGCGTACCTTCAAACTTCACTGTTCGACGTCACGCGGAGCCGCGCAGATCGAGCGGTCGGCGTATGATATCACAATACCGCGAGAGCGATTCGGAAGCGATGGTTTCGATTTGCTCTCGCGGTACTTTGAGAAACGTAAACAGATCTTGACATGAGGGGCGTTACTTGGCGTGTTTTAACAGTTATTTGCAGTGACGTCTACAAGGGGGCCATGTACCCATCACACACCCAGACTTTTCTGTTATTTACTACTACTGTGAGCGAGACCTTACCGGATCTAACAAGCCCTCAAGAACTACATGTTCTGCTGAGGGTTACATCAAAATGTTCAGCTTGAAGGAAGAAACTTTCAAAAACAAACATGCAGTTTCCTTCCTTAGAATTGTGCAATAATTTACTAGTTAAGTTAGAGATAACACAGAAAAAAAATTCAGAGTCATCATACTTTTGCAAATGGATTAGTGCCTCCAGCAAACGTCACTCTTAAACACGAGGGCCAACATTCATTCACTGATTCTAAATAGCCTACAACTGAACTCACTTCTCTCTCTTTTCTCTAGTCGTCTCCCCTCCACTTTAACTATTTTGTTATATGACGCAAGCCAGTGAGACAAAAGCAATGGACTTGAGCCAAACTTCAGCTCTCCCTGGAAAAGTACTGACTGCAGGAGGGCCGGTGACTTATATCCTTGTCATTTATGTGTTATTGAACATAAAATCCATGTCCCGTGTCGAAAAATGTACATGCATTGTCCTATTTTGCAAGTTATGCAATGCTATATTCAATCAGAGTACTGTTTAATTTAGCACTCATTAACTTCTTTAAAGCATAGGAAAAATTTGAGAGACATAGTCTTTAAACTTTAGACTCATAAAGACTTTAAGTTCAAAACACAATTCTTCAAAGTGTTTTTTAAACTGCTAATACATATCTTAGGTTACATGATTAATTTTATCTTCTGAATGTACCCATAAGTACTTTCCAAAAACTTAAAAACAAAACATGAGTCACCAGCAGTTGTCACGCTAGTACAAGTAACCAGTGATTCATTGACATGAAAGTAAAAACGAAAACCCTTAAGTTAAGATTGATCGTGTATGCATGTCAGAAAGGTTTTTATAAAAAATAACAAAGGAAAAATAATAAAAAAGGAAAATTCGTGCGATGTGTGCAGCTTAGAAAGAAATGCAACCGGTATAAAAAGTTTAAACGATTGTCACCACCATTCAAGCCCCAAACTAACTTACAAACTCAACGGGAAATTACGGAAAATAATAGTCAAATAGTTAAAATAATGTTATGGTTATTATTAATAGTATTATTATTTGGGTATAAGTTTTTTTTTTTTTTTTGAAAACCCGATCATAACACAAACCGTTAACTTCTGCCTCTTAACATGCTGTAAATCATGACATGCTAAACCGAAAGTGCCTGGTTTCATTGTCCTGGTAATGTTATAAAATTAGGTGTTCTTATCAGTCTTAACGATCACACTTACATATATTGATAAAAACCGTGCAAGGGTGCCAAACTTTATTTTGGCACAAGGGCGTATGACACTTTCACTCACTGTATGAAACATAATTCAAATGAAAACAGTACCCTAATACAAACCTATAGCGTTAGATTCGGAGAAATGAAAGTTAACTTACATGCCAAGGGGGAAGATTTGTCTTTCATAGAGTGAGTGGAGAAAGTGCCGCAGATACGGTCGATGAGAAAGTTTAGCGGTGAATGAGTTTTTTGCCACATTCCATCCCGGTTGATTTTACACCGGATATCTGAGGGGCGGAGTTACTTTCGTACCTCCAGCAATGACCGTTACACCACAGGCGTGTTTGACTTCACGCGGCGTATGATATCAAAGTACCGCGAGAGCGATATGAAAGCTGCGCTTTAGCGCCGCTCTCGCGATACTTTAATCTCATAAGCCGCTCAGTCTGCACAGTGCTGCATGAAATTGAAAACGCCAAGTGTAATTTATTTTTAGACAATGCCCAAACACATCAAATCATATCCACTAATAGTTGATATTATAATATGTACGCACACAGGCAATACGTTACAATGTAAATATTTAAGTGTTTCGTTGCACTCAAATAAGGCACCTCCATATTCATGTTATACTTTTGACCACTGTTACATGAGATATATTTTTATACATTTAAAAACATATACATTTTTAGTTGTCAATTTCTCAGACCTTCATCTCTTCTGTCTCCTCTTGTGCTCATCCCATTCCCTCTGTCTGCATTTTTTGGATAAGTAGGAAGTGAATATTAGTAAACAGTCTGGGAAGAGCACAGGGGTTCAGTGTTAAGTGTCCACTTTGTACTTATGTTTAAGGGTCAGGGTTACGTAAAATGAAATCCTATTTAGATGCTTCTAAGCAATGAATACAAGACCCAAACATTATGCATGCTAATGTGGTCTTGGAATGGATCATAGGTCGGTTTTAACAGCATTATGCAGTTTCCCTCAGACACACACATTCACATACATACATAAACCTCACAATGACTCAAGATAAACTCTGAAACTTTACAGTTAGGAAAGCATCACAAGAGAGCTTTCTTTATAATCAAAAATAACACTTACTGTATGAGATCATTTGCAGAGAGTTAGTTAATTACTGAAGGTATGAGCAATGTTATATTAACACAAACAAACACAACCTTAGATAAAAGATGCACCACATTTAAAGCGTATTGTTCACTTAAACCAATTATACTTCATGACAAATTACAAGTTTGTTATGTAATTTTAAGTGAAAGAGCATAATAAAATGTAGGGTGGGATTTTATCTTGCAAATAGATTGGATTGTAAAGTTATGAATGTGAGACTGTGGAGGATCAGGACATGGAGGCTGAAGGTCAAGTTCACAGCTTTTTGCTGTGTTGCACAAGTTACAGTTCATTTTAAAACATGTTGGTTCTTGCAAATATTGTAGCAATTTTTTATGCAATGCCATGCCAAATAACTGCTACTGTTAACATTAATTATTGACAAGATTTGAAGAAATTCAGTAAAACAGCTGTTGGTTATTAAACAGCTGAATAGCTGTTGGTTTTATTAACCAGTAGCCAGTGAGGCTTATGTAACCCCTCTCATTCGTGCGTTCTATTAAAAGACATTAATCTTAAGGAAATGGTTTCCTAAGAAGGAGCAATAAGAACAGGAAAGTGTGTAAAGAATAAACTGGAAAGTATATTATTATTTTATGTTTAATTTAAATGTAATTTAATTGAATTATTATCTTTAGAGTATTTTATATGTTGGTATGCAAAAGTAACTTCTTTAAAAAGCTTACTCATGTGTCTGCGTCATATCTCTGGGTCCTGGGTTCAGTGTTGAAAGTGCTATAAAAATGTAAGTAGGAATATCACTCTACAGTTTGTACAAGATAACAATACTATATTGATTATGTTTATTTATTTCCAGATTTTCAGATTAACTTATCATCAAACCTTTGTATGACGGCCAATATACAGTAGAGTTCAACCTGTACAATGCATGCTCATGACCCCTTAATAATTATGTAGGTCGAAGTTCAAACAATGACCAGGTTTGTAATTGTATGGTATGGCAGTGATTTGGAGTGTTGTTTGGAGTACTGGCCTGAAAATACTTATTAAAGTTCTTACTCTAAGCCTCGGTGGCTCAGTGTGATTACAGGTTATGTTTTACCCACAGAAAAAAGAAAAAGAAAGAGATGAAAACAACTCAAATAGGAAGAGAATAAAGTGTCACAGATTTAAATACAGAAATAAAGCAATAAATGAAGTAGTACTTACTGTTGTCAGAGGGGCAGCAAAAATCAGATTCAGGGTCGCCATGGTAGTAAAGGTCCATTGCCTAAAAAAAAAAGAGTAATGTAGGTCAGTGCAATGTGTTTTAGGTAAAACTCTTTTGTTGTGTTTAGCACCACATGTCTCTTTTGACCCATAAACATGAGTTCAATGGCAAAAGTTTTGGTCCTTTAGAAAATGATACTGAATGTGAATGTGTGCCTAATCTATTCACATCTATTCCATTCTATTTGAAAATGTCTCCATATCTTTTTATCCCCAGATAAGCAGTATTAAAAGTATGATTTTGTTTCATTAATAATGCACTTTAGATTTACTGAGAGAAATTATTCAGTATGAAAGACTTTAGAATCTCATTTACTTTGTCATATGTGTGCAAATTCACACATAACACAGCAAAATTATTACTATCATGTGTGAATTCATCTATAGCTAGCAAAAAATAAAGCATGTGACATCTGGCGTACAGTTTTGCACCCAAAGTGCTGTGTGAGGAGAGAGAGAGAGCGGGAGAATGCGAGTAATTACCTAAATCCATTTCTTTAATAACCTCCCTAGGGATTTAGTTAGCAGAATGGTAAAAAATTTGAAGGGTATTAATATCTTTGCACGTGTACTTACTCAACTAACCCAGACCATGTGTTTCACAGCCCTTTTATCTCAAAACAACAAAGATGAAAGTGAATATCACAGGGCTATCACATTGAGATCAGCCCATAACCATTAAAAAAAATCTGAAATAAAAAGCTATAATACAAGCAGATACTGTAGACATGCTATAATATTTCTAGAGCATCTCACATTGCATTGTGGGTTTATGAACACTGAAAATGGTAATCCTTATGATCTCCTTTAACTGGCTATTAGCTACAGTATGTGGCTTGTACAAAAGCTGTTGTTGTGGTTGAGTGTATGACACTGACAATAACATGTTTATACAGTAGGTCTTACATTTAACTTAATCTGTCCAAATACTTTTTGAAGCCACTGTACACTGTCAGAAAAAGGGCCCTAGCTGTAACTGGGGGAGTGCCCTTTAAAAGGTACCATTTAATGACAGATTGGTATACATTTGGTACCAATAAAGGTACTAATATGCACTCTTTGGTGTCAGTATATCTCTGAGGAACTAATATGAAGTCTTTAGGTGAAAAGGTATACTTGTGACTAATTTTTCAATCTTCAAAAAATATCTGAGACCTTTAAAGAAGTATATTCAATCTTTTATAGATTTTATATTTCATAACAAGCCAACTTTTTTGTAAAGTGTGGTCATAATATCCTTTAAAATATTGCCAATCAGTTTACACTCACCTAAAGGATTATTAGGAACACCTGTTAATCAACCAATCACATGGCAGTTGCTTCAATGCATTTAGGGGTGTGGTCCTGGTCAAGACAATCTCCTGAACTCCAGACTGAATGTCAGAATGGGAAAGAAAGGTGATTTAAGCAATTTTGAGCGTGGCATGGTGGTTGGTGCCAATCTGCTCAGTTACTGGGATGTTCACGCACAACCATTTCTAGGATTTACAAAGAATGGTGTGAAAAGGGAAAAACATCCAGTATGCGGCAGTCCTGTGGGCGAAAATGCCTTGTTGATGATAGAGGTCAGAGGAGAATGGGCCGACTGATTCAAGCTAATAGAAGAGCAACATTGACCTGAAATAACCACTCGTTACAACCGAGCTATGCAGCAAAGCATTTGTGAAGCCACAACGCGCACAACATTGAGGCAGATGGGCTACAACAGCAGAAGACCCCACCGGGTACCACTGATCTCCACTACAAATAGGAAAAAGAGGCTACAATTTGCACGAGCTCACCAAAATTGGACAGTTGAAGACTGGAAAAATTTTGCCTGGTCTGATGAGTCTCGATTTCTGTTGAGACATTCAGATGGTAGAGTCAGAATTTGGCGTAAACAGAATGAGAACATGGATCCATCATGCCTTGTTACCACTGTGCAGGCTGGTGGAATGATATGGGGGATGTTTTCTTGGCACTCTTTAGGCCCCTTAGTGCCAATTGGGCATCGTTTAAATGCCACAGCCTACCTGAACATTGTTTCTGGCCACATCCATCCCCTTATGACCACCATGTACCCATCCTCTGATGGCTACTTCCAGCGGGATAATGCACCATGTCACAAAGCTTGAATCATTTCAAATTGGTTTCTTGAACATGACAATGAGTTCACTGTACTAAAATGGCCCCCACAGTCACCAGATCTCAACGCAATAGAGCATCTTTGGGATGTGGTGGAACGGGAGCTTCGTGCCCTGGATGTGCATCCCACAAATCTCCATCAACTGCAAGATGCTATCCTATCAATATGGGCCAACATTTTTAAAGAATGCTTTCAGCACCTTGTTGAATCAATGCCATGTAGAATCAAGGCAGTTCTGAAGGCGAAGTGAGGTCAAACACAGTATTAGTATGGTGTTCCTAATAATCCTTTAGGTGAGTGTATATTTTGTTACCCAATGCAATATTTGGTTTCGTACTGTATGAGAGTTGGTGTCTGTTCTGTGTGCCGACCTGTGTGCGTTGACGTGGTTGCCATGTTTCTTCATTCCCATAAGTGATGAAAGGTCCATTGCAGATGCAACATTCCAGTAGTACAGGGCTTCCCAGTAGGGGTGACACTGTCCAGGGACAGATCATATGCATCTCTGACTCCGCCTCCTTAACTTTGCTATCATTATGATGTCGACTGAGCATCTTCCATTTTCTCACCTAGTTAAAAAACACAAACAAAGTGAGCATGGGCTCTGAACCAATAGCAATTTGGTTACCAGCTCAAAACTTTAACCACTACAACACACTACCCCATAAGCAGTCAGGCAATACAATAAAATAAAACTTAAACCATTCAAATATTTGGCCATTACTTTCAGTCACACGCTTTTCTTAGGAGTGCTAGATCAGTTACTAGGTCTCAGTACTGTGAGAAACAAGTAAATCATCTCAGTGTTCGAAGGTTAAACATTAGAGTTAAAGACAAGCTGACTTCAATACAAATCCACAGCTTTAAATGAACCGTGTGTGTCGAGCTATTTGTGTTGACTGATGCTCATAAATGCTCAAGGGTCAGCGGATGATGTCATAGCACAGGGTTGAGATTATTCTGTAATCATAAAAACACACACTGACACACATACTACACACACACACTTTGATCTTCAGCCCTTTATTCCACGGATAAAGCACAAATTCCAGAGAGAAGTGATCTTCGGAGTGCAGCCACCTCTTATTGCTTAGTCTGCAGGGCACACACACACACACACACACACACACACACACACACACACACACTCAGCTTGTCCCAAATGTTTCAACATCAAAAGCTGGTGATTATGTAAGTGCACTTACAGGAAAATGTTAAGATAAAGGACAGTTAATCAGCAACTCTTTCCCTCTTCTCACCTCTAAGGAGTGGGTGAGTTGGCATTTGTCTTGTTTGACTTAAGTTAACCCTGTAGTTTTATTGTCTTCAAGACTGTATTTACCAGGCAGAGATTTTTTATGTCAATACAAAGCAATTATTTTTATGTCTTGGGGAGTGTTTGTATCTGCTTATGTTGCCAGGGAGAGTAATTCTCATTCTGTTTAAAGAGATTAGACCAACATCTCTTAGAGGTCAACGTATTCTCATAAGGCTACCGTTCTTAATCCTATCAGCACAGAAATCCATCAACATTACTCGCCCTAGGGAACCAAGTTAGGTCAGCTGACATCCGTAGACTAAAATAGAGGCGAGCGGGAAGGGGAAACTGTCAGCTGCGCGCCGCGCGCCCAAAATTTTTCACGGACGAGCGGACGCCTCAGGGGGTCCCCGTATGGCCGGAAGGTCGCGCCTGCGCAGTTTTCGCGCCCCTCCCCCAAAAGATGGCCGACTTGGTTTTCCACGGGGATTAGGGATTTCCGATGAAGTTCGGCGCTCGGCCACCAGGGGGAGACTCTGCCCCGTCCACGGACCCACTATTCGTCCGATTGCCCGTTACGGTCGGACACGCCCCCAGGGACCCCCCCAAACGTCCACGGACCCACTATTTGTCCATTTGCCCATTATTTGTGCGGATTGACCCTTGACCCCGACCTGACCGCCCCCCGACCCCCCCCCCCATGACACGGACCCACTATCTGTCCATTTGCCCATTATTGATGCGGATTGACCCCCTGACCCCTCCTGACCGCCCCCCCGACCCCCCCCCGACCCCCCCCCATGACACGTACCCACTATTTGTCCATTTGCCCGTTAGTTGCGCGGGTCGACCCCCTGACCCCTCCTGACCGCCCCCCCAACCCCCCCCGACCCCCCCCATGACACGTACCCACTATTTGTCCATTTGCCCGTTAGTTGCGCGGGTCGACCCCCTGACCCCACCTGACCGCCCCCCCCACCCCCCCCATGACACGTACCCACTATTTGTCCATTTGCCCGATAGTTGCGCGGGTCGACCCCCTGACCCCATCTGACCGCCCCCCCCCCCTGCCACAGACCCACTATTTGTCCATTTGCCCGTTAGTTGCGCGGATCTGCACCAAATTCGCACCACGCGTAGAGCGCGCCGAGATGAACGCGTTAAGGCGTACCCCGGTCGTCTGTTCCCGACCGGTCATTTTGACCTTGCCGGATCATCTCCAAATTCGCACCTCGCGTAGAGCTTGCCGAGACTGAGACGGGTGCGTGGGTCCCACCCTCCTAGCTCGTTCCTGTGCCGAGATAGAGGCCTGACACTCTCATGTAAATAGTCTGCCAATGGACGCGTAATGGGTTCGTGTCAGTTTTTTCCTCAAGGGCCTCGGCGATTTCGACCGCGCGGATTCGACGCGGACGACGCCCGGACCGCGTCGAGGTAACATTCGCGCAAATTCGACATGTACACGAACCCACTATTTATTTTTGAATGGAATCGATGACACGTGTCAGTGCCGTAGCTCCGCCCCACAACGAGTCACCGCCCCCAAACGCGCCTTCCCGAGCACGGCGCGACCTCCTCGTCACGCGTGAGAGGTTTGAGCTAAATCCGGCAAACTTTAAAATTTGGTCCAAAAAAATGACGTAAGGGGTACCCCTTTGGTGTTTTTTTGACCAAATTTTCGACCTCCTCCGATCTTCACCAAACTCGCACCACGTGTCAAGCGTGCCGAGACTAAGACAGAGGTGCAGGTCCCACCCTCCTAGCTCGTCCCTGTGCCTAGATAGAGCCCTGACACGTGCGTGTAAATAGTCTGCCAATGGACAAATAATGGGTTGGTGTCACTGCTTTCCTTTAGAGCCTCACTGATTTCGACCGCGTTAGCACGACACGGACGAAGCGCGGGGAGCGGCGAGGCCACTTGCGCGCACGTACGACATGTACACGAACCCATTATTTTTTTTGAATGGAATCGATGACACGTGTCAGTGCCGTAGCTCCGCTCCGCAACGAGTCACCGCCCCGAGACCCGCGTTCCCGCGCACGACCCGACCCCCTCTTCACGCGTAATCAGGTTTGAACAAAATCCGGGGACGTAAAAAATGTCGTTCCAAAAAAATTACGTAAGGCGTACCCTGTCGTACCACGTCGCCGCACCCTTCACAACGACCCCACTCTCAAGTCTCTAGGACCTTCCCTTCCGGAGATATAAAATGTGAGTTATTTTATTCAAATGCCCCTAGCTCCGCCCCTGAGTGAGTCACGCCCTCGCACTTGGGTTCGTCGGAAAGGTCTCGTCAAGGCCTTTCCAAAGAACCACGACTCGAGTCTCTAGGACCTTCCTGGGCCGAGGAATAAAGCCATAAACTTTTGCCATTTTCACACAATTTCTATATTTGAATGCTTCTAGCTCCGCCCCGGAGAGGGTCACGCCTTCGAACTAGGGCTCGTCGGAAAGGTCTCGTCAGGGCCTTTCCAAAGAACCCTCAATCGAGTCTCTACGACCTTCCTGGACCGAGAAATAAAGCCCCAAATAAGGCTTTTTTTCACCTTTTTCACAAAAAACACTAAGTCCGAACTCAAAAATCCTTCTCACAGAAATGTTACCAGGTGAATCAGCGTCGTCTGAAACGCCTAGAAAACTTGGTCCCCGGTGACAAAATTTCGGACCCCATACTGAAGACCGGACGGGACTTAGTCAAAAATTTGGACCAAATTTTTGACCTCTCCCGATCTGCACCAAATTCGCACCACGCGTAACGCGCGTCTAGATTAATACGTTAAGGCGTACCCCGGTCGTCTATTCCCGAGCGAACATTTTGACCTTGCCGGATCATGACCAAATTCGCACCACGCGTAGAGCTTGCCGAGACTGAGACGGGTGCGCGGGTACCACCCTCCTAGCTCGTTCCTGTGCCGAGATAGAGGCCTGACACTCTCATGTAAATAGTCTGCCAATGGACGCGTAAAGGGTTCGTGTCAGTTTTTTCCTCAAGGGCCTCGGCGATTTCGACCGCGCGGATTCGACGCGGACGACGCCCCGATCGCGTCGAGGTGACATTCGCGCAAATTCGACATGTACACGAACCCACTATTTATTTTTGAATGGAATCGATGACACGTGTCAGTGCCGTAGCTCCGCCCCACAACGAGTCACCGCCCCCAAACGCGCCTTCCCGAGCACGGCGCGACCTCCTCGTCACGCGTGAGAGGTTTGAGCTAAATCCGGCAAACTTTAAAATTTGGTCCAAAAAAATGACGTAAGGGGTACCCCTTTGGTCTTTTTTTGACCAAATTTTCGACCTCCTCCGATCTTCACCAAACTCGCACCACGCGTCGACCGTGCCGAGACTAAGACAGGGGTGCAGGTCCCACCCTCCTAGCTCGTTCCTGTGCCGAGATAGAGCCCTGACACCTGCGTGCAAATAGTCTGCCAATGGACAAATAATGGGTTGGTGTCACTGCTTTCCTTAAGAGCCTCACTGATTTCGACCGCGCTACCGCTACGCGGACGAAGCGCGGAGAGCGTCTAGGTCACTTGCGCGTACGTACGACGTGTTCTTGACCGCACGTTGTCGTACGCGCGCGCAAGTGACTTTGACGCTATCCGCGCTTCGTCCGTGTCGCAGTCATGCGGTCGAAATCGCTGAGGCTCTAAAGGAAAAAACTGACACGAACCCATTATTCGTCCATTGGCAGACTATTTACATGCGAGTGTCAGGCCTCTATCTCGGCGCAGGAATGAGCTAGGAACGTGGTACACACGTTCCTGTCTTAGTCTCGGCACCCTCTACGCGCGGTGCGAGTTTGAAGTAAATCCGGGAATTTTTTTGTCTCAGGCAATGAATTTCGGCCTTTTTTTCCCAATTTGAATGCCCGTAGCTTAGCCTTCAAGAGGGCCACGCCCTTGCCATTGACACTGTTGGAAAGTACTGTTCCAGGGCTTTCCAACGAACCCAAGCTCAAGTGTCTCCGACCTTGCTCGGCTGAGGAAAAGAGCACTAAACCTTAGCCTTTTTCACAAAAAAAAAAAAAAAAAACATAAGTACAAGCTTTTTTTTTACATTTTCAAATGACCGTAGCTCCGCCTCTTATTAGGCTACACCCTCGTGCTTGGACTCGTTGGAAAGGGCTAGTGCGGGCCTTTCCAACGAACCCTCACTCGAGTCTCTACGACCTTTCTGGGCCGAGAAACAGAGCCCTAAACTTGAGATTTTTCACATTTTTCTGATATTTAAATGCCCCTAGCTCCGCCCCTGAATGGGCCACACCCTCGACCTAGTCCGGGCCTTTCCAAAGCACTCTCATTCGAGTCCCTAAGGCCTTCCTGGGCCGAGAAAACGAGCTCTGAAAACAAGCCTTTTTCATAAATTTTCAGAAGTGGAAAACCATATCTCGGCGAGGGAACGTCGTAGAGACTCGAGGCTGGTGTCGTTCGAAAGGTCTCTCCGAGACCTTCAAAACGCCCCCACCCACGAGTCTCTAGGACCTTCCCTTCCGGAGATATGAAAATCGAGCTTTTATTTTTAAACGCCCCTAGCTCCGCCCCAAAGAGTGCCACGCCCTCGACCTTGGGCTCGTTGGAAAGGGCTTTCCGCCACCTTTCAAACGCCCCCACCCCCATGTCCCTATGACCTTCCGGTCCGGAGATATACGAAATTTGCCTATTTTTTCAAACGCACGTTGCTCCGCCCCCTAGAAGGCCACGCCCTCGAACTCGGATTCCTTCGAAAGGTCTCCCCAGGGGCTTTTTAAGGAATCCGAAATGGAGCGTCTACGACCTTCTCGGGCCGACAAACAGAGCCCTGAAAATCAGCATTTTTTACAAATTTTCAGACAGAAAAGAAATTGAGGCAAATCTTCAAGAAAGTCTTTTTTGAACATTTCATCCAAAAAAAAAAAAAATCTATCTCGGCCAAGGAATGTCGTAGAGACTTGGGGGTGGTGTCGTTTGAAAGGTCTCGCCGCCCCCTCAGACACGCCCCCAACCCCAAGTCTCTATGGCCCCGCCCCTTTCCGAAAAACCATTGTTTTCAAAACGCCTTTTCAAAAGCGCATAGCTCTGCCCTTGAAGGAGCCACGACCTCGACCTTGGGTTCGTTGAAAAGTCCTCGTCCGGGCCTTTCCAACGAACCCTCACTCGAGTCCCTAAGACCTTCTTTGGCCGAGAAACAGAGCCCTAAACTTGAGATTTTTCACATTTTTCTGATATTTAAATGCCCCTAGCTCCGCCCCTGAATGGGCCACACCCTCGACCTTGGGCTCTTTGGAAAGGCCTAGTCCGGGCCTTTCCAAAGCACCCTCAATCGAGTCCCTAGGACCTTCCTGGGCCGAGCAAACGAGCCCTGAAAACAAGCCTTTTTCATAAATTTTCAAAAGTGGAAAACCATATCTCGGCGAGGAAACGTCGTAGAGACTCGAGGCTGGTGTCGTTCGAAAGGTCTCTCCGAGCCCTTCAAAACGCGCCCACCCTCGAGTCTCTAGGACCTTCCCTGCCGGAGATATAAAAAACGAGCTTTAAAATTCAAAAGCCCCTAGCTCCGCCCTAAAGAGTGCCACGCCCTCGACCTTGGGCTCGTTTGAAAGGCCCGGTCCGGGCCTTTCCAACGAACCCTCACTCGAGTCTCTGCGACCTTCCTGGGCCGAGAAACAGAGCCCTAAACTTGAGCTTTTTCACACTTTTCTGATTTTTAAATGCCTCTAGCTCCGCCCCTGAATGGGCCACACCCTCGACTCTGAGCTCTTTGTAAAGGTCGTGTCCGGGCCTTTCCAAAGAACCCTCATTCGAGTCCCTAAGACCTTCCTGGGCTGAGCAATGAAGCCTCAAATTGAGCTTTTTTTCACCCTTTCTCACACAAAAAACACACAAGTCCAAACTCAAAAATCCTTCTCACAGAAATTTTACCAGGTGAATCAGCGTCGTCTGAAACGCCTAGAAAACTTGTTCCCTGGTGACAAATTTTCACGTCCCATACAAAAAACGTGAAAAAATGAGGATTTTCGCAGCCTCACAGAAGGGCCCCGGAAGGGCCTAGGTGCCCCAAATTCGGGGCCCTGACTCACAGAGTGCCCCTCTACGACATATCCAAAGACGGGCGTCGTGGCGCGAAAGAAAAAATTTGGCCGCCGTCCGAAAACATCAAATTCCCCCATTATAATTCCCATAGGCCTCAGGCCTCAAGTTTTCGTTGCTTTTTTGGAATCTATTTTTTCTGGAACGCCGCAGCGGCCCGCGCTTCGGGGGTCCGTCTCGGGAGAACTCCGACATAGAGCGTGCCGATTTTTGACCCGATCGGACTCCGGCACGAACCCACGGCCGGTAGCGGGAAACTGTCAGGTCTCCCGCTAAGCTGGGAAAAGTCGAAAGGTCGCAGAAATCGGTGCGCGGGCTGCCGGAGAGCTCTAACGCGACATATCCGGAACCCGCGCGCCGACGGCGTAAGGCGCGCGCGCTACGCCCTGCCGAAAACCTTAAAACTAGGGCAGGCAGGTCGAGTCGCGAAGGGGTCTCGGCCGCGACGCTCGGTGTTCCGCGGAGAGGACGTCCGGACTAGAAGACCCGCGCGCGCCCCGGTCGAATCGGAGTCTTCGCGACCGCGTAAACCCACCGCAAAGTGCGACCCCCGCGCGAGATACGGCCCTATAGCTCTTCTTCCGAACGTCGCTCGAGTCTGCGCTTCCGGGTTCCGTCGTTTGGGACCCCGGAGTGCGCGCGTGCCGAGTTTCGGCCCGATCGGAAGCCGACACGAACCCGCGTACCGAAACGCGGGAAACTGTCGGGTCTCCCGCGAGGACGGGAAAAGTCGTAAGCTCTCCAAATTCGGCACGCGGTCTGCCGGACGGCTCTGGCCCGACATATCCGAAACCCACGCGCCAACGCCGCATCTCGTGCGCACAGGAGCGTCGCGAAATCCCAGTTTTAGGGTTCGTAACTCGGCTCGCGATAGGCTCTCCGCCGCGTGCTTCGGAGTCCCCGGCCGGGCCCCACGTGGGATGTTACGACGGGCGTATCGGGGCCGCGCGACGTTCGGGGACCGCGCGGGGGTCGCGACACTTTTCCATTAAACCAATGTTATTTTCCGTAATGGGTTTGTGGACGCGCTCCTCGTGACCCCGCGCGGTGTCATATGACCTCTGGGGGGCCCCCGATCGACATATCCGAATCTGGAGAACGTAGCTCCAAAATAAGACAAGGTTGTCCAAATGTTCTCAAAATCACTCATCATGATCCTCTTGATGGCCTAGACCACCAGACCATGTAGTTTGCCATTCGAGCTCCGTTTCGCTAATTTTTTTTCTGAAGGTCCCAGGGGTCTGCGCTTCGGGGGCCCGTACGGCGGGGCCCCCAAGCACGCGGGTGCCGAATTTCAACCCGATCGGACACCGTCCGCGAACCCGCAGTTTTAGCGGGAAACTGTCAGTGCTCCCGCGAGGCCGGGAAAAGGACTAGGTGCCCGAAATTCGGCGTGCGGTCCAGTAGAGGGCCCTGGCACGACGTCTCCGAAGCCCGCGCGCATTCGGCGTACGCCGTGCCCACAGCGCCCTCGGTGTGCCTCCCAGTGCAATCACAAAACGCCTAGGGTTAGGGTTGGCAAGTAGGGTCACGAAAGGTTCTCGGGGGGCAGGCCGCCGGATTCCTCAGCTGGGCCGTCGGCAAGGGGATACCACGTGCGTTTCGAAGCCGCGCGCCCTTACGGGGCCGCGTGACGGCACTGACACGTCTCCATTAAAGCAATGTTATTTTTCGTACCTGGTTCGTGTCACCACGTCCCCAGGACCTCGAGACGGGCCGGATCTCGAAACGGACGACTGGCAAGCTTACAGCCGATGGAGGAGGAGGGGGTAGGGGTGGTTCGGTAGAGCTAGGGTCCAAATTGAGCAAAAACGGACAGGAACGACATTTTCGCGTCGAACTCTGCGCTACAGGGCGCGTGAGGGGACGTAAGCAGGGCCCGTGACGTCCGTTTGGGGTTTGGACCTTTTCCCAAAAAAGTAGTCTGCAAATGTACAAATAGTGGGTCTGTGTCATGGGGGGGGGTCGGGGGTGCGGTCCGGTGGGGTCAGTTGGTCGACCCGCGCAACTAACGGGCAAATGGACAAATAGTGGGTCCGTGTCATGGGGGGGGGGTCGGGGGGGTGGTCAGGAGGGGTCAGGGGGTCGATCCGCAACAATAATGGGCAAATGGACAAATAGTGGGTCCGTGTCATGGGGGGGGGGTCGGGGGGGTGGTCAGGAGGGGTCAGGGGGTCAATCCGCACCAATAATGGGCAAATGGACAAATAGTGGGTCCGTGTCACGGGGGGGGGGTCGGGGGGGTGGTCAGGAGGGGTCAGGGGGTCAATCCGCACCAATAATGGGCAAATGGACAAATAGTGGGTCCGTGTCAGGGGGGGGCGTGTCCTGGGGGGCGTGCCCGAGGGTCCCGAGGGGTGTGGCGCTAAATCCGGACCAATAATGGGCAAGTGGACAAATAGTGGGTCCGTGTCACTGGGGGTCGAGGGGGGGTCGAGGGGGGTGGTCCAGCAACTCAATGGCACCCCTAGAGGTGTCCATTTCCTGGTAGAATCTGCCTTGCAGGTAAAATCTTTGAAATTTTAAAAGTGTACATTCTGTAACCGGTTTAACGCGTCCATGGTTGACATAAAAGGCGTACGATCCCTCGCCCCAACTATGGTTACGGTGGCAGACTAAATGAATGGCATTTTTGACACCAACCCACTAGAAGTCCTTACTCATAAACTCCAGTCAATATAACTTATTATTAGTTCTGCCTGCGAAGACAAACATCACTTTCCTTTAGATCATACTTACAAAATACCACAGTATCATGGCAACCATCACTTTTTACGTTTTATTTATGCTTTTATCCAAAGCAATTTACAGTGCATTACATTGAATCAGTATGTGTGTTCCCACAGCTCAATTGTCTAACAGTTACAGCTACAGAAACACTTTTACATAGACATTTCATTCATGAAATTATATATTATTGGGTTTGGGTTATATTTTGAACATTAATGCATTACATTTATATCTATACATTTACAAGATGCTTTCATCCACATTGAAGCTATAGGGGCCAGTCACACCAATAGCGTTTATGGCAGTTGCAGGCGCCTTTTTTGAATGATATTCTATGGGCAGGGCGCGTTTGCGCGCTGTTTATGCGCGCCGAGCGCCTTGCGGTTTTTTGCCGCCTGCCGCGCACGCGTTTTTGAAGGAGCGCTGAGAGCGGAGAAGCGCCCGACGTCATTCGTGTCTTTCCATTGTCCAATCGAATGAGGGGAGAGGCGGGCCTTACGTTGTGGTGAGGGAAGTTTACAGTTGCTTTGAAGAACCGGACTCCACTCGCTCACTCTCTCCTGCGTGTTTGTGCACCTCTCATCCTCAAACAAGGTCAGAGCAAGCGTCATCTTTTTAAAGTTTCTGCTGATATGACAGTTAACAGCAAAAGAGAGCTCACGCTTCAATATTTGATTGACAAGACAGCTGACTCGGTGATTGCTTAGCAATATGAAAAGCCGCGTCGCACTGCTCTTTTTTTTAAAAAGGCAGTGCGTCGCGCCTTGCGTTTGCAAGCGTTTAAAGCGCTTTTGGTGTGACTGAAGCCATATACTATATATGGGTGATTTTCGCGAAATTAGACTTATGAGGTCTCATGAAACATTTTGATAAGTATCAAAATAAGAAGCATACAGTTACAAACATCTCTTTATGTACTATTTTGCACATGATTTCAAATGACATCATCATACAAACCCATTTTGTTGCTTTTTCCACATTTAAGGGGAAGATTTTCATTACCGCAACGTGTCCATAACTGGATTTGGGTTTTTTGACATGGATATATTTATAATTAAAAAATCTAAAAATTAAAAAGCTTCAGTGCATGTTATACTATAAACATTTACAGTAAAGAAACATGTGCTATTTGGTTATCATTGGTAAATGTAGAGACAATAATAAGGAATATAAATGTGTCCAAGACCGATTTTCTCATCCACCGCAACAATTTTCAATCATTGTTTAAGCCCTCAAGAAACTAACATTTACCAAAAAAATAGTTGGAAGGGACATAATTGACTGTGACACTCAAGATGGCTACCAGGTTAGCAGTTCTTATTTTTTCTCTCCAGATAAAAGTTGAAATTTTGTTTGTCATAGTACCTAGACAACTTTTTAGTTCTCATTACCGAAACATGAGTTTGTAAATGCATATATTTAATGTATTATCATGTTGCGGTAATGATCATTTTTGATAATGATAATCTAAAAAAATGTAAATAATTCTATAGGAAATATTTTTTAAATCCTCTAAAAATAATGGCTAGTAAGTTCATACCTTAATCTCATATGTGCAAAAAAATGGCTTCAAGGGCTTTTTTAAAATTCTGATGTTGGACACCTTCTAAATCTGGATTTCGTGAGAATCACCCATATGTTTTATCAGTATGTGTGTTCCTTGGGATTGAAAGCAATGACTTGCGCTGCTAACACAATGCTCTAGCAGTTAAGCTACATGAATACTAAAGACTCAAGCTACATGTACATAGTTTTCGTTTTTAACATGCATTACGTCTACAGTTACGTCTGGCATCCACACTATTCTAGAGTTTTCCAAGTAACAGTCTGTGTTTAATGTGTTGACGTGTGCCTGCCTGTTCACATTCTGTACTTTTATATTTATCAGTTTGCATAAAAGCTAAACATTTTCATGAGTGCTTTTATGTCTGTGTAGTCTCGTCTCATTTTCCTGTAGCTTAATTGGTAGAGCACTGCGCTATGCATAAAAGTGCCTGCCAAATGCATGAATGTAAATGTAAATCTTTCCAGTCTGTTCTTGTCTTACACACTTAAAAGCACTTAATCCTATTAGCATTATGACAGTAAACCCGCTCTTCCAATCCCATGATAATGCGTCCTAAACTCACAAAATCTTCTTTGTAGCGATTCGGTAACAATGACAGAATGATCCAGGCCTTTTTGTGCACCAAAACAGAGCTCTAGAAATAAAAGGCTCAGATGCAGAACCCTCTAAGTGTGTCTTGTCAGTAATTGAAATGCCTTTAATTGTTACTTTATTCATTTCATTGGTATTTAACGTATTTGACTGTCTTTCGCTGCAAAACCCTCTAAGTACACATCTAAAAAAGTCTCCTGTCACTTTTGATTGTCCTTTCTGAATAAAAGTAAAGGCTTAAAAATTCCGTCAATATAGGCTACTAATATATTCTGTAATTTTTTTGCTTAATGGTTTAAAACTCTTGAACCGCGACATACTTGCGGCGTTTTTCATTCACTTAAAGGACTTTGTTGAAAAATCTTTGTGGCATTTAATGGATTCTGCCAATAAAGCAGTATTTCTAAATGGCCTGTGTTCGGGATTAAGCGGGTTTGAAGTGAAAGTATTTGATTTACGTATACAAATATCATTATCTCGTTTTTAAACGAAGGTTGCGTTTAGCAGCTTTTGCATCTGAGCTTTTTAAATATAATGCCTCCTTCACCGCGACAGCAGTTAATGTATAAAGTAGGTGAAGGTCACAAACTCCCTTTACGAAACTGCTGCCCAGCTGATAGTGCTGGCACAACTCAGAAGGTGAAAGAGAATGTGGATGTGAGCCAGCACTTCACTGGCACGACACTATAGAGTTAGCGTGCAACAGAAACACTGAAACACAGAAAGATACAGAGCCCAATAAAGAGATTAAGATCCTGAAATAGCATACAAAGTCTGGAACTGACATTGCACTTGTTAATATATGGGGTTTATGATGGTGTGGCTGGATTGTAACTGTGTGCGTGTGTTTGTTTCTCAGAACCTAGTAACCATTAGCCTCATTAACCCAAACCAGAGATTCATAGGGGACAAAGGCCTGCAATGCCAGAGATGAGAAGCGTGAACAAACTGATATAAAAAACTACAGTGCTAACTGGTCCATAAATATACTGTATGATGGTCCGGAGGCTATGGTTGTATAATTATAATGACATAATTATATTGCAGAATTGTTTTTTGTTTTGCGCCAAAAGAAAAGGATTGCTGATACATGCAAAGTACACGACAGCTCAGACAGGTAAAGAAAATCCTACTTTGATCTGTTTGTCTAGAGGAGTCAAAACTCTGGAATTTTGTATCCGACATCAAAACAGCTTTGATTTTACGGGAAGAAATGACACATGCCTTGGACTATGGACAGGGCATGGGAAAAGTGCGTTTGGGAAGGTTGTTTTTGTGGCTGTGTTTGGCCAGAGGAAAAATATATTATTCAAAGGTTGCTCTTTCATGATTTAATGGAGCTCCCAGTTAAGTACCAATGTCTAAACTGTCTAAAAAAGAAACGAGACAAATGTTAACACATAAAGTTAATCTCATTATCCTGATCTTAGCTAATTTAGGTTTGAAGGAATTTGATGAAAAATGTTTTAGTTGATGTTGAAATCTCTGTTTTTTGATAACAGATTGTATCGTCTAATAAAATATGAACACAGTTGGTGTCACTACATGAAGTCTCCATTTGCTCTCCATTTTATTTTATTTTAGTTTTGGGAGAAGCAAATTGAGACTTTTTTATGATTTGTCTCTGCTATGGGTGATTTGTGTGTTTTGACTTCCCATTTATCCTCAACCTTCAAGAGTTCAATGTCCTAACCAATCGGATGAATAATATCATCATCATGACAGCAACAACGATCCTTATATACGATCATTATTTTCCACGGTCTTAAATTTTTCATGCACATAGATCTCATTACAGGCCGCAATACCCAAGCAGCGCTTCATCTGGTCAATCAGACTTTACCTTCATTTCAATCCCATAAAAACTGGCAGTATAAAAACTCACACTGTGTGTGTGTTTGTGCGATCTGCAGACCTCATGAACGATGAGTCATCGGCGCACAACTCCCCCCTCGCTTCTTGCATCTCTCTGCCACATTAGCTTCACACATACACACACGAAAACAAGCACACAAACATTCACATGGCACGAGAACGACCCCCGTCGCTCTCCATATTTTCACAAGGTTGGAAATAAAGTTCCTTCCAGGCGATTCTTACTGTAAAACACTATCGTATTGCTTTAGGGTCAAAACAACAAACTTGAAATTGAATACAGATACATCGCATGAGGGATAGGAAGGCGGATTTGAGGGAGTGCGAAATTAAAATCACCCTGGTTGTAAGTTTAGCAGTGATAATTAAAAGGATGCTTGAGCTGATGGAGATGAGGATGAGAGTACATTGAGTGTGGCTCAGCTTGTATTCACATCATTCTCAACCAGATAAATGTTATATAACATCACTCTCAGAGACTGGACACAAAATGATGTGTCATCTCTATTTCTCTGTCTTTCTCTCCTTTTCTCATTTTCAATTCTCAGCATCGGATATATTTATATATTTATAACCATGCCTAACCTTTGTAGACAAGCAGTGCAATGTTGTTCCCACACAAAATTTTAAAATGAATAATACAGCTGTATGTATAAGATATACATGAATAATCTATTTAACTGTCTATACTGTATGTCTGACTGTCTGTTCATTTATCTGTCCGTATGTCTGTCTCACTGACTGTCCATCCATCCATCAATCCACCCACCATCTATCCATCCATTCATCTATCTATCCGTCTATATATCTGTTTGTCTGTCAGTCTATTCATTTATCATATGTCTGACTGTCTATCTGCCCGTCCATCCATATATCCCTCCATCCATATATCCCCCATCCATATATCCATCCATCAACCCATATATCCCTCTATCCTCTCCATCCATCTATCTATCTATCTATCTATCTATCTATCTATCTATCTATCTATCTATCTATCTATCTATCTATCTATCTATCTATCTATCTATCTATCTATCTATCTATCTATCTACCTATCTATCTATATTTCTGTTTGTATGTCTGTCTGTCTGTTCATTTATCTCTCCATATGTCTGTCTGACTGTCCATCCATCCATCCATCATCTATCCATCCATTCATCTATATATCTATCTATCTATCCGTCTATATTTCTGTTTGTCTGTCTGTCTGTTCATTTATCTGTCTATATGTCTGTCTGACTGTCTATCTATCCCTCCATCCATATATCCCTTCATCCATATATCCATCCATCCATCCATCAACCCATATATCCCTACATCCATATATCCATTCATCCATCTATCTATCCGTATATATTTCTGTTTATCTGTCTGTTCATTTATCTGTCTATATGTCTGTCTGACTGTCTATCTATCCGTCCATCCATATATCCCTCCATCCATCTATCAACCCATATATCCCTACATCAATATATCCATCCATCCATCTATCCGTCTATGTTTCTGTTTGTTTGTCTGTCTGTCTGTCTGTCGGTTTGTTCATTTATCCGTCTATATGTCTGACCGTCTATCTATCCATCAATCCATATATCCCTTCATCCATATATCCATCCATCCATCCATCAACCCATATATCCCTACATCCATATATCCATTCATCCATCTATCTATCCGTATATATTTCTGTTTATCTGTCTGTTCATTTATCTGTCTATATGCCTGTCTGACTGTCTATCTATCCGTCCATCCATATATCCCTCCATCCATCTATCAACCCATATATCCCTACATCAATATATCCATCCATCCATCCATCTATCCGTCTATGTTTCTGTTTGTTTGTCTGTCTGTCTGTCTGTCGGTTTGTTCATTTATCCGTCTATATGTCTGACCGTCTATCTATCCATCAATCCATATATCCCTCCATCCATCCATCAACCCATATATCCCTCCATTCATATATCTCTCCATATATCTATCTATTGTTTATATTTCCGTTTGTTTGTCTGTCTGTCTGTTCATTTATTTGTCATATGTCTGACTGTCTATCTATCCGTCCATCCATATATCCATCCATCCATCCACCATCCCATATATTCCTCCATCCATATAACCATCCATCCATATATCCATCCATCTGTTTGTTCATTTATCTGTCTATATGTCTGTCTGACTGTCTATCTACCCTTCCATCCATATATCCGTCCATCCATATATCCATCCATCCACCATCCCATATATTCCTCCATCCATATAACCATCCATCCATATATCCATCCATCTATGTATCTATCAATCTATATTTCTGTTTGTTTGTCTGTCTGTCTGTCTGTAAATGTATCTGTCTATATGTCTGACTGTCTATCTATCTATCTATCTATCCGTCCATCCATATATCCATCCATCATCCTATATATTTCTCCATCCATATGTCCATCCATCCATATATCCATCCATCCATCTATCCATATATATTTCTGTTTGTCTGTCTGTTCATTTATCTGTCTATATGTCTGACTGTCTATCAATCCATCATCCCATATATTCATCCATCCATATATGGATTCCTCCATCTATCTGACCATCCATCCACTCACAGTCAACTGTGAGAGGTTTTAACTCCGCTAACTTAGGCCAGCTCTAAGACCCTGTTTAGCATTGCTAAACTGAAAGACAACATGCGTAGACTTTTTATTTGTCTCGGCGGCATGCTAGGATTCAACTCCTGCATCATGAGGAATCAGAATAAACAGACAAAATGGAAAAAATTACACTTAGTGTTTTTGTAAGTCCCGCTGGACGGATGAATGGTTAGATATATGCATGCATAACCGATGAAACTGAAACACAAACACTCTGTTCTAAAGCCTAGTGAGCTGCTTATGGAGACAGCATTTTAAAGTGCACTTGCTTGGTGAATGTTGTTTTAAAATGTAGGCACCCACATTATAATGCCTAGAGATAACACTTTTGGGCCAAGTTTCAGGCCAGCATTGCATGTATCCATAGTCCAATTCAATCCAGAAATGCATTGTGTTGAGGCAAAAGAAATGCTAAATGTTACTTATTTTAAAATATTTATAAAATCACTTGCCATCTATGTTGTCTAGTCATGTGTGACCTAATAAAATGCTGCTTTACAGTACAAGACGGCTGCCTATGTAGACAGTAGATATCAATGCAACAAAGTTTTGAAACAGAGCTTAAGAAAACCAAAGTCACATAGTTTCCTGACCTTGCATGTCTTGTTTTTGTCCGGCTGGCAGGGTGTGCATGGGGCGCAGGGCTGACAGAGAGGGCTAGGGGTGTGTGGATGATAATATCCTCCAGGACTGTGGTGACAGCAACCATACGGAGCTGGGAAGTGTGTGTACCACAGATCTTGCCCTTCTTGACACTTTGGACAAGGAGACAGGAAACCTTTAGTCTGGACTTTCTCCACATTCACCTTTGGATTCCTCATCCACCTGCGCACCTGAGGGAAAATGCATAACATACATACGTTACAAATTGGAGGGTGTAGATGTTTTTGATATGTACTGTTTCCATATTTCTTTTTTATTATTTTTGACAAAAGAAAGTAGATCAGCATAGGTTTGTCATTTGATAATATCTTGAATAATTTATTGTTTGAAATGATTTCGGGGAGGAATGTGAATTTCGGCAATTGCTCCTTGACAAGCGGATTACAGTGAATAAAGCCAGCACAGGAGGGTCATACTTATGTTATTCTTTAAAAAACAAATCTATGAAATCTTAAAGGCATCCTTGCAGCAGGGATTAAATAAAAGATAATAAATAAAAGAGGCTGGTCGTGGGGTCATACGTCTGGTTTCCAGTTTACAATGTATTAAATGACTTCAATCCCTTGAGTGAAAAGAAATTTTCTCGGCCCCAGGAAATCCTGGTGCTCCTGGAGCACCGGTCAAAGATTTCCACTTCTCACTTCATTACATACAAACACAAAAAGCTTTCGCGTATCCACCCCACAAAAATTCATCTCAACAATTAACCCCTTTGTCTTTTTTTAACAACAAGGTAGGGAATGGGAACACAAAAGCCTGAAATTATTGACCACAATACCTCTCAGTGTCCCTCACACATAAAGAGTCACATTGTACAGTCACGAATCCCAACAATTCACTGCTCTTGTCTCTCAACCTTCTTTCTCTCCACTTTGATCAGATTTTCAAAGTTGTGTCACACTGTGTTGGCACTGTGACTGCATACTAGAAGTGTGTAAGCTTCAAAGAGACTCCTTCTCCCCTCTACTCTTCTTTCTAACACGTGCCGCGTCTATGTGCACCCGGCATGTGAGCGTGTCAATCCATGAATCATTCGTTACAGGAATCAAATAGTGAACTGACAGCAACTCTATAAACTCAAACACACGCCACTCCAAACACTGGATTAAACTGATGACTAACGAAACTTTAGTCACTGGAGGAAAACATTAGTGTGTGTATATATTTGTACTACAAAGACAGAGAGTAAGTTACCAAAACTACACTACAGACCACACACAGACCTAGAAAAAACAAACATTAACCTTGGGGCTTTATAACAATGTTTTTGTCTTTCAGGACATTGTCACCGAAATACATAATACTGTAATCCAACTGACCTCTGACACTCCATCTGCAAAGAAAGCAAGTAGAGATTGGATCGAAACCACACACAATGATTTGATGCCTAGTGCATACAACGAATTGAAATGTTCAAATAATTCCTCATAGCAACTAGGTTACACTCACAAATCATATCTGAACAGAAGTTTGGGTTTTATTTCTGGGCTCTTTAAATTGATAGATCCTTTTTGAAAGGACATGAAGAGATGAACATGAGAGAGAAAAGATGTAATGAGATTTGCAAAAAAAACCTCAAACTGCATAACAAAGAGAGCCTGCAAAAACATCCATAAACTATAACGTGACAAATTAGTGCGTGTGGTTCTGGTTGAAATACATGCATTATCCAAAAGGCCACAGATGGAACAACGTATCTAAATGTTTAAAATGCAGATTTGGAAGGAGCCTAAATATTCAGTCATGTCAATAATCAATACAAGCATAAAGTATATAAGCAGCAGGCTCTGCAATTTCCCAGCGACAATTCGTTCGGCATCCCTCCTTCTTTCCATCTCTTCCATATGGGCTCTTATTCTTACTCCATGCAATTCTATTATGGTGAGTTTTTGAGATAATAATAATAATAATAATGATAAATGATGATAATAATAATAATAATAATAATAATAATAGTAATAACAATGATAATGATAGTAATAATAATAATAATAAAATAATAATAATAATAATAATAATAATAAAATAATAATAATAATAACAATGATAATGATAGTAATAATAATAATAAAATAAATAATAATAATAATAATAATAAAACTATAATAATAATAATATAAACAATAATAATATTATTCATAATAATAACAACAATAATAATATAAACAATAATAATAACAATAAAAACAACACTCCACTTGTCTTTCACTTGTTGAACAAACAGATTCATGCAAATCAAACAAAATGCTTGCCGATCAAACAAATACATTTATAGCCATTTTGATAAGCAAAAATATTTTATTAGTCCCACAGAGCTAAGTGGTATCAACCTATATGGCTTACTAATAGTCTTTGTATATAATCTGGGACAGGATAAAGAAAGCATTGTACACAGCACCTTTGACCCAAGTTTTAAGTTCTGTAACCAACACAGACGCACATCTGCACTCACCTTTCTCTTGACAAACTGGAACGCCGTGCACTTCTTGAAGGAAAAACCTTGTTTCTCTGCATTATGGACCAGTCTCATGGCCTCTGGCCGGCCCGCGCACTCTGCGGACCCCAGCGTGATGTTTGTGAGGGACAGGAGAAGTGAAAACTGGATTAGGGAACCTTTTGTGCTGCCTGAAAGAAATATGACACAAAATTAGCTATACAAGGCTATCTCCTTCTTATCCGAAGGTGTAGATGAGATGCACGCCTGCGTCCGTGATCATACCTGTGTTGTTGTCCTCTCTGGTCCAGATTGTTATTACTGTCAATGCCGACCGATGATATGTGGACCGCTGATGTCGTCCTAATACCTCAGCGCGTGCCTCTGTGTATCTGCAGTACCATGGTACAGCGAGTGTGTGAGAGATAGAGATATATAGATAATGAGATGGATAAGGACTCAACCCCCTTTGTCAATGTGAGAGAGAGACCTCTGCAATCGGACAGACACGACTCTCTCTCTCTGCAAGTACAGATCTCGTGCTTTCTTTTTCTCCTCCGGCAGCTTTGATGCTCTCTCTCTCTTTCTCTCTCTCCTCCACCTCCCTCCAGTTTCTGCAGCAGAGGATGCTCTCTCTCTCTTTCTCTCTCATTCTCTCGCTCCAATCCCTCCCTCTCCAGAGCTTTAGTTGTGTGAATGGAAGGATGGTCGGAGGATGAATGAAGGCTGATGTGTGGGTTTTTCATGACCACTGCTGTTCAAGAAACAGCTGCAGTGCTAGACACACACATAAAAAACACACACATACAGAGCCTCCCTCATGCTTCTGGTCTGCCTTTCTTTCACATCCATGTTTCTCACTTCAATCCTCTTTGTCAGGAATCATTTATGAATGGACAGTGGCTTGACCGGTGAATGAGTCAACAGGATCGCCACCCAGTAGCGAATGTGAGACATCTGCACAGGGGATGAGAGATGAGAGAGGAAAACCAAAGGAGGATCAATATATCACAGTCAGAGGTGTATAATGATGAAGAGATCTATCAACCTCCTGTCGTTCTGAGTGCATGAGGTCAGCGATATCTGCGGGTTAAGATTGCTGTATGTGTCTCACAAATTTATGTTAATATACATTGATTAAAACTTTACATAATAAAATGGACTGAATCAGAATAGACATTAAGGATATTTTAGGAAGTTTCCAGCTAAAAGTCATTTGTTGTTTGTCCATACTGAACACCAAGCTGCTGCATAATGCGATACGGCCAATAAGAAGATATCTGATGTAAATTATATAAAACAGTGGGATTTTGGACCAATTAAATAGATTTTTTTGAGAAATCGAATTCTATTCTATTCTATTTTCTGTTCTAATAAAAAATCTATAATCGCTTGTTGCATCTAGCTAGGGGCTCATGATAGTACTTTCAGTTCACACAAACAAAAAAAATGAAATGCTGGATTTACTTAAAAAAAAGATGTGTCAACAAGTTTCACGCAATTCCTTTAAAGAGACATTCCACTTTAAAAAAAAATTTTTTTTCCTAATTTTCCCCTAGAGTTAAACATTTGGTTTTTACTGTTTTGGAATCCAGTCAGCTGATCTCCAGGTCTGACGGTAGCACTTTTAGCATAGTTTAGCATAATCCATTGAATCTGATTAGACCATTTGCATTGTGGTAACAATAACCAAAGAGTTTTGATATTTTTCCTTTTAAAACTTGACTCTTCTGTAGTTACATCCTGTACTAAGACAGACATTTTATTAAAGTTAAATTGTGATTTTCTGGGCAGATATGGCTAGGAACTATACTCTCATTCTGGAGTAATAATCAAGGACTTTGCTGATGTAACATGGAGAGGCAATGATATTATGCAGCAGCCGAAAATAGTCCCCTTAGTATCTTTCAATAGCAGGGGACTGTTTTCGGCTGCTGCGTATTATCATTTAGCGCGATGCTAATGGTCTAATCAGATTCAATGGATTGTGCTAAGCTATGCTAAAAGTGTTAGCGCCAGACCCGGAGATCAGCTGAATGGATTCCAAAACAGTAAAAATCTAATGTTTAACTCTAGGGGAGCTGGAAACTGAGCATATTTAAAAAAAAGTGGAATGTCCCAAGAAACAAATTCTTATTTTCTAATCTCAACAACAGTTCATTTTACAAAAGAAGTTCAAGTAAACTTAACAAAGCTTAGTAGTGCCAATAAACAACAATTGAGTAAATTGTACATGAAAAATTTTATTAATGATGACCAAATATTGAATAATGCCATTATATAAACTCCACCCTCTTTAACTGATTTAATAACGTTTTAGTGTTTTTCCCACAAGTTTAACTAAATAAATAGGCCAACACAAACAAAACAATAATAAACTTTGCAAATGCATGGCAGAACAAATTGAGGTTTCCTGTGAATTGACAGTTGCCTTTGCGCTGTGTGTGTTGACTCATTGTTATTCATGATGTAAACACAGCTGGCAAAATAATTTTACCTGATTTGTGAAAATGACAAGCATTAGGCATTTGACTCATCGCTCAAATCCTAGGAGTTCGATCAGAGACTGTGCATCACAAAAACATAAAGAATCTAAATCTGACACAAGGATAAAATACATTACAATTTTTACTGATTACACCAAGAAAAATGCATTTCCCACCTTGACCACAAAAGCCGTCTAATTCATTTTTCCTTTCACTACACTAGACTGTATTCTCTTATTTGAGACCCAAACCTGAGATAAGGGGAAAAGCCTTTCATCCTGGACAAAAGAGATATTCATTTTATGCATATCACTGATCTTCCTATCTGCTCTCTCCAATCATTCCCATAATAACTTGCAAAGAGCAAGAAGCCATTGAGGAATAAACTGCTATTGAAAAACTACGATTTTATGCATTTCATGGCTCGCTCTCTCAATTTTTCATTAAAGACTGTGGTCAGAGTATTGCATCAGTATTCACAGGGAAAGAAGCCAGATATAATCTGTCTGAAATAATACAGCCACGTTATATTAAATAAGGCGGGTAGTTACAAGACCGTGCTTGTTTTGAAATATTTAAGATCCCCATGAATCATACAAATTTGCATAACATTCCTGTTTCTTTACTATTGGCTAACACTTGAATTATAAAAACAATCCTACTGGAAAAGGTGATTTTTAACGTTCAGTCTAGTTTTCTGCTAGCTTTTTTTCAAGACTGAGAACTTTTTGATCGTAACATGTTTTAAGTATGTTACATAAAAAGGTAGTTCGGTTTAATTTAAATCCAATAAGCCCTAACTTATTGCTAGTTGGTCATACTAAGACACAGTCTTGACGCATGGCTATGATTATGAGATGGCTGAGTCTGATCTTCACATTTCAGTAAACTTCGAGTGAAACGTTATGAAATAATTTTTTTATAATTTTTTAAAAAGTAATCAAAAGCACAGTGTAGCAGAAAGAATTTATTATTTATAAAGTAGTTTATCTTTCAACAGACTGGGCAAAATGAGATGATTTTGCCTCCTATAAATATAATAAAACTGTCATAATTTCATACATAATTCAATAGTTTTTTTAATCCGATAATTTGATGTGAATGACACAACTGGGGCGTTCAGATCTCATTTATGATTTTGTGTCTTGGTCTTGTTTTCTCTTCTCCTCTCCTCTTCTTGCTCTCTATTTTTCGGTTCCTTTTACAGACACACACACATAAAGAGAGATTGTGAGCCCTATAAAATAAACATTATTCTCTGCTTAACTTTCACTGCTAAAGTGAAGGCAAGATATCTTCGAGGACACAACCTCTCTCTCTCTCTCTCTCTTTCTCTCTCTAAAAATGTTTCATAAACCAAAAAGACAGAATTACCTAACACGTGAGAGTGTGAAATCTCACTTTATGAAAACAGACAGTGAATCAGATTGATAATATAATTACAAACAAAGAAAGCTGCTGATTTCACATAATAAGTTTTGGTTTGCCAATTCAAGTTCAATATTAATTTCACTGCAGAGAGAGAGAGAGAGAGAGAGAGAGAGAGAGAGAGAGAGAGAGAGAGAGAGAGAGAGAGAGAGAGAGAGAGAGAGAGAGAGAGAGAGAGAGAGAGAGAGAGAGAGAGAGAGAGAGAGAGAGAGAGAGATGGCAATGATGTCAGGTTGACAGGTGGAGTGGGAGGAGCAGAGATAAGTGATGCTGAGTGATGCATTAGGTCATCTTGGTACTCTGTGTGTGTGTGTGTGTGTGTGTGTGTGTGTGTGTGTGTGTGTGCACAAACATTCTGATGTATAATGCAGCACTTCTAAAAGAAGACAACAGCACATTTTGGTGTGGAGCAGCTAGTGAAATAAATCATAGCATCTTTAGTTGTAAAGCCAAAAGGCAGTATGTGTCAGCACATCAGACCCTCTAACATGATGAGTCATTGAGATTCTGAATCTCTCAGGATTCAGCGTTCCTCAGACTCCTGTGGCAGAATGAGAGGAGAGAACCGTGGGTGTAAAAACAGACGAAACACCACAATGCTTTAACAGTGGCATCTGTGAACCAACTTGTGTGGGAATATATACTCATAAATAAAGCATATACCTCCATATACATCTCTGTGTATTTCATGAGTTCACATGTTGGAAGTGTTAACACTGTTAACTTAACAGGATTGGTTTGCTTTCAGCAATGGAGGGGCACACAAGTCCTCCATGGATGGAATTAATTAATTATAGAGCATGGAGATGGAGTTGGGTTGGAGCAGGGAAGGTGGAAAAATCTCCACAAGAACGCCCCGAAAAGTGAAAGAAAGATAGTTAAAGCACCTTTTATAACCCCCAAAATGTGTCAAGATACAAAATCCATAAACATGTCCATATTTGATAAACTACACTTAAACACTTGCTGCTTGCTATATTTATGTATAATCCCATATTTAATAGGACTTAATTGACATAATAAGCACATGTAGGAAATGAATGGTGGCACATTGATTACACCTTGACTGACAGAACAACACATAACAAGCGCTGTGTGTATTTGTTTGTGTGTGTGAGTGCTTTTCACGCCTAACATTGTTAAAGTGTCCATGTCAAATATGACATGAGGTTTGGGAAAGGAAAATGGGAAAATTGTTCAGAGTATTATCTGTATTTTGGCAATCCTTTTGTACGGTGAAACTCTCTAACAATAAAAACTTTGATAAAAAAAAAAAAATATGACATGAGGTTATGCCGTACACATATCCAGCTCCACATACTCCTTTGTCGCACGCACGCACGCACGCACGCACGCACGCACGCACACACACACACACACACACACACACACACACGCATTCTGGTTTCCATGTTTTTTGGGGACATTCCATAGACGTAATGCATTTTATACTGTACAAACTGTATATTCTATTCCCCTTACCTACCCCATTCCCTAACCCCAACCATCACAGAAACATGTCTGCTACTTCACAATTTCAAGAAACATCATTCTGTTTGATTTATAAGCTTGTTTCCTCATGGGGACATCAAAATGTCCCCACAAGGTCCAAAAACACTGGTATTCCTATATTTGTGGGGACAATTGGTCCCCACAACGTGATAATTACCAGGTACACACACACACACACACACACACACACACACACACACCACTCAGAGTAAATGTGTTTCTTCTGTTTTCTGAGTCCCTAAATTCCTCAGCATTTCTGAAAAGGTCAAACCACGAGCAGGGTGAGATAAGATAGCAGGAGGAAGGAAAGAACAGAAGGAAGTATGAATGATTTTAAGCACTGCGCACAGTGAGGAAAGTCACATTATATTGGTAGTTATGTTATGTTATTTTTGTTATGTTATACGTTACGTTATATTTTTTATTATGTTATATGTTATTTTGTTATGTTTTGTTATATTTTGTTATGTTATATGTTATACGTTATGTCATAGATATTACATTTTCTTATGTTTTATGTTATGTTATATGTTATTTTGTTATGTTATATGTTTTGTTATATGTTATTATATGTTATATGTTATTTTGTTAAGTTTTGTTATGTTTTGTTCTGTTATTTTGTTATGTTTTGTTTAGTTCTGGGCAGAGATTAATCGCGATTACTCGCATACAAAATAAAAGTGATTTTTGGCATGATATATGAGTGTGTGAAGTGTGTAATTATTATTTATATATAAATACACACATTCTTGTATGTATTTAAGAAACATTTACATGTGTATATATATTTATTTATATTTTTATAAATTCTATATGGTATATACATTTGAAAAATATATATATATAAATAAAGAAATTTGAAATGAATATATGTATGTGTGTGTGGTTAAATTAACATAATAATTACACACAGTACACACACATATATTATGCAGAAAAAAATCACTTTTATTTTGTATGCGATTAATCAAGATTAATCTTTGCCCAGCACTAGTTTTGTTATACTTTGTTATATTTTTTATGCTATATATTATGTTATGTTATGTTATGTTATGTTATGTTATGTTATGTTATATTTTGTTATGTTTCATGTTATGTGCTGGGCAGAGATTAATCGCGATTAATCGTCTACAAAATAAAAGTGATTTTGGCATGATATATGAGTGTGTACTGTGTGTAATTATTATGTATTTATAAATACACACATTCCTGTATGTATTTAAGAAACATTTACATGTGTATATATATTTATTTCTATTTTTATATAATCTATATGGTATTTAAATGTAAAAAAAATATATATATATATATAAATAAAGATATTTGAAATGAATATATGTATGTGTGTGTGGTTAAATAAAAATAATAATTACACACAGTACACACATATATTATGCAAAAAAAATCACTTTTATTTTGTATGCGATTAATCGAGATTAATCTTTGCCCAGCACTAGTTTTGTTTTATTTTGTTATGTTATATTTTTTATGTTATATGTTATGTTACAATTTGTTATGTTATATGTTATGTTATAGTTTGTTATGTTTTATGTTATGTTTTATATTATTTTGTTATGTTACATGTTATGTTATGTTATGTTATGTTATGTTATGTTATGTTATGTTATGTTATGTTATGTTATGTTATATTTTGTTGTTATATTTTATACTTTATGTAATATTTTGTTTTGTTAAATGTTATGTAATGTGTTATTTTGTTATGTTATATTTTGTTATGTTATGTGTTATGTAAATGATAATGTATAGGCAACGAGTTGTTATTGCAGAAATACTTTGTATTACACTGAAGGAGCTTATTTCGCAATAACAACCTGCTCCCTGTACATTATCCCGCTTATTACACGGCTATTTACATCCTCCTAAGACAGAAAAGGAACATTAAATATTAATTTGAAATATTTTATTTGCTAATTTTTAATCAAATGCAGACCTTCTGCGAGGAAGAACTACTTTCGGTTTTGTCACAAATACACTATTTGGTTTAATAATTTGTAAATGTAATTTCATATATTTTATTAAAAGACATATTTATATTTATTTTTTGTGTAATATAAAACTGTATATGTCAAAAAGTGTGTTATTAGTTTCAGGTGGTTGTTATCTCGGAATAACAAACCTTGGAATGTCACAACTAGCCAATCAGAATCAAGCATTTTAGAGTGCCGTGTAATAAGTTATGTAATGTTATATGTTATGTTATATGTCATAGTATGGTTTTTACACTACAAGTAAAAGTTAACTGTAATATGATTGCAATAAAACTCAAGCAAAACTCAACATTGCACAAAAGCTTGATGAAATGCCACTGACTTAATGCCACTGAACTACTGAAAGTCGTACAGTCCCTCGCAACCCAGACAAGGCCACACAAAGAGAATATTAAACAAAGCCAAGGGAAAAGAGAAGACTACAAACACAGAGAGAAACCGAGAGAAAGAAGAGTCGCCGAGATGAAAACAATAAATTTGAGATCGAGTCAAAAGGACGCCTTGTGTTAAAGTGAATTGGATATGAGCAGTGAGATCCCTAAGGACACGGCCTGAATTCTCACAGTGAAAAAATAAAACACACTTCACACTGAGAGCTGATTGGTCCACCTTAAATTCAGCCGATCCACGGTCCACTATGTCCGAAAGGCTAAAAACGCCTAATGATACCAAAAGATGGAGAGAATGTAAATGACAAGTGATGATCTTCTTAAAAACGTTCACACACTTGCACAAAGATAAACATTTTCACAGTTCTTTGAAAAACCTGTCAGGTTTGTAGATTTTACAGGCAGCCTGAGGTGGAATCCTAACCTAGTTTCACTACACTACTGCAATTTTATGCCATCAGATTATGAATGCAAAGAAACACACACACACGTATAAATATGCACACATACACACCCTGACTGATTTCCTGAAGGCTTAGTGGTCGTTTACTTTCCAGCGTGTGGAATGCCATTGTACCACGTTACATAACCGGAGAAAGTCTTCCTGGTGTTCCGACCAGCACTGATAAAATTATACACTGCCCTTCAAAATGCCCTTGACCTGGGCAACTCCATAGCACTTCTGTGCATAATGTTTAAATATTAATTATGTAAAGTTTGAATCCTTGTTGATCAAACATCTTTATTTGACTTATAAATGCATGTATGGTGTGTGAGTGCATGTATTTGTGGTATTGCTGTGAAGAACCCTTTTAAGCATTTTTATTTTTAAGATTGCATGTATGCTAATGCATGCACAAAAATGACACATTTGATTGATATGTGCACAGCGCTTGTGCCTTCTAACAGACGTCCTACCCTGATAGTCAGGACAGATTTGCTGATGTAAGCATGTTTGTCTACTTTAATCAGACCCAAAAGCTCTTTCTCAGCGAATCCAAGACTTAGATATTTCAGCAATAATCGAGAAACAGTATGCAGTATGACACAATTGCCGCCTCCACTTTTGTCAGCACCACCCTGTCCTTTTGATTCCCACCCTACAGCCAGGCATGAGAAAGAATATGAGAAGACGGCACCTGAAATTATATCTCATCCCAGCATGTTCAGACCTGCAGTGGACCTGTACTGTCCACAGAGCCGTTCTGTTTGCACAAAAAGCTTATTTGTAGTATATAAAGATTAAACATTAAGGTGCTTAAATAGTTGCAACAGAAGAACCATTTTTGGTTCCTCAAGAACCATTGAGTCAAAGGTCTTTATAAGAGCAACTGCTTTCGAACCTTCACATAAAACCTTTGTGAAACAGAAAGGTTCTTCGGATGTTAAAGGAACCATTCAGACAAAAAAAGTTCTTCTTTGGCATTGTGTAACATGTTTAATAGTGTCAGGGGTGACGGAAAATAAATTGTGCATTCTTGACGACACCAGGTCTTTGAGTTTGTTTGTTTACAATAAACTGAAGTGAGTCAAGTCTCTCTCTCTCTCTCTCTCTCTCTCTCTCTCTCTCCCCCAAACATACAATTAAGACTGAAATCCTGATTTGTATGAATTAAAGCTAATTTGTTAATTTGATCTTTTATTAAAGCTCAAAATGAAACATTTTCATTACAGCACGGCTTTGTTTTGTGTCTTCGTGCATTTGTCTGATCATTATTCAGACTGTGTGCATGCTGAGATCATTTGTATGCATGCCATGTGCACTTTCTCCGTGGCATATGCACCCTTGAGCTTTTCCTGCATGCTGACTGGCTGGGACATGACATCGCAGTGGCCAATCGTAAGACGCAAATGCGACCACAGAAGGATGCGAGCCACATTTCGAAACAATGGTATCCAGGCAACCATATCCCAGCAACAGCATCCGGATCTCATGGGACAGAGGGAAACGGTCAACTTTTGTGTAGCGGAGAAGTTTCTTCATTCACATTCTAGCGATTCAATGAGCTATATTATCCCATATTAAGTAAGTAAACCCTTTGTTTCTTGAAAGGCACATATTATGTTCATTTTTACAAGATGTGATATAAGTCTCAGGTGTGTCTGTGAAGTTTCAGCTCAAATACCCCACAGCTCATTTGTTATATAGCATATCCAAAATAGATAATAGGAGCAAAATAGCGCTGTTTTATGTGTGTACCTTTAAATGCAAATGAGCTACTGCCCTCACTCCCTTACCAACAACCGTGAGCGTTTTCAGTTAAATAGATTTGATTCTTGTGAATACTGTCTGAGGCAATAGTACACTCTAAAAACAAACGGTGCCTAATAGCACTAAAAGTGGTTCTTGGATCATAATCATAGAGGAACCATTTTTAGTGCTATATAGCACCTATGAAGAACCATACAGGGGTCATATAGCACCACTATAGCACCACATAGGTTCTATATAGCACAATATGGTTCTACACAGGTCCTTCATCTTTGCTATATAGCACTTAAAATGGTTCCTCTATGATTACGATCCAAGAACCTCTTTTAGTGCTATTAGCACCGATTGTTTTTAGAGTGTATTGTTAGCCACATTCGTGCTACAACGTGCTAACAAACACATTTAGAAAAGCGTTTGAGTAAAATAAACCAGTCAGTCAGTGGCCATGGGTGGGGCTTTATCAGTGTGATGTCACATTAACAAGAGAATCAAAACAGCATGTTTAGTGAGACTGCTTTGGTTTCATGGGGATTAAAAAAGAAGAGGGTGGATTTTTTTCATTGTAGGGTTTTTGTGTTCACACACTACCAACACACATTTATGTCAAAACTCTTTTTAAAAGTGGATTTTGCATAATATGTGCTCACTGCCCTTTAAAGGGACATTCCACTTTTTTTGAAAATATGCTAATTTTACAGCTCCCCTAGAGTTAAACATTTGAATATTACAGTTTTGGAATCCATTCAGCTGATCTCTGGGTCTGGCGCTACCATTTTTAGCATATCTTAGCATAATCCATTGAATCTGATTAGACCATTAGCATCATGCTAAAAAATAACCAAAGAGTTTCGATATATTTTTGCTGCTGTAACATGGCTGCAGGAGGCGCAATGATATCATGTAGTGCTCGAAAATAGTCCCCTGCTATTGAAAGTAACGAAGGGGACTTTTTTCGGGCACTGCGTAATATCACTACGCCTGCTGCAGCCATGTTACAGCAGCAAAGTCCTTGATTATTATGCCAGTTTGAGAGTATAGTTCCTAGCCACGTCTGCCTAGAAAATCACAACTTTTGATTTTCTGTCGGTCTTAGTACACGATGTAACTACAGAAGAGTCAAGTTTTAAAAAGGAAAAATCTTGAAACTCTTTAGTTATTTTTTAGCATGATGCTAATGGTCTAATCAGATTCAATGGATTATGCTAAGCTATCCTAAAAGTGCTAGCACCAGACCCGGAGATCGGCTGAATGGATTCCCAAACGGTATCAAATGTTAAACTGTAGGAGAGCTGGAAAATGATATTTTTTTAAAAAAATGAAATGACCCTTTAAAGAAACACTTTATCCAAAACCTCACTTTCATGCCATCCCTGTACATGACTTAGTTTCTTCAGTTAAACACAAACATCCATCATTAAAATGTCTTCTGAAGCCAATCAATACGATTGTGGGAGAAATTGATCAATATTTTGAGCTTATAGTGATCAATAAATTGTGTTTCCATGGAAACAGATCCCAGCAAACAGATCAGTGGGATAACTTCAAATATGGCTGCACAGGTTCGTGCATGTCTTTTCTACATTGGAGGGAATTATAAATAATATTTTTGTTATGCATATTTCTTGACCGCAACATGAGTAGCTATACTTATAAACTATATTTGGTTTCATTTTCTAATTTCAGCACCTTGAAATAAAACTTTTGTCATTATTTATTAATCATCATATTAATCTAAGCGAATATGCTGTATGCAACTAAAGTAATTCCTCCCATCCTTTGAAGCTGTTCTCAATAACAGATTTTTACTGTTGTGATTCACTGCCAGTCCTCATTTAACCTGTGATGTGGTGGGATTGATGGCTGAGAAGATTATTAGCCTTTCAAAAAAAAAAAAAAAAAAAACGTGTAAATGTCAGTAAGACTGACATCTTCTTTATCTGAAGCTGGTAGAGCGTGACATGCATTTGATCTAGTGATTATATTTCAATTGTATCTTTAAGGTTCATCAGTTATTCATCTTCCTGTAATGAGCCTTTGTACTTTTATTCCTTTTAGTTTCCACTTGCCCTTTAAATAAAACAACCACATTCAAATTTTGCTACCCTTTGTGTATTTGTACATGTCTGCGTCCTATAGTAATGTCCTTGTATTGATCATGACTACAAATGTGAGTGTTTTGTTTGTGATAGGGAATGGCTGCGAACAAGAATGAGAGCAGTAAAACTGCTGTCCTCTGTCTCTATTACGCAACGATTGCGGTCATTGACTATCTTGTCAAAATATTTGTGTATGTAAACATTCAGGTGGGTTAACGTGGGTGGACATCAAAGCAAGGACTTCATCTTAAAATGTCATGATACATTTTAGTTGTCTGTATGGGTGAATAACACTGTTAAGGAAACAGATAACTCATTGTTCTAGTATTGATATTACTAACATAATTTATCAGATCTAAAATAAATACAGAACTTTTCCTTTTTATCAGCAGAAACTTTAGACAGACACCCAGGCAAACAAAACAATCTACACAATACACAAAGACACGAATAAAAGTTGATTCACAAGACACACAAAGAGCTGCAGATTGCATTATTTCATTGTGAAATCACCACTTCATTTCATCACATATTATCATCACTTCTTCATTCTGTACATTCCTTTCTGTGTCTAAGCACATCATGTGACAACAGTTGAGTCTGTTTGTTTTACAAAAGTGTACAAAAGGTGGTGATGATGATGATGATAAAGCATGTGCTTGTGGTCTTTACAGCCAAGGCACAAAATAAATGCACTTTTGTGAACTACAAGCAAAATTATGATAATCTTAGAGTTTCCCAGACGTCAGAAGATGTTAAAACTGGCAGAACTATGAAAGATGATAACCACAGGTTGTTAAACTGTAAATACTGTTGAACTGTTTGATAAACACTGTGAACCACACTGAAATTTCCACCAGTGGAAAGTTGCTGGTATTTATAGAGATTAGGACAACGGATGACCTTTTTTATTTAATTTTTTAAATCGATTTATTTATTTATTTAAGATACAGGACATGTATCTTAAAGTACATTTTATTATTGGCAAAGAAAAAAGTTCAGTTTATTTGACGCTACAGTATATGGGGTAAGATGTCACAATGCAAACATTGTAGACACTTAGATATACTTATATAAAACTGTATATTCTATCCATATATCCAACTCAACTACAAACTTTTTACATTTTCAAATTAACATCATTTAGTTCAATTTTCAAAAGGGTCAATGTCCGGTCCCCACAATGTAAGATAGAACTTTCACTATCTTTGTGCGGACATTTGGTCTACAATACAAATATGTCACTTAGGATGAAAAATGTTTATGCCATTTTGGCTAAATCTATCTTATTTTATAATTATGTCCACATATATGCCAACAAACTAGTTTAGTAAATCCAAAAATAATTCATCTCTGATATTATTGACTAGACTTTGGCCAAGTTATTAAGTGTCTCATATCAACTTATGCAAAAATACATTTTTGAAAAACATCTTCCTTATCAGAAGAGGATTGAGGAAATAATGAGGTCATTGTTCTCGTCCACTCATGATTTCCTCAATCATGATGGCCATAAAGATGATTAACACACACTCACACATGCTTCTTTTACTGCATTCCAGGCCCTCGCTAGCATTAAAATAGCTCATCTTTGTGGACAGGAAGTGGGGTGTGTATGTTCAGGAAGTAGATGAGAGGAGCTGGAGACGGCAGTCTGCACAGCTCAGGGTCAGGAGTCACACACAATTCTACACACAACTCAGCAGGAAAGAGAAAGAGGATGTACAGTGGGCTTCTTTAGACCACTAGTAATGTTTGCATTTTGCAATGTTGATTGTTTATGTACATTTATTACTTGCATTTGTATTATTTGTGCAATAAAACTATTACATCAGCAACAAATACAACAACATTTTTTTCTATTAATCATAGGTTTTTGTACAATTTACTTTGTATGAATTCATACGAATTAGGCAACTCATTAAATGCGTACAAATTCCAGTAAGATCAGGTTGATATGTCACCCTTTTGCTTTATTGACAGCATGCACGAAACATTTGCATAACATTTGCATAAAAGCTACATTTGAAAACTTTTTCTGTGTTAAAATCACATTTTAAATCCCAAATTGTCTATAAGTTCTTAGGCTTAGGCTTAGTTCTTGTCTATAGTTTTTTTTTTCTTTTTTTGTGCAATTTTTAAGTATAATAAAACTTGGATTAACAAGTCATTTCAACTTAGATTTTTTATCTTGACTAGCGACGAGTTGCTGTAACTTACAGTATAAAGTTGAATTAGGTTAACTTATGTTGCTGTAACTTTTAAAATAAAGTTGAATTAGGTTAACTTAAGTTGCTGTAACTTATCAAATAAAGTTGAATTAGGTTAACTTACGTTGCTGTAACTTATAAAATAAAATTGAGTTAGGTTAACTTATGTTGCTGTAACTTATAAAATAAAGTTGAATTAGGTTAACTTATGTTGCTGTTACTTTTAAAATAAAATTGAATTAGGTTAACTTATGTTGCTGTAACTTATCAAATAAAGTTGAATTAGGTTAACTTATGTTGCTGTTACTTTTAAAATAAAGTTGAATTAGGTTAAATTATGTTGCTGTAACTTATAAAATAAAATTGAGTTAGGTTAACTTATGTTGTTGTAACTTATAAAATAAAGTTGAATTAGGTTAACTTATGTTGCTGTTACTTTTAAAATAAAGTTGAATTAAGTTAACTTATGTTGCTGTAACTTTTAAAATAAAGTTTAATTAGGTTAACTTATTTTGCTGTAACTTTTAAAATAAAGTTTAATTAGGTTAACTTATGTTGCTGTAACTTATAAAATAAAGTTGAATAAGGTTAACTTATGTTGCTGTGACTTTTCAAATAAAGTTGAATTAGGTTAACTTATGTTGCTGTGACTTATAAAATAAAGTTGAATTAGGCTAACTTATGTTGCTGTAACTTTTAAAATAAAGTTGAATTAGGTTAACATATTCCAACTTCCAACTAATTGAAAAGTTATATAATTTTTTTTCAATATCATTTATTATTGAAATAATTTGTAAATCCAAGTTGATTATACTTAAAAATGTAAGTGCAAAAACATTATTTTTACAGTGTGTTTGCCCAATAGATTTACATTAATGCATTTGGTAGACACTTTTATCCAAAATAACTTATAGTGCATTCAAGGTATACATTTTAATTAGCATGTGTGTTCCCTGAGAATAAAACCTACAACCTCTTCCACTGCTAACACAATGCACTACCAACACATATGCACATGTATATGCACAAATGTTAGCAACAGAACATACACAAATCAATAGCATCTACTCACAAGTAAATTCTTATTGTATCATCTGTCTCTCTCACCCACTGATTATTGTTGCACCTCCTCATTGTTAAACAAAGAGAAAGTTTGGCACTGTGTTATTCTGGGATCTTTTGGTGTGTGGACTATAGCGGGAGTTATCCCGGAAACTGACTTCTGACAGCTGAATATCTGTTGTCAGATTTATGAGTGCTCTGATGACCCCACATGTTTAACATTAGACTTCTGTGTGTGATGAGTCAAAACACATTAAGGGTCATTTAGTGGTGACCCTGCCCTTTAAGCAGAATCCAAATGTGCTTCTACCTTGATAACTACAAAGATAATAATCATCATGAAAAATTTGTGTTCATTTACTCATTATTTACTGTTTATGCATCTTCAAAGGCTAACCGGATCTGAAAATGGACAATAAGGACAACTAACTAGTACACTGTAACTGTACAAAAGTGATAATCTTATCCTCTGCCATGGCCCTCATATCTCATTTATGGATTGGGAGTTTCCACAAATAAGAGATCTAAGGGATAAATAAAGATTATCAGCAAATAATGCCTTACATTTTTGCCCGTTTTCACAAAAACATAGCAGATGGGTTGCAAATTAACACAAAGTGTTTTTTTTTATTTATGAATTGTGTTTTTTATCTTGTGTAAATGGATTAAAGGAAAGTAATAAAGTTGTCATTAAAAATAATTACAAAACAGTTCTTTTAGTGCAAAACTTTGATGACTGACGTTTTTTTGGGGTGAACGAACCCCACACCAATGATCCAGCCTTGTTAATCTTTCCTCTCTTTAACCAACCACAACAATTCTCTTGGTTACCCTTTAATTGTGTCTCTTTAAATGATTGGTTGCCTATATTTTTAACCTCGAATAGCCTTAGAACTTTGCCACAAAAACATCTATACTTCTGGGACATACCCACAAATTGTGCATAAGGGGTATATACACATTTTAACAACAACATCCACTCTCAATGTGTTTGTAAACTCCAGTGACACACAGTATTCCGGCTTCTGACGCATGACCATGCACCTAAACACAAAAAACAAAGACAATTGACTTAATGATTAGACGAAAATCAATACAAAGGTTTGAAGGTGAGGAGGACAAAACTTGAAAACAACAGTAAGACACTGTGTCTTATAATTCTGTGGTTTACAGTATTGACCTTCACTTGACAGTAACAGCCAAAATCTATTTACAAAGTTGTTTAGAGCAGTAACAGCATAAAGCAAAATATAAAACTTATGTAATACATAAAGCTGGATAATGAACACATTACATATATGTTATGAAGCAAGCGCAGGCTTGTCTTATGGGCGTGGTGTGCCGGCACTGCTGAATTCATGCCAGTCTGAATTGACGTCTGCTTGTGGGAGGTCCACTGAGATGCCCAATCATACACACACACACGGGTCAGATGCTTGTGGGGTCAAACAATGTGCCTTTTGTTTACTGTTTTTTTATGGACAACCTCATCTTACTGAGAAAATTACACTGTCAAAAATTCTTGTTGCACTTAAATTTTTAAGTTTATCAACTTGAAAATAGAATAGAATTGAAACTTTCTTGACTAGTGAGAAAGTCCATTTTGCTATATTTTGCAGGATATAAACAACACTGGTCCAGAGGCACTCCCTGTTTTAGTTATTTAACGCTGAACAAAATAATAATAGTAATTAATAATAAAACAAAATACAACCAATAGTGCTAAAGGATTAGTCCATTTTCTTTAAAAAAAATAATCCAGATAATTTACTCACCACCATGTCATCCAAAATGTTGATGTCTTTCTTTGTTCAGTCGAGAAGAAATTATGTTTTTTGAGGAAAACATTCCAGGATTTTTCTCATTTTAATGGACTTTAATGGACCCCAATACTGAATATTGAAACTGCAATTTTAAACTGGAAAAGTGTTGGAGTCCATTAAAAGAAGAAAAATCCTGGAATTTTTTCCTCAAAAAAACAAAATTTCTTCTCTACTGAACAATGAAAGACATCAACATTTTGGATTTTTTTTTTAAGAAAATTGACTAATCTTTTAAAATACAACCAAAGTGTTGCTTACATTTTGAAAAATGGTCTATAAATTATAATATAAAGTTGAAAAAACTTAAGCTTATACAACTTTATTTTTATAATTTATAGCAATTCCTCACAAGTCAAGAAAGTTGAAATGAATTTTAAATTCAAGTTGATAAAACTTAAAAATGTAAGTGCAACAAGGATTTTTTTATAGTGTACTGACCAACGCAAAACCTTGCTTCACATTTTCACCATGACCAGGGTAATGTTGGCAATAGGTTTGTTTTCTTTCAAACTTTTGTCTTTCATTCAGACTTTTGTTCTTCAAACTTTTAAACATTACTTGAAACTTTTTTCTTTTGAACATTTTCAAACTTTCAAACATTTGTTCAAACTTTTCTTTAAAACCTTTAAACTTTCGTTCAAATCTTTGTCTTTGAAACCTTTAAACCTTCGTTCAAATCTTTTTATTTTAATCATTTTAAATTTTCTTTAAAGGGCCACTAACATAGGCGTTTATATAAAAATAGTCTCTGATATCCCCAAAATGTATCTGTAAAGTTTCAGCTCAAAATACATCACATTGATAGGGGATGTGAGACTGTTGAGAAGAATAGGTGAATTTGTATAATTACAGGATGCTTCTGCACACACACTGGCAACTCATTTTCTGCAAGACACACATTTAAAAGTGCATTTTCTAGGTTAGGGGTGCTTTAAAATATTGCTATAATTTTTCTCTTCCAAATTGTCAGTTTTATTTAAACTTCTTTAGAGCTCACATTTAAAATTTTCTTTTAAAACTTTCTATTTTTAATGTACATTCTATTCAGCAATTTTTTCATAATACAACAACACTGAAAAAAAAACGCTATTTACACCAGCTCCGCCCACCAATGTCTGGTTGAAGCACCAAAGTTAAAAAAAGATGCTTCAGTTGAGCATGCAGGCAGTATATGGCTTGTGACACTTAATCAGTATCTATGGCTATTTGCACTTAGTGAAATAGCCACTGCCAAAAAAAATCAGCTTTGATGTATTAGCAAAGATGACTAAAGTAGCATATTTTTCTTTCTAGTTCCTGACATCAGAAGACACTTTTACAATCTTCTCTGTGGTGTCTCTAGGTCATAATCATGTCTGCTATTAAAAGGACAATGTGGAAAGAGAATAATCCAAGGAAATGCTGCTTTCTCTAGATGCTTTGTTCAAGACAGGAAATCAGCTGTTGCATGTTCATTGAATACAGACATACAAAGACATATGTACTCCTGATACACTCCACACAGGCGCCTGTCTGACACGGAAAGAGAATAATGGACCGAAAGAGACACTAACACAAAGCATCGGCACAAACGCACAAGGGAAGCGCAGTTGTAGCCTTCTGAGTCGAGACGGCTCCCCTGTGTCTTAATAATGACACACCTAAACACACCCCTAACAATGGAGTCAAGATGTCTGCTTCTATCAGGATACTTTATCAATCGCATCTAAAAACATAAATGCCTTCCATCCATTAGACTGATTAAAGGGACACTCCACTTTTTTTGAAAATATACTCTTTTTCCAGCTCCCCTAGAGTTAAACATTTGATTTTTACCGTTTTGGAATCCATTCAGCTGATCTCCGGGTCTGGTGCTTGCCACTTTAAGCATAGCTTAGCATAATTCATTGCATCTCATTAGACCACTTGCATTGCGCTCAAAAATAACCAAATAATTTCGATATTTTTTCTATTTAAAACTTGACTCTCTGTAGTGACATTGTGTACTAAGACCGACGGAAAATGTAAAGTTGCAATTTTCTAGGCCGATATGGTTAGGAACTATACTCTCATTCTGGCGTAATAAGGACTTTGTAACATGGCTCCAGGAGGCGCAATGATATTACGCAGTGCCCGAAAATAGGATAATGTCGAGTCATTTTACCACTTTTACCCCTAAAGGGATTTTGACCAACAAAGATAAGTTTCAATATTTGGACTTGGGTCAATGTGATAACACAATTTGCAGTATTTTAGTATTATTACTGTATTTTTTGTCACCAAAAGATAAAAGTTTAATTTTATAACCTGTGAAGGACAAACTATATATGAAGTTATGTCACCCAATTTAACAAGTTAGTTAATCCTGATAAGTGGCGACCAATAGGCAGAGAAAATCAATGGGAATGTAAATAAAGCAATGACGCAGTCAGTATCTAGGACGAGGTCAGTCACTCTTGTGTTTGCACTGTGCATGTGCGTGTCTGTGAAGGAAATGGAAGGTGTGTCGCTGTCAACCAATTCAAAAAGGGGACAGGACTCACATCCAGACGCCTGCACTTTCATGAGCATAAGCCAGAATATTAAGTTTGCATTTCTATCGCAGTTTAAGTGAATACTCAAGAATCATACTCTCCGTTCCCTGCAATAACTTCCTCTAACACCAACGGGACACGCAGTTACGCACAAGCAGTGATCTTTTCGTCATAACTGCCTCTATTATTTATCTACGCAGCCAGGACAAATAACCATTCATCAAAAGTATGCAAGTGGTCCACTTACTGGGTTATAAATCAGTGGATTTCACTTTTTGTGGTGTAGAAGGGATTTTTTCAGACATTTATATACAACTGAAAAGAGATTTAAACTACTGCATATTTTTGTTTTTACAAAAAAAAAATTTGTGTTCCTATAACTCAATATATAGAGCATTGCATTAGCAATGCAAAGGTCAGGGGGTTCTAATTAAATGTATCTTGAATGAACTGTAAGTTCCATTGGATGTTTGGGTCATGAAGGTCTATGAATCAGCATTTATATTTAAAAGGATACTTCACCCAATAATGAAAATAATGTCATTAATGACTCACCCTCATGTCGTTCCAAAGCCGTAAGACCTCCGTTCATCTTCGGGAACACAGTTTAAGATGTTTTAGATTTAGTCCGAAAGCTTTCTGACCCTCCATTGAAAATCTATGTACGGTATACAGACCCAGATTCAGACAATGCTGAATAAAGTCATAATTTTTGGACCAAAATGTATCTTTGATGCTTCAACAAATTCAAACTGACCCACTGATGTCACATGGACTACTTTGATGATGTTTTTATTACCTTTCTGGACATGGACAGTATACCGTACATAGGTTTTCAATGGAGGGTCAGAAACTGTAAACATCTTAAACTGTGTTTCGAATAAAACACCCCCTATTTAATTTACTTAGAAATTACATGCATTCTCTCTCTCTCTCTCTCTCTCTCTCTCTCTCTCTCTCTCTCTCTCTCTCTCTCTCTCTCTCTCTCTCTCTCTCTCTCATTTCCACACATATAGTCTGTGTCTCTCACTCTAAGAGACTCAGATACTGTACAAATAGATGAACACTGAGCACAATTTCACCATTATGTGTGTGTTGTTACCATGGAGTGAGACCATCTGGATAAGTGGTAAAACACTAGTCAGCATAAAGGGCGCCGGCAAAAATTAACACCTTAGTGATGTCACAAGACCCGTGGTCATGTTGAGGAGAACTGGGGACTGTAGCTTATAACAGACTGTGTGTGTCAGTGCATGGAAATTATACTGACAAGTGTTTTAAATCAGAGAGATCATGTTAGAGTTGTGGGCTTGGTGTGAACACTAACAGATGCTCTCGCTCCTTTAAAGGGGTCAATGTGTCCTGACATTGCTTTAATACTTGAATAAACTTTAACAGCATGTTTGCCCATGAAATCTGAAACACAACTAAAATAAACAAAATGTTAATATTTGACTTGCTTGACCCTTTGGCATTTCAGTTGTGCCATTGCCTGTTCAGTACATTGAAACACATTACAGATTTATGCAGTCAATTATTGCTTCAGATCACTGAAGTGTGATCACCGTATAGTAGTTTACACACCCACACTCTCAGAAATAAAGGTATAAAAGTTAATGGGCTAGGGCTGTACCCATTCACAAAGTATGCCTTTGTACCTAAAATTAGTACATCAAAGATACATATTTGTACCTCAATGAATGGTACATACTGTATCTGTGCCCAGTGTTACATATTAGGGACATACTGTCTCAGTGACAGCTATGAACGTTTATTTCTTGAAAAAATTGGCAAGAAATGGCCCCTATAGCTGTCACTGTGGTGGTACCTTTTTAAAAAGCACACCTTTGTTACCAAATTTATACATATATGTACCCAAATGGTACATATTAGGACGTTTAAAGAGTATGCTTCCCTAGTGATGGTTTGGTATCATTTTTGGCAAGCCTAACTGTATGTCTTCTGCTCTTTGCCTAATTCTCTCCTACACCCCTCTCTACTTGTCTGTTGGCAAGAAGGGTGGACCGGTTGGGTGGTACACACACGTATACCATAGGAAGTTTTATCTTCCAGCATTTTTCCTTTTGGGTCACGCACACATAAGACAAACTAATGAATGGAGACAGAAAAAGAGAGAGGCCTTTAAAAATTTCTCCCTCTGTTTATTTAACCTGATTAAGCTTAAGATATTTCTCATAACTCATGAGCAATACTCATCTGAGCACTGAATCTCCTCCACCCAGCACAGGCCACAGGAAATTTCCCGACATGACCCGCCGTTCTTTTCACACAGCAGTTTGACATGCACACGTTTTACACGGGATGCCGAATATGTTTGTTGTTTAAAAATCATGCTAATTTTGACTATTATAATCATTTTTAAGTTAACTTAAAATATGCATAAAATATTTAAATATTCAAATATATTTGCAGCTCCTACAATATAAATAATGCAAAAATAATGAATATATATTATGTTTGCACTACAATTATTAAGGAGAAAGAGCATCATGCTAATTTTGACTATTATAATCACATTTAAGTTAACTTAAAATATGCATAAAATATACAAATATATAAAATATATTTGCAACTCCAACAATATAAATAATGCAAAAATAATGAATATATATTATGTTTGCACCACAATTATTAAAGATGAAAAAGCATCATGCTAATTTTAACTATTATAATCATTTTTAAGTTAACTTAAAAAATATGCATAGAAATATTCAAATATACAAATATATAAAATATTTTTCCAGCTCCTACAATATAAATAATGCAAAAATAATGAATATATATATATATATATATATATATATATATATATATATATATATATATATATATATATATATATTATGTTTGCACTTGAATTATTAAAGGAGAAAGAGCCTGTCTTTTAACTAAGCCCAGGGTTATTATGCGTAACATCCTCAGGACTGTGTAAACTTGTGCACACAAGATTACAAGGGCATCGCCTTTGGTCAAAGCAAAATAAAAGCTGCCAATGAGGACTCGGCTCTTCGAGCACGAGCTCACAGAGACGTGACAGACCACATTCGCAAGTTTCCTTAGTTTTCTCACACAAATGACCACACACCCCTCATTAACCGAAAACCTTTCAATGCAGATCCAAGATATCACAGTTAGTTTTTGTGTTTTCTGGACCACAGCATGGCACACACTGACACGTACACTTGCCTGTGTGTGTGTGTGCGTGTGTGTGTGTGTTATGTTTGTGTCTTTTTTAACACAGACCGTTTTTTGCCGAAAAAGCACTGTGGTGGCAGAGTGATGACATCGAATTGCAAGATACTTTAGCAATACTGAATGACAACCCTATTTGTGACCCTGTATGTGAAATCCAGGCTAAAGTCTCATGATCTAATGATGAGATTAAGGCATCAAAGTTTGACTTCAGTCATTGATTTACTCTTTGACATGGCCTTAATCATTCAATATTGAAGACATCAAGGTTATATATATATATATATATATATATATATATATATATATATATATATATATATATATATATATATATATATATATATATAATTACTTTATCACAGATGCGGTCTTATTTATTCACCCCTGTTTATATATATAGGCAAAGAAAACACACATTTCGAAAGGCACAATGCTATTTTAATTCTTTATGTAATGTAATGAAAGACATGAATGCTGCAGAATGTAAACAGCGCATGACCCATTACCTTAAAAATGTGTGTTGCCATTTCCTTGCTATTGCAAAGTGTACTACAAAGGTTGCATACTACAAAGCATGCATACTACAAAGCATCCATACCACAAAGTGTACATACTACAAAGTGTGCATACTTCAAAGTGTGCTTTCGACAAAGTGTGCATACGACAAAGTGTACATAAAACAAAGTGTACAAACTTCAAAGTATGCATGGTTCAAAGTATGTATATGACAAAGTGTACATAAGACAAAGTGTGCATATGACAAAGTGTGCATACGACAAAGTTAACTACAAAGGATGCATACTACAAAGTGTACATAGGACAAAGTGTGCATACGACAAAGTTTAAATACGACAAAGTGTACTACAAAGGATACATACTACAAATGATGCATACCACAAAGTGTGCATACAACAAAGTGTGCATACGACAAAGTGTGTATACTAAAAAGTGTACATACGACAAAGGGAACATACTACAAAGTGTACATATAACAAAGTGTACTACAAATGATGCATACTACAAAGTGTACACACTACGAAGGATGCATACTACAAATGATGACAAAGTTTACTACAAAGGATGCATACTACAAAGTATACATACTACAAAGGGTGCACACTACAAAGTGTACACACTACTAAGGGTGCTTACTACAAAGGATGCAAATTACAAAATATACATTCTACAAAGTTAACTACAAAGGATGCATACTACAAAGGATACATACTACAAAGTGTACACATTCTATAAAGGATGCATACTACAAATGATGACAAAGTTAACTACAAAGGATGTATACTACAAAGTGTACACATTCTATAAAGGATGCATACTACAAATGATGACAAAGTTAACTACAAAGGATGTATACTACAAAGTGTACACACAACTAACTGTGCTTACTACAAAGTGTACACACTACAAAGGATGCATACTACAAAGTGAACATTCTACAAAGTTTACTACAAAGTATGCATACTACAAAGTGTACACACTACAAAGGATGCATACTACAAAGTGTACACAGTAAAAAGTTTACTACAAAGTATGCATACTACAAAGTGTACACACTACAAAGGATGCATACTACAAAGTGTACACAGTAAAAAGTTTACTACAAAGGATGCATACTACAAAGTTTACTACAAAGGTTGCATACTACAAAGCATGCATACTACAAAGTGTACATACTACAAAGTGAACACACTACAAAGTATGCATACTTCAAAGTGTGCTTTCGACAAAGTGTGAATACGACAAAGTGTGAATACGACAAAGTGTGAATACGACAAAGTGTGAATACAACAAAGTGAACTTCAAAGTATGCATATTTCAAAGGATGCATACTACAAAGTGTACATAGGACAAAGTGTGCATACGACAAAGTTTAAATACGACAAAGTGTACTACAAAGGATACATACTACAAAGTGTACATATAACAAAGTGTACTACAAATGATGCATACTACAAAGTGTACACACTACGAAGGATGCATACTACAAATGATGACAAAGTTTACTACAAAGGATGCATACTACAAAGTGTACACACTACAAAGGATGCATACTACAAAGTGTACACACTACAAAGGACGCACACTACAAAGTGTACACACTACTAAAGGTGCTTACTATAAAGGAGGCATACTACAAAGCAAGGCTTTGAACTGGTTCACAGAACGAAAACGAAAACCAGAAACTTTTGATGTTTTGCAAGGAACAGAAACGAAACCAGAAACTTATGTGTTATATATATGAAACTTAAAAATATATGTTCCAGAACAGAATCGTTTATATAAAATAATGGTAACTAGTTAATAACGTTATTTTTTTCGATCTTTGACAAGATTTCTTATGCAATATGACTTGGTGAAGTTCGCTTCCATTTTGGGTCTTTGTTAACTCATCTGAGAAAAGAGAAGCTTGCCACCAGCAAGTAGCTTACTCAAGCCCAAGTCTCTAATGCTCAATCATAAGAGGTAAATATTGTAGGCTAGCAAGTATCTTAAGATGTTTGTTTTTTTAATACTAATTAGTGGCGTAAAGGATCGCAGTTGATCCATACAGATCACGACCCACGGTTCGGCTCGCATGCGATTTGCGGATTAATATGCAAATTTCAATAGGGTGAAAGTTGATCGTGTTTCAAAGGCTTGCAAATGTTAACACTGAAGTGATTTTAAACAATTTAACTGCTTAAAGACGCTAAAGTGTGCAATTTGCTGTACGCAAAGACGCACGTGCGGTTGAATGTGTCCGGTCCAACTCCAGTCAAACGTGATTATCCCTATGCCCTTCAAAGATCAAAACTCTTGATGTATAAACTTGAAAGTTGCGCTACTGTGTAATGCCGAAACAAATGTAGGCATGTCAGAATTACAGTTATGCCACTTACATAATGTAGCCTTTTTTAATGTTTTATGACAAGATAGAGACTTAAGGAAAATTATGTAGACTAATAATTTAAGTTTAATGTCCTAATGATCAGCCTACTTATTTGTATGTCCCACAGCTGACATGGAACTTTATTAACCGGTTCGGGAACTTTATTTTTTTGTTCTAACCGGTTCAGGAACGTCAATTTTAGGGGTTGGACCGAAAACCAAAAACGTTTCTGTTCGGAACGAACCAATTGGAAAAAATTCTGGTTCCAAGCCCTGCTACAAAGTGTACACATTCTACAAAGGATGCTTACTACAAATGATGCATACTACAAAGTGCATTTTTTATTATTCATATTATTTCAGATTGCCACAAAACAAATAATATCAGAATTCTAACTGAACACACAATATCACCACCAAAGTTTTTTATATTGCGTTTTGCTTTCTTAAGCAAAACCTGTTTGTAGCCTTTTGTGAGGTTGTGCATAATGAAGTTTTGTCCTGTGGAATATATGCAAATATCTGTTATGCAACTTCCCTAGGGCTGTACTAAATACAAACATAACACAGTTTTACTAATCGTATTGTGAAGATTGTATCTTTCATAACAAAAAGGATTGCACAAACTATGAAAAGTGTACTCAACTATATAACCACAACAGTTGTTTTACCATGACATGTTTTTTTGTTGTCTATTTTTTAAAGTTTAAGAGCTAAAATCATTTAACTTGCTAAAGACATTTCACCTGAATCTCAAAGGTCGGTTTTATCCTAATGATGTCTAACAAGTTGGTTGTGATTCATTTGTAACCTTCTAAAGCACAGTGTTTGTGAAGCACAGTCATGGCTAAGAAGTACACATGTATGTGTGTGTTATGATGTGTCAGATCACTTCCCACATCAACTGACACTCGGCTAATTCTTGGTAACGGCAAATTAATATGCACCCATCTGTAGGAGGGTAGCATGCAAGAGTCTGATGCCCCAATCTCATTGTACCCATATGGTGTCCCAGAGAAAAAAAACAAGATCTCCTAAATAATCAAGCAGGAAGCAGGAGCACCATTGACTTCCAGAAAAAATGCTATGGAAGTCAATGGTGCCCAAAAACTGTTTGGCTACAAAAATGGCTTAAATGTTTAATTAAAAAATTAATGTTTGTCATAATCGGATATTTATATAATGTGTGCTCTATATTAGTTGTCAACAATTGTATCTTTTGTGTCTATTTTTATTTCTTTTAAAGAATGTAATAATACAAAGGCATGTAGAGGCAACCTATTTTACTACAGTGTCTTTAAATGAGATATGACAATCTAGGACAAAATGACCCACATGCAGGTGCAAGTGCTTAAGTCACTTAAATTTTGTGATTTTGAACTTTATTTACAACCATACAAGACAAAGGTTAATCTGATTGCCTCCTCTATATAATTTCTAAACAGGTTTGCAATAACACATGATTCACTTAGTGACTCACTCTCCCTAACACAGCATCTAAAGGCCAAGCTTAGTGTTTGATAGTGATCGTTTTAACTTCTGTAAAGAAGTGGTATGAATCTTTGCCCCCTTCTCTACCAACCCCAGAGCTTTTCATGCCCCCAAACGGAAGATTTAAATCTCTGATCAGCCAGCAGTTGGTCCACACTAAGCCAGCCTGCAGTTTCCTAGCAACCCTGTGCACGCGCCCCACATCTCGGGACCAAACTGCGGCGGATAAGCCATAGCGTACAGCGTTGGCTCGTGATATCACTTCCTCTTCTTTATCGAAGGGTGTCACGCAGGTAACGGGTCCAAATATCTCTTCCTGCATCAAGGCGGACGTATCTGAAACCCCAGAGATGACGGTGGGCAGCATAAAATAGCCACCCGCATTTCGCTGAGGAAGGTTAAGTTTGTCCACACCCTCCCCACAATGCACCTGAGCACCCTCAGCCAGCGCTAAAGCAACATAACGTCTGACCTGTAGAAGGAGTTAGGTGTCAGTAAAAAAATATAATGATGTTTAAAGACCTTTTAATATTTAAAAATTAATTTTGAGCGGGAAGTGTTTTTGCTATTTGTGCAAGTGGTAGCATTAATCTGAGTAGTGCATTGTGATATATCAGTATGTTTTTGAATGTATATATTGTGTGTAAGTGAATTGTGTCAGTTTTTTGTTAACACTATGATTTTAATTTCTAAATCTTCATTTTAATCCAAAAAACTGCATTCTTTATATGTCTACTGTACATCCGTCTAATAACACCTGATACTTTGATTAAATCAAAATGCAGAAAGTTGGCAATGGTAATGATATTCATGACTATTGTCTGACCTTCTCCAAGTGCTCTTTGCTGATGAGGGCACCATTGTTGTTGGAGGGATCAGTGGGCACTCCAGTTTTCCACTGATGAACTGCCTCCACAAAGCGTGCAAGAAATTCTGGATATATACTCCGTTCAACAAAGATTCTGCTGGTACAGAGACAGATCTCTCCCTGGGAAACAGAGAAAATGGGCAAATACGTTTAAACCACATCAAATTATTTTGTGTTTCTGTAGCTTATCTGGTAAAGCATTGCGAATGAATGTATGTATATTGTGTTGTTTGAGCACCACCGTGTGGTAGCAAACAGAACTACATGGCAGTCAGTGATCAGGCTAATACTATATTATAGGTTTCAATATCAAATCTGTTTTGCAGATATGTATTATATGCTCTCCCTCAGTATATGTGTTACAATAGTTTAAATAATAATAGTTTATAAATAATATTTTTTTACAATATTGCCATTGCCAGTCATACACAGTGTCTACTCACCTAGTTGAGGATCATACCCAGCTTATATATAAAGCTATCTCGTTCAAGTCCTTGACATGTAACTGTTACTTTGAAACTTTAACATTTAGATATTTTTGGCGTGTTTAAAAGCCTCTCTTCACATGTTTCAGTCTCAGTACAACGGCCGTTTCTCAATCCGAAAGCTGCAGCCTCTAGATGTCATATTTCTAGTCTGCATACGGCACCAAGACTGTCTTAGTTCAGAATATGAACAATTATAAAGTTGAATATTGTTTTTAGTTAATCGTAAATTGTTGTAATATGGTTATGACTTGCGAATGTAATGCTCAGGTAACTTAAATAAACCGGGCTTGATGACGTCTGCCGTCTGCAGCCTTCGGATTTAGAAACAGCACACGAATAGGCTTGATGTTGTAACCTGATTGGCTGAAACGATACCACATGGCAACACAGTTGATAATGATTGGCTATTTATGTAGAAGGAGGCAAATTTAACAGATCTGTTCAACTTTTTGCAGCGCCGCAAGAACAGACATGCGGATGACATCACAGTACCGCGAGAGTTATTCGTGAAATCTTACGAAGGGGTATGCTGTCGAATCGCTCTCGCGGTACTCTGATGTAAGTTGAACACAACTTGCAAATAATAAAAGAAAATGCTAAACTATGGTTTGTCTTTATAATTCCATTGGTCGTGAATTGTACGAATTACACATTTTTTTTTGGTGTAATTATTTTATGGAGAGTACGCAGAGGATTTTGGGATAAAGATGTGCATTAAAATGTTAAATACACATGAATAAATTCAATACAACTAAGATTACTTTTGTTTAGTAAACTGTGAAAAGGCAGTAAACACTGAATATCTAAAAAAATAGAATTACAAAATGAGAATTATAAACAGTACATACAGTAGTATTATGCTGTTCTGGACATAGCAAATGGCTTTCTAGTTCAAAAGCAATGAAGAAACCAGCATTTGTATAAATTGCTACCTCCATCTCATCCAATCAGATTTGCATACTGGAATTAACTGTTTTAATACAACATGATTGGCTAGTGCATGCACTCACCTGATTGGAGAAGCTGGATCGGACAGTATTGCTGATGCATTGCTCCATGTCAGCATCCGCAAATATAATTGCAGGATTTTTTCCACCAAGCTCCAAAGAAAGTTTCTTACAATATGGTGCACTACGCTCGGTTATCAGTCTTGCTGTAGCCGTGCTCCCCGTGAACGAAATGAGTGGAACATCAGGGTGGGACACCAAAGCATCCCCTGCACGTGGACCGGTGCCAAACACAATGTTAACCACTCCAGGTGGAAAGCCTGAGTTTAAAGAAATATGCACCTAATTTGGATATGTTACTTATAATGCATGCTTGGAATTAAAGTAAACACAATGTACCCTGAGAATTCACTCAGAATACAAACACACACACAAAGGCCTCACCAGCTTCCTCCAAAAGCTGACACATCATCCAAGCAGTGACTGAGGTCATTTCACTGGGTTTCGCCACCACTGTGTTGCCTGTGGCAACAGCCGGGGCAATTTTCCAGGTCAGGAGATACAGTGGCAGATTCCATGGACTTATAAGACCAGCTACAGATAAAGTCAAACATGGGAGATGTTACATTAGGAACAAGTTTCATGATTATTAAGCACATTTTGAACTTTTGCAGTAGGCATAAGCTCACATACCCACTCCTACAGGACAGCGTATTGTGTAAAGGACACAACCCATGTGATCCATCTGACTGCATTCAGTAAGGTGATGCAAAACAGACGATGCGAAGAAACGGAAGTTGTACGCTGATCGTGGAATGTCCACATTTCGAGCAAAAGTTACAGTCTTTCCTGAAACAAGAAATAAGATGGGAACATCATCTTGGATATGAACTAAATAGTACTTGCTAACAAAAACTGATATCACCCAAGCTGATCAAAGGCCTCGGTCAATTTGAGGTGTTCATGTAGTTTCCAAAATTGCTTTCTTTTCTTTGTGATGGTTTATTTTGTGATCATGAATGACCACTTAGTACTTTAGATTTTATATTTGCATAATGTGTTCCTATAGCTCATAGAAAGTTGGAGGACAGTGCTAGAAATGCAAAGGTTGATGGTTTGAATAAAATTTGGAATACACTGTATCACTTTGGGCAAAAGCGGCCAAATGCATAAATGTTAATTTTGAAAAGTGCTTATCAGTCAGCCACTACACAATGGACAAGTACTCAAAGAAAAAAAATCATCCTAATATAAAGTTTGGTTACAAACATTTCTCAAAATATCTTCCTACACGTGAGTAAATGATGACAGAATTCTGATTTTGGGGTGAACTATCCCTTTAATGGTGCTGTATTAAATGCAGTACTATAGTATTACCCTGGTCTTTAGACTCAGCCTGCACAAACTCCTCCAGCCGAGCCTCTATCAGGTCTGCCAGTTTATTCAACACTTTAGATCTCTCCTCTGGACTCTTTGCTGACCATTCAGGAAAGGCTTCTTTGGCTGCTCTCACCGCGGCATCCACCTATACAGTATAAAGATTCAGGAAAGGGTTAACTGGGGGTTAAATTCATTGCACAACTGTGTTGGGTGGCATCTAACAGATGCTGGGTCAATATTCTGTGTGATGTGAGGTCAAGAACTTTCTTTTGGGGAAGTTATGATGGCTTTTATTGCGTAATGCATAAAAATAACATGTAATACGGTATTGCACAGCAGACATAACATGATATGAGCTAAGTGATTTTTTTTGTGATTCACTGTGTTGTACATAAAACCATAATGTAAAGAACATTATGTGAAAATATAACCTTGATATTGATTAAAATTGACATAAATGCAATGATTTAAATCAAACTTTGATGCTCCAAATATCATAACATTCAAAACACATTCACAGATAGAGTCACATATCCTGAGGCTTTATTGTTCTGGTGTTGTGAGCCTGTTCTTGGTTTAATAATTTATCAAATGGACCTTGAGCATCGGCCCTCTATATTTTTTTACTTGTTTACAGTGAGAATTATATGGGACCAAAGGTGCATTACATGACTTAGCAAACTAGCAAATTACATAGCATATTATTAAAACCACAAACTTACATGGCTGGCATTTTAGTTTTCATGCAGTTAACAATGTAACTGAATATATAGGCTGATTATATAGATGAAACTGCAGCAAAACAAGATTACGGCTGAAACCACTGAAATGCTCTCTTATTTGCATGTACAGGAATGTTAAAGATATTTATCCACATTGTAAAATGATATCCTTATTTTCTAGCAAAACGTAAAAAGAAATAAATACATTTCAAGAGATATATCTCACCTCTTGTGGTCCACTGTCTGGTACTTTGCAATAAACCTCTCCAGTTGATGGGTCGAATGAGTCTATATGCTTGGTGCATGGTACAAATTTCCCTCCGATGTAGTTTTCCAGCACTTGGTAATTTGTTTGTTTCTCTCCTTTAGACATTGCAGAAAATCAGAATAAAATCAAGCAAAGCAAAAAGAAAGTCTGCAATGTGTGCGTACCGGTCAGGAGCAGTTGAGCTTTAACTGAACTCTTTTGCAATGTTGACTCTTGCAAGCTGTATAAACTGAATAGCTCCTTTAGCGGATACAAAGCTCACATGAATTTCTGCAAAGTATGGTTGCTTATTGTCTAAACTGTAAAATTGGTACATTTAAATTAATAAATTATTGATGATAAAATAGTTTATATGCACGCTAAATGCTTAAAGATTTATAATAACTTATGGCTATGTCAAAGTCTTACAATGGCAAAAATGAACTTGCTTATCAACTTTGGCTTCGACTTTAGTTTGTACTTTATCCTCTGCTATATTCGGAACTGGACCAAAACTTAAGCATATTCCTTAACTTTGACTGCTAGCACTTTATTAATGATTATATACTGTCTGGAAAATATGGTCAAAATGGTCCCAAGTTGTCACTGGGGCAGATCCTTCTGAAGAAATCCTAATACTGTATGTATCATGTACAGAGGTGTAATGCCCATTCAAACTGCTTTTTTAAAGGGGACATGTCATGAAAATCTGACTTTCTAAATGTTTAAGTGCTATAATTGGGTCCCCAGTGCTTTTATCAACCTAGAAAATGTGTAAAAGATCAACCCAGTAACTTAGTTTTGGTAAACCATTCTCTGCAAGCCTAAAAAATAGGTCATTAAAATCCGGCTGCCTTGTGATGTCAGAAGGGCATAATACCGCCCCTTAATCTGCACTATCCAACCACGGCACTGCTATTTAGTGCAGAGATCAGCTCATTTGCATTTAAAAGGACACACCCAAAAACAGCATATTTTGGGTACACCTACAAAGTGTTAATTTTACATGCTATAATAAATTATATATATAATATTTTGAACTAGAACTTCACATACATACTCTGGGGACACCAAATATTTATTTTACATTTTTAAAAAGTCTTGTGAAATGTCATTTTTAAGGCAAATGAAAGACTGAAGGCTCTATAATATTTATGCTAATTTTTGCTTATGCACAAATTTCTGTGAGCTGTGCACCTTTAAAAAATTGGTACATGACACCACTGATCATGTAGGTGGGTGATTCTCACGAAACCATTGGAACACCACGGCACTAATGATTTTAGCTATAAAATGTGTAATATAGTAATATTAAAAAGCATCAGAATTAACACAATACTGTGTTCTAGCTTGCACAATGTGTGATTTTAACATAAGAATATACAATTTGTCAATTTTATCTAATTTTCTGCTTAAATTCTCATTACCGCAATGCGTCCGGCTATGTTTGAACATGCGTTATGTTGTAATTTAAACAAATTAACACAAAAATATTTAGAAAAAAAATAAATTGATGTTTTGCTAGACTACTTTAGATGACAGAAAAATAATTTACTGAATATTCATGTATAATAATAATGAAGAAAAATTAGGAAATTGATGTGTCCGTGCCTGATGTTCTCATCCTCCGCAACACTTTTTGAGAACAGTTTAAGCACACATACAGAATTTTAATAAAGTTTCATTTTGAGTGACCAAGCACATGGACCAGTTACTTCAAGATGGCTAGCAGGTAAGATCATCTCTTTATATCTTTCCAGTTAAATTTGAAATATTCTCTTGTCAGAATGCTTACACAACATTTTGATTATCATTACCGAAACAGGTAGTTTTCTACATTTCGAAAATTGTTTGATTTACAATTTTTTATGAAAATGTTCTTTATTAAAGTCTAATTATATGCACTGAATAAAAAATGAGCAAAGCCTACGTGGCTTCTCTATTTTTAGCAAAACATACTGGGGTACCTCATCCTCCGCAACACCATTCTCATATACCGCAACCATTTAATAGCAGTTGCGGTAAAGAGAACTTCTGTTTCGGAAATGAGAATTTAAGCATATTGTTTATTACATTTAAATATCTCTTATGAATTTAATATAAATTTAAAATGTAATAACTGTTGATAGTTTGCTTTATGATGCTTCATTGTAGACAGTCAGCAAGTGAGAAAAAAGCTTTAGCAAAGCCATGTTGACAAAGTTCAGGGAGAAACTTAACAGCAACCCAGAATGGCTAAAGGAGTACAGAAGGAAGGAGAGAGAGAGGTTAGGTTTGGAGATGTTACTAGCAGGTGTAATTAGCCAAAAACACACTACAGTGTTAGGAAATGTACATGACAAACACACAACACAACGCAACAAGTCTATACTATATGATGATGTGTACATTAATTTTTTTCTCCCATGTTGTGAGACATGCTAATTTAATGTTATGCTTTCTTTCCACTTTCAGGTATCAAAAACAACCTAGCGATGGCACGCCACGCATCTAGGCGCTGCAACATCAGTTGGATAACAAGATCCATAAAGTTGGATCCCATGCGTGCCAGCATCTCAGCTACCTGCGACCGCACAACGCGCACTGTCTGCAGCGTCAGATTGCTGCCTGGGGGCAAGGGACAAAGGGAGACTACCTCCTTTCTGCGCAGTGCGTGAGTCACAGACACCAGAGAGGATGGCCAAAAAGCGCCCGGCGCTGTGACAGAAAGCGGGTTGCTGCGCAATTCATTAGGACTGTGCGTTAACCCTTTCCGCCTCTGCTGTCTTCGCAACATGTGGGTCGTGTTCGAGAGTGGGGGGGGGGCGTGTTGTAGACGCTTATGTGAGGACGGGCCCTGGGGCGAGCAACACAAAACCAACTGAGGAGAAAAATGCTCTGTTTTTGAGCGGCTTCTTTCCGGACGGCAGTCCCCCAGGACCCAGTTTCTTGCATCATATACTGGAGGATTTGTGCCAGGGACTCTTGTGATGCACCACCGGTTCTGGTCCATGAGACACAGGGTGGTGAGGTATGAAGAGCTCTTCACCGCTTCCGAGAAATGCTCCGTGATTGTGCCCACCGTGTCACCAAACAGGCCGGATGGAGAAACAGGCGTGACTGTGCATGGCCACCATGAGTGGTCTTCGTGGCCCTTAGCGTGAAATCCGTAACCATTCTCAGATCCCTGAAGGTATTTCGATCCGTGCTGCCCTCATCCAGAGCCTTAAGCACCTGTGCCTAAAAGATCTGTAGGACCGCCATAGTGTGCAATGCAGACAGAGCCTCTCTCGGCGGCGGTATGCTTTTTCGGACAGGTGTGCTGTCATGAGGCTTCACTACCCTCAAAGCTGCGCCACACCATCCAAGGAAGTGGACAAGGGGCAGAGGTGAGCAGCCACAGCGTCCTTGATGGGGGGAATACACAGGTAGCCTAACTAAGAAAAAAAATGGGGGGAGGGGTAGCCCACACTTTGGTGACTTTCCTCCGAGCATCAGCGGGGCGGCCTGAGTGAAGAAAACAAAAGTCAAGCTTGCTTCTCTGGGGTTCTTGTGGGGTGCTCCACTCAATCTCCAAGTCCTGCAAGGCTTTAAAGAGAATGTGCACCAGTTCCTTTTAGAAGGATGGCTGTGTGTCTGATGCACCACGTGGAGCCTGGTCCCAGTCTCCATCCAACGCTGTCAGAGACATCTCATCTTCCTCCCGGTTCAGGACACAGGCTCTCGGCGACAAACTGAACCGGTTGAGCGAGGGGAGGACTACCACCAGCGGCTCTTTGCCGGCAGTGGGACACTGCAGTAAGAAACCTCCAAGGGCGATGTTGAGCCGGGTCCTGAGCACCTTCATCGGGAGATCCTCACAATAAGGGACACCCTGAGCCAACAATTGCCGCCTTTGGGTGGAGCACACAGAGCTCGTGTGAATTGGGTGGGTCGATCAGACCTCCGCACCACAAGCAGATTTGCGACATCCCGGAACACAGAGAGGGCTGCTTACATTTCAACCTGAATTCAATTTTGGTGCCTATGAAGTCTGTCCTAAAGCATTTCTCGGATCTGCCATTATGCAGCCAAAGTCATTGTCTCATAAGGCAGCGAGGGAACAAGTCAGCTGTCTAAACTTTCGGATACAGCCTCTCTCTCTCTCTCTCTCTCTCTCTCTCTCTCTCTCTCTCTCTCTCTCTCTCTCTCTCTCTCTCTCTCTCATCGAAACAGATACAGAATGGTAAAAGGTCAGAAGACCAAATCATATCCAGCAAGGAAATATTTTTCATCTTATTTACACAAATGTTTTGTAATATCTAGCTGACATTAGCTGGCCATTTCTCAATCCAATGGCTGCAGCCTTCAGAGCTCGCATTTGTAGGCAGAATATGTCATCAAGACCATCTTATTTCAGTATGTTAAATGCATAAATGAGGACTTAAATATGACACAAAGCAATATTAATATAAGCCTTCCTGTTCTCATGTTTTTTCTTTAATATTTTTTTCAAAGACTACACAATAAAACAGTTTTGAACTTGAACACATGATGCTGTAAATATTATCAGACATTCTACTTTAAAATTTGTTTTTAACACAATCTCAGGCTAGTATACGTATTCTCATTACCGAAATAATTAACCTCATTTCCGAAACCTATGTATCATTACCGCAACAGATGCTTATTAAATGTTAATTTAATTAATAGAAGCATAATACTTTGATTTTAAATGCATGTGCAGAATCTCCAAATTATGTTCTTTCAGGTTTGTCATGTCATTTTGAAAATGTGTCAGGTTTCTTCGAAATATATAAAAAAAATAGTTGTAAATTGTGGAAGGTGTTGCGGTATATGAGCTAAATAAAACAAAATAAAAAAAAAACGTTAAATTTAAAATAAATATTATTTCAGAATTTCAATTTACTGTGCATGACTATTAATAATCCATTTTTAAAAATGTGAAATTATATTAGCTTTTCTAACAGTGTTGATGTTTTCTGACTGTTGCGGTAATGAGATTTTTTAGGACTTACTTTTGAAATTATGTTACAAAAAGTGTTAAATGATAAGTAAACGTTTTTAAATTAATGTTCCCATATACTCCAGAATTTGTTTCTAATGTCTGGTGTGAAAAAAAGTAAATTTAAGCAATTTTTACATTTTCATGCTTGACATTTTTCAAACCAAGTTTTCGTGAGAATCACCCAGGTACATATATGCATAAATTTGGTACCAAATTACAATATATAACTTTAAGGAACTAATATGCACTCCCTGGTACCAGTATGATCCTCTGAGGTATGCTACCTTTAAAAATTATTTAGGTACAAATGTTTCTTTTTTTGAAAGGTTACCACCCCAGTGACAGCTAGGGACCATTTTATGACACTTTTTTCTGACAGTGTAGCATTCTGCCATTTTGTTCATGTTTTTAGCATAGCGTCTAATTATGCCAGTTTTAATCATTCTGTCTTCTTAGTCATGATACAAAGTATCAGTACACTGTAAAAAACAACCTATAGAATTTACTCAAAAAAATTGTTGTAACAATTTGCACCCACTTTGTTTGAGTAAATTATATCCTATATATTTGATTAAAAAGTACCTAAATTTAATTACTATGATAAAGTAAAAAAAATTAGGTAAGGTCTACCTATTTTTTTCATAACTAATTACTTATAAAAAAATGAATAACATTAACCCTATTGGTATTAAGGCACAGATCTATTAAATTATTATTAATAATGATAAGCCATTAAGAAACATTACATATTACTTATTCAGAGAGGGTTGAATAAGAAAATAGTCATGCACAAGATTGCATAAATTGCTTGCTTTATTGACCAAATAACATTCTGTAAACATTTAAAACTAATTATTGGACGTATAATAACCCCAATACATTTCAAGTGAAATACAACATATCATAGTTTTACATAAAGCTTCTTGAACATATTATTTCATAAAACAAAATAAACCAAGGCTTCATGAGATGTTAAAAAACCATTAAAAGCAAGATTCCTAAATACTGTTCTTCACGTTATCATTAGAAAATTAAAGAAGACAATAATATGAGAGGAAAAACTGATCTCATTTACCTCAGTAGACTAGCATGCTATATCGATACAAACAAACATTTCAACTTCATTTAAAACTTATTAAGTGCAAAAATACAACTTCATATTATGCTATAACTCACAGTATACGTGCATAAAACATTGAACACTAACAAGAAGTACTTACATTCAATTTTAAGTGATTCAACTTCATATACAAGTCTCATATATAACATATGAACTCCAAAATACTTTTTTGAACAGACATTAAAAAGCGAAAGGCAACGTTAAGTATATATCCGTAAATGATAATAATAATAATAATAAAATGGCTTCATAAATGGATCCCTTCTAAAACAAAACTCAATATATTAACAGATAAATGCAAGAAAACTTTTACAGTAATTATCTAGCATCGACAGCTTTACCGTTGTTTGTTTGTCTGCTCGACGCCCTCCCGTCTGTATCGTACATCAACCGTCCGCTGCTCTCTCTCGTCACGTGGCTTGCTCAAGTTCAACCACTCATATTGAGCATCTCCGCTGTTCACGAGATTCAGACATGTAAATAATAATAATGGAAGTTAATATTTTAATCATAAATATGGATATTTATTCGTATTCGCAGGTGCAAGAACTGGGCGATGTTTCATTCAAAGCTAACCTGAATGACATATTCTAACCTATCAATCTGTCAACAACAGAGACAGAGAAGCACGCAAATGACTAAACTTCTGGTAGATTTTACAGTTAACCAACTTAACATTTCCATTCATGATGATATCAACAAGTTAAATAAAAACTTACCTGTCAACAAACCGCAGTTCTCCCGCCGATATGATATGAAAAAATGGTGACTCGAGTCCCGCCTGGATGTTGATTCATGCGCACTTTGCGGTGCTAAGGCCAATATTTTGGGGTATATGTTACTTATTTTTTTAGTATTGCAGTTATTACTGTTAAAAATTGGATAGTGAAGGTAGAATATACCCATTATTTTTTATTTTACTTGCTAGCTTATATACTTAATTAAATTATAACTAATTTTCATGGGTTAAATTTAACACCCTCCAGAGTAATTTTTTACAGTGTAGGTGTCATCACACTGTATTTCTATTGATCATAATTTAGATATTTTTCACTGGTATTTGAAACATTACAGTACTTTGATGATATGCAAGATTTGACAGTACACTGTAAAAAAAACTTTGCTTCCTTAAAAATTTTTGTTAAATCAACTCAGATTTACAAGTCATGTCAACAGAAATTAGTTGTCACAACCTATAAAATATAGTTGAGAAAAGTTAACTTTATAATTTAGAAAAATTAGTAAAAAAATAGTAAAATTTATAAGTTATAACAACTCACCTGTAGTTATAACAACTCATCTCTAGTCAAGACAAATATTAGTAAGTTGAAATGACTTGTAAATCTGAGTTGATTCAACAAAAAAATTTAAGGCAGCAAAGTATTTTTTACTGTGTATGTTTTTAATACATTACCAAGTATGAGCAAGCCACTCTGAGAAATCCACAAAGATTTACACAAAAGATGTCTTCAGAGAAGCATGATGATGTAATGTACACTCTCAACATATAAGGAACAAGAAGGTTCAAAAGTTACATTTTCTAAAGTACACTTTTGTACCTAAAATATGCATATTGGTCACTCAAAAGTACACACTGGTAGTCTAGAGGTACATTTTTCTAAAAGGTACCGTCCCAGTAACAACTTTTGTACCTTCTCTACTGAACGTGTATAATAATTTGGGGAAACAGGAGCGTTGCTTTTATCAATGTAAGCAGTGTTTGTTAGTGTTGCTGTATGCCCAAAAAAAACTCGGTATGTGGAGGATGAGAAACACAGGAAAGTCAAAGAGGTCAAAGACTTCTGTAACACACACAGTTTCAGAGACAGTCTGCCTACCTTGTATGGTAAGATCCACGTTGTTTGATGCAGCACCATAAATGATCAGAAACATCCAACAAAAATGCTACAAGAAATTTTTTTTATAGTCACCAACTTATTTTTTTTAAATACGGTTAGTTTTTTCATGATTCTTTCATATTTTATGGCTCATTAATAAAAACGTCATTCATTTTGACTAAGTATGATTATTTTTCATAATTCATTTTTTCCCATTTTTTACAGCACATTTCTGTAAACTAAATCAATAATATATCATTAAAGGTTTGGTCATGCAGACTGGAAGCCCTGCCAGTAGCGCATTGCAGTAGTCCAGCCTGGACAGGACAAGAGCTTGGACCAGGACCGGCGTAGCATGCTCATCTAGGAAAGGTCTAATTTTCCTACTATTGTAGAGGATGAATCTACAAGAGCGAGCGGCGCTGGCAACATGCTCCGTGAAGCTAAGCCATTCATCAATGACCACTCCCAGGTTTTTGGCCGTCCTGGAAGGCGTGATGGTCGAGGAACCTAGCTGAATGGAAAGGTTGTGCTGAATCTTTGGTTCGGATGATATGACAAGCAGTTCTGTCTTCGCAAGGTTAAGCTGGAGATGGTGATCCTTCATCCAGAGTGAGATGTCCCTCCGTGGGATCATCAGGGTGGAACGACAAGTGGAGTTGAGTGTCGTCTGCATAGCAGTGGTAGGAAAAGCCATGTTTTTGAATGACAGAGCCCAGGGATGTCATGTATATTGAAAAGAGCAGCGGTCCAAGCACAGAGCCTTGAGGCATCCCGGTATCAAGACGTTGGGGTTCGGAGACGTCACCTCTCCAGGATACCAGAAATGACCTATCTGAGAGATACGACTTGAACCATAGAAGCGCTGTGTCAGAGACACCCATAGACATGAGGATGCAGTGATTGACCGTGTCAAAAGCTGCAGATAGATCCAGTAAGATCAGTACAGATGATTTGGAGGCTGCCCATGCCTGCCTTAGGGCTTCAATGACTGAGAGCAGCGCAGTCTCAGTGGAGTGACCGCTTTTGAGGAGAGCTGGTTGAACACAACGTGTACAGTGCACACTAACTAAAGTTTGAAAAATGGGATCAGAAAGAACGTAACCTTTAAAAAAGTCATGGAACCCATTATAAATAAAGACTGGCCAAGAATGTAAAAAGACCCTGCACATCTATAAGGATATTTAGCAAGATGAAAAACGCAATGCTGTAAGAAATTAAAGGAAGGAAGTCAATTATTAACCAATTCCTCTCCCAGGGTCAGTTTCCCAGACAGGGTTTGAGGAACAAAGGATCAGAAAGCACAATATTAAGGGGAAATTAAACCAGAAAACATTAGCAACATAGAGAATAACAAAGGTTAAACATTTAAGGGTAATTCAGTCACTTTGATGCTCTAAAGTAGCACTAATATCCAAATTCTATTTTTTTACCATGATTAAACAAACTTGGTCAATCTCATGCAGTCAAACAATTTGAATTTTTTTTTAGGAGTTAATCAAACTTTCACTTCATTTTCAGTGTAGGTCATATGAAGAATCACATCATTTTTGTTTTGCTGATAATGAAAAAGTAATACAGTTGTAGCACCCACGTGTGAGTTTGTAGGTTTATTTTAACATCACATAAAAGTGATTTTTTTGGCTTCTTTGAAATGTTTGTTGACCAAGCATGAACTTTCATTTTATGTGTGACTAGGACTTGAATGAAATGACAAAAGGTTTTTATTGAATCAGTGCTCTTTGAGTCGCATCTAAATAAGTTAAATTCATCAAGACAGTAGAGTGGAAAATTACAGCACTTGGTATCCTTATGAATAAATTTGGGTCATGCAGTATTGAAAAGAATTCTGATAAATCTCTAAAGTTTAAACGGTGTTACAGCATCTATAAGTACTTACACCATTGACAAGTTACATATCTGAGCCACACTAAATTAATGTCATTAAATTTATGTCATGCACCTTTTTGGTATTTAGCCTACATTAAAGGACACCTATTGTGGCCTTATTACAAGATGTAATATAAGTCTCAGATGTGCCCTCAAAGTGTTTATGTGCATTTATTTATTATAGCATATCAAAAATGCCCCTATTTGGGTGGGAGCAAAAATGCACTGTTTTAATGTCTGTACCTTTAAATGCAAATTAGCTACAGCTCCTCACTTTCTTACAAACAAACAGTGAGCGCTTTTAGTTAAAACAGATCTGATTAATACAGTTCGAGACAATAGTATCTGGGTGATTCCCTCGAAACCATTGAAACACCACGGCACTAATGATTTTAGCTATAAAATGTGTAATATGGTAATATTAAAAAGCATCAGAATTAACACAATACTGTGTTCTACCTTGCACAATGTGTGATTTCAACATAAGAATTTATTCAATTTTATCTATTTTTTGCTGAAATTCTCATTACCGCAATGTGTCCGGCTGTGTTTGAACATGCGTTATGTTGTAATTTAATCAAATTAACACAAAAATATTTAGAAAAAAAATAAATGGATGTTTTGCTAGACTACTTTAGATGACAGAAAAAATATTTACTGAATATTCATGTATAATAATGAAGAAAAATTAGGAAAATGATGTGTCCATGCCTGATGTTCTCATCCTCCGCAACACTTTTTGAGAACAGTTTAAGCACACATACAGAATTTTAATAAAGTTTGATTTTGAGTGACCAAGCACATGGACCAGTTACTTCAAGATGGCTACCAGGTAAGATCATTTTTTTACAGTTAATTTGAATTATTGTCTTGTCAGAATGCTTACACGACATTTTGATTATCATTACCGCAACAGATGCTCATTAAATGTTAATTTAATTAATAGAAGCATAATACTTTGATTTTAAATGCATGTGCAGAATCTCCAAATTATGTTCTTTCAGGTTTGTCATGTCATTTTGAAAATATGTCAGTGTTGATGTTTTCTGAATGTTGCGGTAATGAGATTTTTTGGATCTAATTTTTTAAATTATGTTACAAAAAGTGTTAAATGATAAATAAAAGTGTTTAAAATTAATGTTCCCATTTACTCCAGACTTTGTTTTTCAATGTCTGGTGGGAAAAAAAAGTAAATTTAAGCAATTTTCACATTTTCATGCTTGACATTTTTAAAACCAAGTTTTCGTGAGAATCACCCATCTAGTGGACAGTGTACAACTTGCTAAGGGTGGAAAATATGGGAATGCAGGACTGAAGGTGGGCAGGGCTTTATTAATGTGACCTCACATTAACAAGAGAATCAAAACGGCATGTCTAATGAGACTGCTTTGGTTTAATTGGGATTTATGACCTTTTTAGACAATTGGCGCAGCAGCAATTTGTTAATGGTTTTATTTTTAATGAAAATCACTCGCTGTATACACTTTTCATTTAAACAACCAAATAAAACTAAAGGATCATAATCATACACTTAAAAAAAAACACAGACACTTGAGATTTCCACAGTGATGAATATATTTATTTCTCTCAAGTCGTCTTCCCCAGACCTTCATCTTTAATACACCCAAACAAAAAGTTCCTTAAATTAAAACATCTTAATATTCATGTCTGATGAACCGAAGGTCCTTAGAGTTATTACTGTATGATAACCGACACCTGAATGAGTTTCTCATTACTGATCCAAAAACCGACTGGTAGCAAAATGGATCAGTAGGCATTCACATTGTTATCTGTCGTGAGAAACAGATGGAGGTGATATGAGCAGCCAGCTGTGTTTAGTTTATTCTCTTGGTTCCCTTCACTAATGTACACACAATTAATTCATATTAAAAACCTTTGCAATGATCTAAGATCAAATGTCTGTATGCTCCCATATTTTAGTGAACAATGTTGAAATTTACAATAAATCTAAATAAAATATCACATAATAAAAGTAAATTACTTCACTTTGATGACGTGAATGGAAGGAAAACATTAAGTACATTAGAGTATAAGTAAACACTTTGTGTGCATGTGCGTGCTTGTTATTAGGATGGGTCAAGATGAAATGTTGGGAAGATTACACTGTACATTTATATATTTGGAAACTGAGTAGCAACACTAACAAAATACACTTACACACAACATTAAACCTATGGAAAGGCTTTTGTTGTCTTTAAAATGATTTGCAGTATTACACTCAGTGGGTCTGGTGACTGTGTGTGAATGGTCAGATGGGGAATTGCACTTCTGTTTCATTTCGTCCAGTATGTTCTGAAGGATTCCGTTTCAACCGGGTCTTACTCTTTGATCTAGAAGATAAGCATCAGTAGTATTAAAAAAAAAGATAAAATTGCCAATGAGTGCAAGATATTGTACAGTATATCAGATGCAGTATGATAGGCTGTATGTTATATTACCTCTGTGACAACACCAGCAGCAATAGTTGAACCCACATATCTAAGCATGAATCGGCCCAGTTCTTTAAAGTCCTTATAAAGTTCCAGAGCCACAGGTCTTTGTGTTTGAATCTCTACCACTGCATTTTGTCCTTTGCTTAGACACCTGCACAACATTGGCACCACATTTATTCAACAATAAAGAGATAAAACTCACCCTTACATCTCTCAAACCCATATATTTTCTCTTCTGCACAAATTAAAGGGATAGTTCGGCCAAAAATGATATTAAACTCATGATTTACTCACCCCCAAGCTGTCCGAGTAGCATATGTCCATCGTTTTTCAGACAAACACATTTTCGGATATTTTAGAAATTGTTTTAGATCTTTCAGTTGATTAAATGTAATGTTACGGGGTCCACGACCTTCAAGTCCAAAAAAAGTGCGTGCATCCTTCACAAAATAAATCCAAACGGCTCCAGGATGATAAACAAAGGTCTAGTGAGGGCAATCCACGCGGTCAGGCACGTGCACACATAGACATCAAAGGGGGCTTGAGCACCTGCCCTTTTTGTTCCTGGAGAGAAAGTGCCCTTTTTTTTCTGGGGTGCTTTTTATTATTTTTTAAATAATATAATCTTTATTCATATAACAACTGATGTCTGTCTGTTTCTTGTGTTTTTTACTTATTACTTATTTAATTTAACATGAATTCATTCAGGAATCATTTCAATGAAATTTAAACTCAGAAAAAAGAAAATTAGCGCTATTTGCGGTACACAAACGGTTAACAGATGAGTCCCGCCTCCAAAACTCACATAGCTAATATGATTGGCTTTACCTTTCTTAAGTCCCGCCTCTCTAACCTACTTTGCTTTATGATTGGTTTGTCTATCCTCGTGTATTGCTGCATTGCAATCGCGCTTGTAAGCACCAAAGCTCAGCCTGAATGAGACGCGATGTGCATGATTATGCAGCAGCAGGCTATCGGTAAGTGTGTGAGGAAGAAAGCATTCTTATATTAACAGTTTTATGCATAAAATATTGGACACGTCGTTACACATAACGATTCAGGGACATTGTTTTCCATGGCAGTCCCATATTAACCGGAATAGTTGCAAACTTTTAACCGTATAGTGTATGTAGTTAACAGACTGCTCATAAAATAATAAAGCACAAACAATAATATAATTGCTCACTACAGTAGTAAGCTTTTTTTGCGTTTTTTTGTAATGGCTGTTAAATAAGTATAATGTGTTATACCGGAGTGCTGGAGTAGATTGGGAAGAAATCTGATGGTTCAGTATTTTACTTGCCCATTCAGAATTTTCACATCACAAAAAAGTAAAATTTAAAATACAAATAAAATAGGCCTAATCTATATTTGTTTTTTCTGACATGTGTAACCCTCATAAATATGAAACCTAAGATTAAAGGTGCTAAAGGATGTGTTGCCATAATATGTTAAATTGTTCTTTGATAATTACATAGAAGGAATCTGGCTTTATTAAGTGCAAAAATGATCCAGAAACGTTTTTATATGTCCATTTACAACCCTAGAATTTGTCATTTGAATTAAATGGTCTATTTTTGCTCTATTTGAAAGGGTCATGAATAATAATGTTGAGCTCTGATCTGAGGCTTATGCCAGAAGCTCACATTAGTAAACAGACCGTATCAGACGAAAATACAGATTTTGAGTAACAACTAATTGTTAACTAATAGAGCTTCAGCTAAACACTAGCATATAGCATTTATTGGCATGTAGCGCTTAGCAGTCACAACTTTGTTTTTAGCATTTTAATAAATTAATGTGTAATTTAATGTTGGTGTGTACATTGTGTCATCAAGAGTCTTTCCACCTGAAATTTAGAAATCTAAATTGGTGAATTTAGAAGAAATTTACAGATGCAAACAGATGGAGGATACACTCTAAAAAAAATAGTACATCTGAGTAACTGCATCTGGTACTGTACATTAATAAATAAAACTGAGTAGAAATAAGTTAACATTAAACATTAAAAATAATTATTAAGTTGCTGTATTTTGTCAATCATTTTTGCAGTGATTTTTTTCAGTAAAGTTAACAAAATAGCAGCAACAACCCTCTTCAGTTTACAGTGAATATTTGTGTTGATTTTAAAGCGTTATGTATTCTGATAACAACAAAATAACTAAAATGATGTAGTGTCTTGTGCAAAAATAAACAAATCATTAGTAAAACACGCCCCTCTGCTGGATGCAGTTGTTTAGGTTATTCTAAATATATACTTGAAAGTAGTAGCTTAGAAAATGTTTTCAAAACATGCACATTGTGTAATGGTTTCCTTTGCTGCTCTATAAACCTATAAAACTAAGGAGACCATGGTTTCTGTGTGAACTGATTATTTTGTAGACATCTTTTGAAAATGAAACAATTGCGTAAGTTTGAGGAAGATAAAATTATTAACTTTTTAAATTAATTTTTTTAAAAACGAAGTGAAAGTTGCGTTAATATATATACTTTTTTGTTTAAAAAAAAGAAAAAAATATATAATTATGAGAAGTGCCCTTTATTTCACTTGAGCCCCTGCCCCTCAAAATGTCTGTGCACGTCCCTGCACGCGGTGTTGTTGTCGAAATATCCATATTTAAAACTTTATTAACGTAAATAACTACCTTCCGGTAGCGCTGCCATCTTAGACTCCTCTGTATTCAGGAGAGAGTATTAGCGTAGTGTACGCACTTTTCTTAGTGACGTATGAAAAATTTGGAGGGCGGGAACAGCAGCAGAGTAACCTCCATAGGCTGCTTAAGCTCTCATCCTGAATGCGGACGCGACTAAGATTGTTTATCATCCTGGAGCCGTTTGGATTCATTTTGTGAAGGATGGACGCACTTTTTTTGGACCTGAAGGTCGTGGACCCCGTAACATTACATTTAATCAACTGAAAGATCTAAAACATTTTCTAAAATATCAGAAAATGTGTTTGTCTGAAAAACGATGGACATATGCAACTCGGACAGCTTGGGGGTGAGTAAATCATGGGTTTAATATCATTTTTGGCCGAACTATCCCTTTAAATGTATTATCATCATTTATGATGTATCAATGAGGTCAAACCTTGGTTGAAACTTGGCTGAAAAGTTTAATCAATGTACCTTTACAGGTGAGCTATACTGCCCCCGAAGGCAAAGCGCAGTTACTTCACAATTGGTCAAATTTGAGTAAAGGGTATAGTTCACCCAAAAAGGAAAATTGTGTCAACATTTACTAAACCTTATGTTGTTCTAAACCCGTGTAAGTTGTTTTATTTTGATGAACACAAATGTTGATATTTTGATAAATGATGGTAAGAACACAGTTGACGATACCCATTGAATTCCATTGTATTTGTTTTTCCTACTACGGACGTCAATGGTTACAATCAGCAGTGTGCTTAAAATCATTTATCAAAATTAGGGCTGTCAAAAGATTAATCGCGATTAATCGCATCCAAAATAAAAGTTTGTGTTTACATAACATATGTGTGTGTACTGTGTATAATTATTATTTATATATAAAAACACACCCAATCATGTATATATTTAAGAATTTTTTTTTATATTTATATATAAAATATTTATATTTATATATAATATAAATTATAGAAATGTATATACAGTATTTAAATGCAAATATTTCTTAAATATATACATGAATGTGTGTGTATTTATATATACATAATATTTATACACAGTACACACACATATGCTATGTAAACACAAACTTTTATGTTGGATGCGATTAATCGCGATTAATCTTTTGACAGCCCTAATCAAAATATCTTGTGTGTTAATCAGAAAAAAGAAACTCATACAGGTTTACAAAATTTTCATTTTTGGGTGAACCATCCCCTTAAAGGCTTGAAATACATGTAAACTTTGTGACATCTGTTCTGTCTTGTGAAAGTCTTCTGGTTCAATTTCTCCCATTTCAGAGAAACAGTGTGTCGAAATTGCAGTAACATATTTGACTGGCTGGTTTAAGTGCATTTTTCTCAGTTTCAGTGTTTGCGTAGTTACTGTACTTATACAAAAGACATGGCATGCTGTTTTGCCTATTTAAAAATAAAACCCTAAGGGACACTGGTCTTCCTTCAGTTTGAAAAACAGCATAACAGTTTTGCACCAAAGCCAGAAAATCTTACAGGTTTGGAAAAACACAAGGATGAGTAAATAAAAATAAATTACAGTACAACACTCACTTTGGTTTCTTCTTGAGAACTTCGCCACTGCTCTTGTGTAATACACTGACTAATTTTCTAATAGTCGCTGGTTCACTGATTGTCTGATAATGCAGAAGCACCTGTCAACCAGATATAACACACACACACACATCAACATCCAGCACACAATGCTGAAAATTACAAAATACACTTTAAAAAAACAGTAGCCTACTGTGCAAAAGTCTTAGGCCACCATTAGAATTGTTATTTTTGCAATGGTATGACTAATATTATATATAATTATTTATCAGTCTATGCATTAGAATTCAACAATAAAATACAGGAAATTTGCATGCAGTTTTAAAAAAGTAATAAACAATAAGATTTTTATTTACTGTGATCTTTTTTTACACTTGAGCAATAACGTGAACCTGCAGACTCTCTTAAACTTAAATAAAATGAAATCCTAAAATTTTAATCTAATGACTTCAGGACTTCAGTCTCCTCAAATGAGTTTAAGATGTGCTTAGTGCCAAGAGAGTGACAATTTGCTTGATGCAGGTGAAACAAGTGCACAAAATACCCTTTAAGTACACTTAATAAATGTACTATTTTCACACACAAACTTAGTTAAAAATCTAAAAATCATTAGTACTTCTTAAGGTAGACTTAAACACCCAAGTTTACTAAACTGTGCTCTTTTGAGACGCCATTTATTTAAAATACACTAAAAATCCGTTGAAGCATCAATGTACACTTTGCAACATTAGGTGTAATTTTTTTACAGAAGTGCACTTATTAAAGGAATATTCCATTTTCTTTAAAGAAAAATCCAGATAATTTACTCACCACCATGTCGTGTTGATGTCTTTCTTTGTTCAGTCGAGAAGAAATTATGTTTTTTGAGGAAAACATTGCAGGATTTTTCTCATTTTAATGGACTTTAATAGAGCCCAACATTTAATACTTAACTCAACACTTAACAGTTTTTTTCAACGGAGTTTCAAAGGACTCTAAATGATCCCAAACGAGGCATAAGGGTCTTATCTTGCAAAACGATTGTTATTTTTGACAATAAAAATAACAAATATACACTTTTAAAGCACAACTTCTCGTTTAAATCCGGTCGTGATGCGCCAAGGTGACCCCATGCAATACGTCAAGAGGTCACAGAGGACGAACGCGAAACTCTGCCCCAGTGTTTACAAGTGTTGAGAACGAGGACCGATCCTACGTTGTTGTATGTGGAATGATACTAATTAATGTCTTTGTGTCAGTTTATTGTTTACAATGGTCCGCAAATGTGCGTTTTATATATGTAACACGTGACCTCCCTACATCACTACGCATTTACGTTAGGTCGCGCTGGACCGGATTTAGACGAGAAGTTGTGCTTTAAAAGTGTATATTTGTTATTTTTATTGTCAAAAATGACAATCGTTTTGCTAGATAAGACCCTTATGCCTCGTTTGGGATCGTGAAACTCCGTTGAAAAAAACTGTTAAGTGTTGAGTTAAGTATTAAATGTTGGGCTCTATTAAAGTCCATTAAAATGAAAAAAATCCTGGAATGTTTTCCTCAAAAAACATAATTTCTTCTCGACTGCACAAAGAAAGACATCAACATTTTGGATGACATGGTGGTGAGTAAATTATCTGGATTTTTCTTTTAAGAAAATGGAATATTCATTTAATTTGAACTTTTAATTTGTATATTTTTAGTGAACACTTTTACACATTCTGGTATATAACCATCCTTTATCAAAATATCTTCTTTTTTTGTTCATCAGAAACACTTTATTTTTACCTGGAGGAGCTTATTTTGTCTTTGACAATTGTATTTTTAAATTGTGTGTTCATATTTCCTGTATTTTATATCTTTGTATCAGTTTTCCTTTTGTTTGAATCTTAAAGATACAGTGTTTTAGCGGCATCTAATGGTAAGATTGTGAATTGCAACCGACCTCAATTTCAAAACGCAATGAGAACCTACAGTAGCTGCCACAGGACAAACATGTGGTTGTCTGAGACAACGTATGGATAAAACGCACTCTATAGAGCAGTTTGTCCATTTAGGGCTACTGTAGAAACATGTAAGGAAACCGGCATGTATGTAGATAAAAACGGCTCATTCTAAGGTAATAAAAACAATACAGTTCATTAAGTAAGGTCTTTATACACCACTGATAATATAGTTATGTATAGTATATTATATTGCATTTCTGTCAAGAGATCCTCCTAAAAGTCACATTAAACCTTTAATAAAGAGACCTGAAAAAATATATATGGATGTTATTGAAACTAATTTTATAACAGCAAAGCTGGTGGTGGCCTAAGATGATTGCACAGTACTGTAAGTGGGATTGTATTCTCACAGGAAAGCCTTGCGTGATGGGAAGTTCAATATTAAAGAGGAGAATTCTGGCTCGAAATCTTGTACACGCTTTGATTGGCACTTTGGGATCACAGAATATGCATCCAATACTATGAAGAGAAAAGAGTGATGGGAAAAATGTTGATCTTACAATTATCAAATAAAATATTATACAATCATTATATTACAGTACAATATAAGGTAATACTTTCAAAATTGCAAGCTCACTTTATTTTGATAATATCCATCCCGGTTACAGTCAGACTGACATGATCTCCGGCAGCTGCCCAGTCTAATGGTTCATCATGAAGAGTTATACCTACGAATAAATAAATTAGCATTCAGAATCAATCTTAAAGCATAACAAGAAAACAAGTATAAAAGTAACACAACACAAACATCAGGGGTTTCATGTATAACACTGCATAGATTTCATCCTTAAAAAAAAAGAATATATACAAAAATCGCATACACTCATTGCAATGCCTATTTTGCTCATACCAACGTTTATACATCAGGGCCTAAAAGAGAAAAAATAAATACCTCTTCACTAAAACCACCAGCAGAGGGAGCCCTCACAATTCTAATCAACATACCCCATACAGCAATGAATCGTACTGGAAGTTGATGTAAGGTGGTGTGTTTACCTTTAACGGTGCAGGTCTCATTAGGAGGCATGGCCAACATTTTATCTCCTGTCTGGATATATCCAGCCTCGATTTTCCCCGTCACACAGAACCCAGAGCCCTGATCTAAAAACAGTTTGATTATAATTAAAATTATATCTCTCTCCCTCTGAATGATAAGGGTGAGTGTTGTGAATTAGTAATAACGGGGCAAAAATAAATGATTTTAAAAAGAGGGAATACAAGCAATCCATGCATCACATAGATATATGTGTGTGTGTAGGTTGGCAGTAAATACTGGTGATTGTGCCGACCTTTGAAGACGTCTGATACACAGAGTCTGAATGGCTTCTCCACTGACCTCTGAGGCGGCTTAAATGCATCTGCAGTGAGACAGAAAAGGACGTGAGAGATGAGGAAAGATGCATCAGGTTTTCTGTTTGCCTCATCAAGTTTAAGTGAGTCAGAGTAAAACTGCTGATGATTCTCACAACTCAGCCGCCAATCACATCACAGCATCACAACACAAATGCTGCTATAAAAATCATCAATGTAGAGGCTTTTACACACACACACACACACACACACACACACACACACACACACACACACACACACACACACACACACCTATCTGTTCCAGTAAGCACGGTCCAGTGTACCAGGCTGTAAGTTCTGGTTCTTTACTTTTCGTAGTGAGATTCTCCCCTGAAAGGCCACTTGTAGGGATGTAAAACACGTCAGTATCCTGAAGAGACAATAAAAAAGTTCAACATCTTTAACAACTTCAGCATTTAAATAGTGGCCATCTACTTGTCAACTGTGCATATGCAATAAACATCAACACTTGCAAAAAAATCTACTGTAAATGTAATGTACAGCAACTTTGGCACTGTATGACTTTCCTGGCACATGGTTTATTCAAAACGACTTGCAGTGCATTCAGATCTTTTTTGTCATGTTTGAATTTTAAACATTTACAATCATTAAAGGATAAAAAAAATCCAGATAATTTACTCACCACCATGCCATCCAAAATGTTGATGTCTTTCTTTGTTCAGTCAAGAAGAAATTATGTTTTTTGAGAAAAACATTCCAGGATTTTTCTCATTTTAATGGACTTTAATGGACCCCAATACTTAACAGTTTTAATGCAGTTTAAAATTGCAGTGTCAAAGGACTCTAAACGATCTCAAACGAGGCATACGGGTCTTATCTAGCGAAACGATTTTTGGCAAGAAAAATAAAAATATGCACTTTTAAACCACAACTTCTCATCTTCCTCCGTTCCTGTGACGCGCCAGCGCGACCTCACATAATACATCATCACGTCAAGAGGTCACAGATAACGTATCGAAACTATGCCCCAGTGTTTATAAGTGTGGAGAAAGAGGACCGCTCCGACGTTGTTGTATGTGGAATGATACTAATTAATGTCTTTGTGTCCGTTTATTGTTTAAAATGGTTTGCAAATGTGCATTTCATATATGTAACACGTGACCTTTCGATGTCATTACGCTATTACGTGAGTTCACGCTGGCTAGTCACACGAACGACGGAAGATGAGAAGTTGTGGTTTAAAAGTGCATATTTTTTGCCAACAATGACAATCGTTTCGCTAGATAAGACCCTTATGCCTCGTTTGGGATCGTTGAGAGTCCTTTGAAACTGCAATTTTAAACTGCATTAAAACTGTTAAGTGTTGGGGTCCATTAAAGTCCATTAAAATGAAAAAAAAATCCTGGAATGTTTTCCTCAAAAAACATAATTTCGTCTCGACTGAACAAAGAAAGAAATATCTGGATTTTTATTATTATTAAGAAAATGGACTAATCCTTGAATGATGTTTAATGAGATCACTTTGATCTTCGATTTTCCTTTTTGTGTGAACTATTGCAATAATGTACACATACAGTATATAACCACACACATGTGAAACTGGCGGGGCAAAGATTAATTGTTCTCAAAATGTCAGCTGTGGCTTGTTTCGTTTGTCATCTCTGATATTTCTGATATGGTGCCAGCTTAAGTCAACCAGAATGGGAAGATTAATTTATAAAATGTACAAATAAATGTACATAATTTTAGTAAACCTGAATTCGGTTGTAGGTCAGAGATCAGATTAAAATCTCAGTCTATCATATGCACACAAAATATCTTAAATGAAAGTAACACCTACCATTAACGAAACAAGGTTTGTTACATTTCTGGGTAAAATAAACAAAGGATAAAAATAACGACTGGGAAACGTATGAAGCACTTTGCACGCATGCACTTCACCTTGAAACCAGCTTGCTTCAAAAAGTGACCAAGCTTAGAGATGATTTCCTGGAACCTCTCTTGCTGCCAATTCACCTGCACAACACAACACAGGCGTACAAACTTAATATGACGTGAAATGGTGGGAGAGAAGCGATAGCGAAGTTCTCAGACATAAAATAAATACATGATTGACATGGTCGTGGTTACTGTAGGATCCTGTGGTCACCATGGTTACCCACCTGGTCCATCTTGTTGACAGCGACGGCAAGCTGCGTGACTCCGAGGGATCGAACAAGCAGGCCGTGCTCGCGGGTCTGCCCACCTGCCTCGAACCCGGCCTCAAACTCCCCACGGCTGGCATCTACTACTAACACAGCAACATCCGCCTGCCATTCACACAGACACACACACAGGAATGACATCATCAACCATTAAGACTAACAACTTTGAACTTTTGTGACATTTCTATCAAAATGAAATGGCACTACTTATGATAATTTGATAAATGATGGAAAATACACAATTGATGTCCCTCATTGACTTCCATAGTAGGACAAACAAATACTAATCGAAGTAAATGATATGCACCATCATTAAACAAAATATCTACTTTTGTAGTCAAAAGAATCAACTCATACGATTCAGAACAACATGAGGGTAAATTTATCATTTTTGGGTGAACTATCCCTTTAACATACATATAAGGTAAAAAATCTGAAATCTGGAACACGTGATCTATTTAATGTTTCCTTTAAAGGTAAAGTGTGTCAACAACTTGGTGGCGAAATATGGGAAAAGATTCAAAATCTTACATTCTTCCTAATCAATATTGCTTTGTCATGTTACATTCAACATTCAGCACACAACCAAGACACGCCCATCTAACACATGCTTGCCCCCAGAAACCCTTTCTCAGCAGACCGACAGCAGGAAGTGAGTAAATCCGGCCTGTACAATGTGACTAATTTCATTCACTTGATTTTTTAACTATCAGCCAAATCCAAACACACACACTCATATTCGGAGTACTAGTGGCGACAGCACCCAAATTCACTAAGTGCAGGTTTCATTGACACTTTCACAAGAGACATAGTTTGCCTGGTCGTAAACTAACTGATGAATGAATGGCCTCGTGACTTGACTGTATTAAGCTCCGTTAAAGTACCTGCGCAGCACCTGTGATCATGTTTGGAATGAAGTCCTTGTGTCCTGGCGCATCCATCAGTGTGACAACCTTAGAGTTTGTCTCAAACTTTGTCATGCCTACATCCATGGTCACTCCTCTGGGAGAGACAGAGAGAAAGATGATGAACAAATGAAATGTGGTTGAGGTCATTTTTGTTAAATAATAGGAATGCTTAGGTTGTGTGTGTTAAAGAGACCTGTCTCTCTCCTCTCCGGTCTCATCCAGAACCCATGCATAGGCAAAAGATGCCTTGCCAGCCTTCTTGGACTCCTGCTCGTATTTATGCATGGTTCTCTTGTTAACATTCCCCAGCAGATACAACACATGACCCATGAGAGTACTCTTACCAGCATCTACGTGACCTATGCAAACAAACATACATAGAAATGTTGATGAAAACAACTTGTTGAATAAAGTCATTAGTTTTGTTGCAGTCTACAGGACAGTCATGAGCCTCCCGATTTTCATCAAAAATATCTTAAACAATCAAAAGACTTCGGGGTTCCCACACCATAGGTAACTTCAAATTTAAGGACCTTTCAAGGACTTTCCAGGTCCAATACCCTCAAATTAAAGGAGTAAATATGGGGACACATTTCAAGTGAGAGCAAGGTTACATTGTGTTACCTTTTAAGATGCATTGTTACAGTTCCCTTTCGAGGGAACTCGCGCTGCGTCACTGCGGTGACACTTTGGGGACAACTCCAGGGTTTAAGTGTGTCTGAATGTGTTTGTCAAATTTAACCAATGGTCAGGCTTAACGACAAAGACAGGGTGACGCAGGAGCCAGAAAGTATAACGCCTTCTGAAATATTGCCAAAGACGGCGTTACAAGGATGCAGGAAGTATGGCAAGGTAGACGCAGTGTCTCATTCCGTTCTCAGGGAACAACAGTTACATACGTAACCCGAGACATTTTCATCTGTCAAACACAACTATGCAAAAAAGCATTTTGGTATGAATCAACATTCGCATACAGAAGATATAGCCATTTAAAGTGAACAGTTTAGCACGTGTGCTTAAAAAGTCTAGAATTTATGATATTATCCTACACTACACAGGGAATAATATGGATTTTTTCCAGAAAACCTCTTGCATAAAATAGATTCAAGCACTTTCAATGACCTGTATCTATGTATGTATATTTTCAAAAACTTCCCAGGGCCTTGAATTTTTACCCCAGATTCAAAAACGTTCAAGGATTTCAAGGACCCTTGGGAACAAAACATCAAATTAAAATGCAGTACCTATAACAACCAGGTTAAGTAACGGCTTTCCTCCTTGTCTCTTCTCCAGTTCAGCACGGATGTTGAGTTGCTGTTTGCTTTTTCCAGGTGGGCGAGGTTGAGTTTGGGTGGCTGGGTCCTCAGTCACACACACTGGTTTGGAAGGGGTCTCAGGGGCAATGACATCTGGGCTTGGCCCCCTACGGACTGCAGAAGCAATGACGCCATTTTCTTCCGCACTATGTAGACAGATAAATGCAAATATTACCATATATTTCTTAACTTTAATTTGATAAAGGTTTATTGTTTTATTTACAAGAAATGTTTTATGCAAAAACCACTTTATGCATCAAATATTAAACTGATTTTCATCCAAATGGACAAGATTATACGGAAACTTGGGCCAGTGAGTAATTTAAAAATTAGTTTAAACTAACTTAACATGTAAAGTTAACTATTAAACAAAAACATGATGGCTGCCCCACCTGCAAACCCCCCAAAACCCTACTTATTAAGCTCAACGGGTGTGGTCTGTGGCTTAAGGAAAGGGAGTGATAGGCTGTGGGTTAGTGTTTGTGAGTGTGAGATTAATCTACAGGCACCAGCCAGCTCTGTGGTTTTTTGCTTTCCCAGAATACAATGCAAACAGACAACGCAGGGCCGGTATGAAGAATGAAAAGGTGAGGACTGTAATCGCAAGATATAGAGTGAGACCTTAGGCGCATAATACAGGACAACAACAATTCAATATTCAATGCGGTTGCCTTGTGTGCACACTTTGGCAATAAAGCGGATTCCAATTAATACTGAATGAAAAGAAGATGGTGATTTAGGTAAAAAGCATAAAAAAAAACTAGGCTAGTCATTTCACTGATAATAATTTCATGCAAATGCAGCGTACAGTACATTTTTTGCAGGGAAAGTCCCCATGAAAAAACATTGGGGTTAAATGTTTTGTTCACGGGTGCAATAGTGATAGATGATCTATTTTATGAATCGCACTTTATTGGGGTTAAACCTTTCGGTTATGAAGCCAGATCTTTATCCACCTAACTAAGCACCCCATGTTATCTCAATTTGCTTACCTTGGTACATCAAAGCCCATGGTCTGCTTCTTGCCCGATACGGTCATACGCGCAACTTTTGGTACAACCTCCGTTTCGACCCGACTTTCTGGTGCATCCCGTGCTTTGGCTAGAACGTAAAAAAGCATGCATAGACTAAATATGTGCACATCCAATGCCCAAAACACACTTTTGGACATTTCATTTATACTTTTAACACTTTAACAATTTAACACAAGACCTCAACAGACAATGCATGAGCGTGATTTTTTGTGATATTCTTAAATGTATAGACTGAATGCACTGTAAGTCGCTTAAGCATCTGCCTAATATGTAAATAAAAGCAACTGTACATGCCATTTTGACTATGCTTCAAAACGAATGACAGTGTTTATTTTATGAAAGCAGGTTTCCTGTTCGGTACAGTATAAAGTGTTACTCATTTCAAACGAGCAGATATGCGTGTCAGTGCGCATTACATGTGCTGAGCCTCGTTTTTTCGCTATCTGCCTGAAATTCATGAGTCAACTCCTCCACGCTGCACCAAAACAGGCAGAAAGGGGGATGGGATGATCAACAAAAGAAGGATGAGAGACGGTGCTTTCTGTCCCTGTAAGGTAAATGGCTTTAACGTGCACAAGGTGTCTCGTCATAGCAGTAGAGCTGTTTCGGTGGCGACAGCCACAGCCAGTCATCTCGCTCTGAACGCTGAACGCTATAGCCAGGAAAGGGTTAACTCCTGCACGTCAGTAGTACTCCCACACTGACTGTGCACTTCCAGCACACAAAGGGTTAATGCGTTTAACGAATGCAACCTAATGAGAGGAGGTAATGCGAAAAACAACTAAACATCAGGCGTTAGAAAAAGGTTTTTTTTTCTAGGGAAAAATACCATGGGAAAACACTTTAAACTCTGAGTCACCTGGAAAAAAATCATTGATCGTAATCATTTTTAGGTACAGCTACATGTGACTATCGGTTGTGAGAGTGTGATGGTGTTTAATTACAAAAGTAAATACATGGTGGACCCCACACTTATATGCACAAAGATACACATTCAGCCACGCACAAACACACACACACCTGTTACAGGGACAGGAAGTACTGGGAAACATAGATACCAGTTCACCTGCTCGCACACACACACACACACACACACACACACACACACACACACACACACACACACACACACACAGAGAGAGACAATCAGCCACACCCACATAATATCTACCATCTATACACACTCAGCAACACTTAACACACAAACCACACCCACGCAACCTATCTGAAGACACAGGCATCAGAATGTTATGTGCTGCCAAATTCAAAAACAAAAAAATTGTGTATTCAAAAAACAGAGATGTGTATATGTCAATGAGCAAAAAATTATGTTAATTGACACATCACACAGTGCATTGAATGCATTAAAACTCAAAAGGAGTTGACACACTTCTAATAAATAATAAAATAAAATAAATATTTTGACTTTTTACACGGATGACAGATGATAAAATTAAACACAGTCTGCGAAAACCCAACTTAAGTAATTTTTGCAATTTACTGTTTTCTACATAAAATCATCCTGAATCACGTAAAGCTTATTTTATAAAAATATAACCTTGATATTTTTACTGAGTAAGGTCATGCCAAAGATTAAAATTAATGTGAAATCAATGACTGAAATGCGCCTTATTTGAGGAGTCTTAATAGATGATCAGACTTACAGGGACACTCCACTTTTTTGAAAATATGCTAATTTTCCAGCTCCCCTGGAGTTAAACATTTTATTTTTACCAGTTTGGAATCCATCCAGCTGATCTTTGGGACTGGCGGTACCACTTTTAGCGTAGCTTAGCACAATCCATTGAATCTGATTAGACCATTAGCATCGCACTCAAAAATAACCAAAGAGTTTCGATATTTTTCCTATTTAAAACTTGACTCTTCTGTAGTTACATCGTGTACGAAGACAGATGGAAAATTAAAAGTTGCGATTTTCTAGGCAGATATGTCTAGGAACTTTACTCTCATTCTGGCGTAATAATCAAGGACTATGCTGTTGTAACAAGGCTGCAGCAGGCATTGTGATATTAAGCAGCGCCCGAAAATAGTCCCCTTGGTTACTTTTAATAGCAGGGGACTATTTTCAGGCACTGCGTAATATCATTGCGCCTGGTGCAGCCATGTTACAGCAGCAAAGTCCTTGATTATTACGCCAGAATGAGAGTATAGTTCCTAGACATATCGGCATAGAAAATCAAAATTTTTAACTTTCCATTGCTCTTAGTACACGATGGAACTACAGAAGAGTCAAGTTTTAAATAGGAAAAATTGTGAAAATCTTTGGTTATTTTTTAGCCCAATGCTAATGGTCTAATCAGATTTAATGGATTATGCTAAAAATGGTACCATCAGACCCTGAGATCAGCTGAATAGATATCAAAAAGGTAAAAATCAAATGTTTAACTCTAGGAGAGTATATTTTCAAACAAAGTGGAGTGTCCCTTTAAAACTGGATTTTATAGACAGGGTCACAAAAAATACACAAATAATAATTCTGGAAGAGGGGGCTGGCTACCCCTTGCAGCTAGTTGCATATCTGTCATCATAACCTGAGGGTCAACAGTCAACAAGCCCCAACCAGACCACTAAACCTTCATTACTTCAGTAGAATTTACATTTAGGGATTTAGCAGATGCTTTTATCGCACCTTACAAGTGAGGAAAAATAAAAAAAATTGTTTTAGATTTATATCTATTATGATTTATATCTATTATGATTTGCATAAAAAAATTGTAAACACATTCCTGTGGTGTACTATTTTACGTTATTACCTCATCTTATGATTGCCTTAATTGCCTTAATTTTTTTTAAACCTTACCTTATTTATTCCAAACGGTTATTTTAGCACCGTACGTGCCGTAGGGTTTGGCAATATTACAAATGTAAACAATAGTGCCAAGAAAGCATTGTTGACTCAATGTCCAATAAAGTTCAATAGAGCATCCTTGTGTGACAACAACAAAAAACAGGTACAAAAATACTTGTAAAAACACTGCAACACACCCTTCAGGATATGTAAATGTGTTCTTCCTAGAAAAACGGATCCAGGCCTAATCAAACACAGTGAGACGTGATCCTACATGACAATGTCTTTACCTCACAGTTAAATCCCCCAAGCACATCTCTTCATCTTTCAGGACCTCATACCCTCATAGACTCTCTGTTTGCTAAACATTGTAAATCCAAATCCATGGTGCAACAGTGACACATTAGTGGACAGAAAGCTTGAGTGTTTTCTAATATGTTCACGAAGAATTAACTGGTAGCATATGCATTACCAGTGCCAAGGTCATAGGCTTGAATCCCAAGGAACGCATACCTTAAAGGGATAGTTCACTTTAAAATGAAAATTCTGTCATTATTTAGTCACCCTCATGTTGTTCTAAACCTGTATGAATTTCTTTTTTCTGATGAACACAAAAGAAGATATTTTGAGAAATTATGGTAAACACACAGCAGATAGTGACCATAGACGACCATAGTAGGAATAAAAAAAATATGACGGAATTTAATGGGTACCGTCAACTGTGTGCTTTCCATCATTTATCAAAATATTTACTTCATCATTTATCACAAAACTTCCAAAAAAAAAAAAATCCCTACTATGGTCAATAGAAGTCAATGATCACTATCTGCTATGTGTTTACCATCATTTCTCAAAATATCTTCTTTTGTGTTCATCAGAAAAAAGAAATTCATACAGGTTTATTACAACATGAGGATGAGTAAATGATGACAGAATTTTCACTTTAAAGTGACTATCCCTTAAAATTCACTGTTAGTCACTTAAAGGGACACTCCACTTTTTTGAAAATATGCTCATTTTCCAGCTCCACTAGATTTAAACATTTGATTTTTACCGTTTTGGAATCCATTCAGCCGATCTCCAGGTCTGGCTGTAGCATTTTTAGCATAGCTTAGCATAATCCATTGAATCTGATTAGACCATTAGCATCACGCTCAAAAATAACCAAAGAGTTTCAATATCGAAAAAAATCGAATCTTTATTTTTTAGCATGATGCTAATGGTCTAATCAGATTAAATGGATTGTGCTAAGCTATGCTTAAAATGCTATCTCCAGACCCGGAGATCAGCTGAATGTATTCCAAAACAGTAAAAATAAAGTGTTTAAATCTAGGGGAGCTGGAAAATTTGCATATAAAAAGTGTCCCCTTAAAAGTATGCCCCAAAATAAAATAAATAGATGGAGAAAGTAATAGATCTTTAAAGCTCACAGGTCGCATACAGACTATTCGCATTTAATTATTCTTTAAATATATTTTTGTAAAATTGTACCATGCACAAGTAAACACACACACACAAACTAAAGAGGTCTGTGTTGCAAAGGATTCCAGCAGGAGGCGCTAGCGCAACAGGTCCTGGTGAAACAGGACCCATAAAAAACAAATCTTCTTTCCAAAACACAAACAACCCACACTAGTCACTACCTTCTCTTCTTTTGATAAAAATCCGTTCATCCCCTCCTTTTCCATAATCAGTTATTTTTTAAAAGCTGACTGTGGCCAGGTTGTCCCATAACTATGGGGAATCCCCGTACACTCACTTCTCTACCACCATTCAGATATCCTCGGTTCACAATGACACCTCATACACCATTACAGATTTTCTCACCATACGGCCGTGCCCATACACACCTATTAAAAACAATGTGCACTTTTGAAAAGCTCACACTCGCGGACCGAAGCAACAGGTCATCACACGAACTGACTGATATGTACACATATCACACTCTGATCTGATCTGTCTCACTTAATCTTCCACAAACACAGAAAGACAATGGTTGACAAAGGCTTTATCCCTCACTGTTTGTGTTACTGAAATGAATGATACACCTTGAATCATAAGACTTGTTGAGAAGGTGTGCTATTATTTCAGTAATCCGACTAAGATTGTTTTATGCAAAGACCAGAATATCAAGAGACTACAGAGAGGGATTGGCTACATAAAAATGCTTTAAAAAATTATTCAACCACGCTAGGATTTTGCTGGTGAGTTTTGCATGGTCAATTCTTTAGAAAATGTAAAGCTCTAGTTAATAATATTCTAATTCTCACTTTTATTTAAATCAGGCATGGTAGTTAAACTTAATGAAGCTTGTGAAATTCAAATCAATCCAAATGATCCAGGTCAAAAGTTTTATGCCAACATGAATTCACTAAAAACTTGCAAACTTTATCAATGATGTGATCATGTTAACTCTCAATAGGATCAATAAACTCGCTCTTTCTCGCTCTCTGACCAATCTATGTAGTGCTTCGTGTCTCGCAGCACAGGCACAATGACATATCACCATTTCTGCAAAAGCCACAAAGTGCAAAAAAGGGAGAAAACGTCAAAGAGCACTAACAGGGCCAGCTGTGAACCAGTCACTGTTTCCTGTGTGGGCGATGAAAAAAGGGCAGAAAAAGAGATGAGGGGAAAAAAGGGATGGATGACTTGAGGTGGTCAGATGGCAGAGATAGAATTAAAAAAATGAGGGAGTAAAAGACAGCGAGTGTGAAAGTTAAAGATACAGCATGCTTTTCAACAGCAGCTCTTCATGTTTTTCCACCCACACTTAGCTCGGCAAACAGATAGTTAACAAGTGCATATGAGCGAGAAAAAAAACAAGTCTATAGAGTTAAAGCATCCGAACAGAAAAGTAATTGGCATGTAACAAAAATTGTAAAAAAATAATGTGCATGCATGGTCCTTGCCACTATGATGCCAGGCCTTTGGTGTGCAGTTATCACCTTTTAGTCTCTATAATGTTAGTCAATATTTATAGCTCGGGCCATTCTTCTGTTCAAGTCTATGGTATTACTTAAATAAAAATCTTTGCTTAGAAAAAAAATAGCACACTTCGCCTGAATAAGTTGACACAAAAATAGGTTTGACACAGAGGTTTTTGAAAAACCCCTAACCCCAAATATGAGCAATAGTAGTAGTAATATCTGCTTTAGCAACCACCATTACTTATGAGTGCTACAAGGTTTAGAAAAGCTTTAACCTCCTAAGACCCAAGCTTTGGTTTGTCTTTTTTTATTCAGATTTCTTCCAGCTATTTTGAGGTTAGGAAGAACCAATAAATATAATATCCAAATATTTTTCTTTGAACATGAAGCAGTGTAATTGTTAACATTTGTGTGCAACAGGTTCCAGTTACACAGAATTAAGTATTATGGTGCAAACATCAACAAATGTGATGTCCACGTATGTGGACACACCAGGTCTTAGGAGGTTAAACATTTAAATGTTACCTTACACAAACTTTCAGTGTTTAAGGGGCGGTTTCCCGGACAAGGTTTAGGTTAAGCCAGGAATAGGCCTTAGGGCATTTAAATAGCCTTTACAAACAAACAGTACCGGTGTGCATCTTGAAACAAAACAATGGCACTGATATACGTTAAGGTACGTCAGGGCAAGATGTTTTATATTAAGGCAGCTCAAACATGCATTTTAGTCTGGGACTAGGATAAGAGTCCAGCTAGGACGGTCCTTATTTTTCAACTTTTAAAAGTTCATGCTCTCACCCCACCAATATGTTTGAATAAAAAAATAGGGCAATATTAATTAATATTTAGAGGTTTCTCAAGACCTCTGAAGTATAACACATTCGCGTATTATTCAATACTTTGTGCTAGCATGTATAATTGTTTAATAATATATCCGTATGGCAGCAATGGACTTATTTGACCATGCTCCATGCACTTAAAACTCCTGTTTTAATTGTGATATATATTTAAAAGCAAGAAAGTTTCAATGTGAATGAAGCACAATAGACAATACACACAGAGACAATGGCTGAAGCAACACGAAGCAAGTCCGCTATATGGTTACTCGGATCAGAAGAGACTGAAATAACTGGAACAAAGTTACCCCTCCAAGAAGCAAGTTTTGTGTGTTTTTAAAGGGTACAGTTTTTGCAAAAATATGTGATTTCGGAAAACATTCAAAGGCTTTGAGCAACCTCTAGATATTGTAGGAACTAATCAAAATTTTGCACAGTGTGTTTTTATTGATATCCTAAAACATTTAGGGGGTGAGAGTTGAACATTTAAAAAAACATTTGACCCCTTATAAGGACCACCCTAGAAACCACCCGTTTGTGTTTATTACTTTAAGCCTTAAAACTAAGCAATGAACATTTATTATTAAAAACAGAATCTTCTTTAGTTAAGAGCTTAACTAGTATTCAACTAGTACTATTATGTGGATTTTTTTTCAGGAGACCAGGTCAGAATTCAATGAGAAGACTGAACTAATCTTTCCAGACCATCTTTGGACTTACAGTATGCATGCGTGTGTTTGCCCCCGTAAGAGATGGTATGGTATAATGAAAGCAATGCCTTTGTAAATCTCATCCAATAAGCACTGGGCGTGTTTAACACCTTCACGCAGCCACAAAGACTCTCAGTTTTATATCTACATAACATACGCAGACGTAAGTGATGGAGACCACAATCTAACACACCCATGAACACAAATACCCCCACAGTTCCACACAGTCACACCATCATGAATCTCAGAAATGAAATGAGAAAATCTTTATTTCAAAATCTATACAAATTTTACAAACAAAATGTACATCAGTGCTTAAAAACAACTTAAAAAGGCAGCGAATATGTAAAAAAGGTAGAAAAATATTTACTAAACATCAGTTATAATAACTAAAATGCACGAGTTTGTGCTTAGGTGTGGCAAAAGATGCAATAGGAAAAACTCCAGGTGTCCCCCGAACCCAAAAGTCTCCCAATTCTGTGTGTGTGGTAAACCAGAGCTGCTCCTCATTTCAAAATACACAAAACAGCTGTACAGAGAGGTTTCTGTTGTTTTCCTTTACATCGTTTTTTTTTTTTTTGCTATACTTCACATTCAGTCTAGTATTTCATCGGCAAGATATCAAAACGAATTATATATAAATAAAAAAGAGCTCCTGTGAATATGTACACTAAACAGGAAATAAAAATTCGTAAGATAAATCTTTAAAATAATACTATTCATAAGGACTATTAGATGTCTTGTGATATCTAAATATCAAAAATTGTCCTTTATTACAATTCAGTGCCATGTTTCTTCGTCATTCATTAGATTTAAAAATTGAGATCAATTCGATTTTTAAAAAAATGTAAATGCATTTTAAATAATTTCAGAGCTTTAAATGAAGGTCTACAATCAACGTCGGCATGTTATGAAGTAAATGTAACCACTGCCGTGTTGTGAAATATTAAGTGTTATAATACAGGGACATATAAAATAAACCTAAGGCTAAACTACCCACTCAAACTTGAGAAAGTATAGACTGAAGATGCTTTAAAGAGTTTTTACCTTTAAAACGTAGAGTACTATCAATAGTGATAGTGGGATGGACTAATTTTGTCATTCCCGGGTAAAAGCTTTTCTTTGATTCGCCTTAACAACGTCATCCGGAGAGGGCGTGTCGAAGTTAAAAGGAGTGATGTGATGGAGAGGTGCACATTGCACTCGTTCTTTAACGGTTTCCATCTGCTTGCTATACAGGAAAGCGTTATGTCTTGCTGCTTTACTTCGCAAGCTCTTCCGTCTTCTTCCACGCACACACATTGCCAACGCAAAAATGGACGGTTCTGCAAATACACCTTTTTTCTGACTAGCGGAGATGTGTAAACTCAAAAAGACTGGCAAGCGCTTTTCTTGGCAACCTGGAGAAACGTTGGGAGATGGTTGGGACATGAGCGTGCTAAGATCAACATTCGGATTTAAACTTAGTGGGCGGGGCTTAGGCATAGTCATCATAGATTTGTTTGACGCATGACGGATCGCCCCTTCGTTATTTCCAATTTCGCGAGACGCCGAGGATGCTGGAAGCTGCGGCCCTTGGCTTTGGGATATGAGGTCAAATAGGGATGGTGCCCCCAAAAAGCCAGGAGGAGGTTTCGCAAGATGTGAAATGTTTGTAAGCGGATCATATGCATTTTGCGGTCCTGGCATGCAGTCATAGAGTTCAGGACTGCTGCCCTGATGCTCTTGAATAAGATCAGCTAATGACGGACTTCCCACCTGACCTCCAACCCCACGGGTTTTATCAGGCCCAGGTATTCCCAACGGCCCACTGTTTTGCAGGACAGAGCTCAAACTTCCTAAAGAGACAGGAAGGGGAGCGCACCTCCGAGGGTCCTGCAGCGTCAAACTATTTAGTGAGCAAGCGAGTAAGGTTGGGGTAGATGTTAGACTAAGACTAGATGGTATAGAAGTTGAAGTTTCCAAAGACGGACCAGTAGAAAAAGTTGCACCAGAACAAAGAGAGAACATGGAGTTTAGTGGGGCACTATGACCATGAGCAGCAGATAGTGGGACGGTTGGATATGGACATAAACCAAAAGGAACTTTAGGGCCTTGGGTGAGACCGGAAGTGAGAGGAAAAGTGTAGTCCAACGAGAGACCATTGGAGGGCACAAGCGGGGGCACATTAGCACTTTTCTGTCCATGCTCAGCTATTAGTTGGGCCAGTGAACTTTGTCCTAAAGCACTAGAGTGTCCCTCATTTGACTTTCCCAAATTTTGACTTGAAACTGCTTTTAAACCACCATTTACCAAGCTGCCCAGACCAGGGGGAAAAGTTTGAGCAGAAGTTAAGGGTTTGTTTGTCTCAGACAGGGCTAACAAATCACTAAGGCTATACGACTGCACTTGGTCCGTTATCAGTGGTTTGCATGTTGTTTGTGTATTTTTTACGGTCTTTGTCCTATTGTGTAAAGAAGGTAATAAGGCTCCTTACCTTGCAATGGCCAATTGTAGTCAAGAGTCAAGTTTTTGAGAAGGTGAGATTGGTGAACAATGTTCATTGGTTGGCCAAGACCACAGAGAGAGAGAGATAAAAAGGCAATACGTTAGTTCAAATATTCCCAGTCACAAGACTTTTTTAAGTTGTAAAATAAATCTCTGGTGTCCCCAGACAACAAATGTGAAGTTCTTGCTCAAAATATCATATAGATAATTTATAATGTGTTAGCAAAAACGTGCTGTTTTGGGGTGTGTCCTTTTAAATGCAAATGACCTGATCACTGCAATAAATGGCAGTGCTGTGGTTGGATAGTGCAGATTAAGGAGTGGCATTATCCCTTTCTGACATCACAAGGGGAGCCATATTTCAATAACCTATTTTTTCACATGCTTGCAGAGAATGGTTTTCCAAAACTAAGTTACTGGGTTGATCTTTTTCACAGTTTCTAGGTTGATAGAAGCACTGGGGACCCAATTATAGCACTTAAACATGAAAAAAGTTAGATTTTTAAGATATGCCCCCCTTAAAGTCTAAGGAAAAACTAAAATATTTAGTTTTATGAACAAAAACTATTTTAGCTTTTGAAACTGAAACACATTTGAAAGCTTTAGGTTCTACCCAGTTTTGGAAAAACCCTGGAGCTTAGCATTTCCCTTGAGACTTCATGCCAACTTGTGTGTCTCTTTTAAATTCAATAGTCTTTTTTGTGGTTTTACTGAAAGGATTTTAATTTCAGATTCATAAGAGGGCATATTTTTAAGTGGAAGTGGCACAGGTGCATTTTGGGTGGTTGATTTTTTTTTACAGTAATATTGATGGTTGCAAAAGTAAGGGTTTGCTTGTGTGTACCTTTTTGCGGTGCAGGAATCGTAACGGGCTCTGGCTGTTGGTTGGTTCTGGTTGAAAGGGTGTTTGTATTGGTTTTCTCTTCAGTCAGAATGAAGTCAAGGGCTCTTTGAGGATCATAGTCGTACTTCAGAGCTGCCTGGGTCAGCGTGGCATCTGGAAACGAGTCTCCCAGCACTGCTCTCATTTGATCCAAACAGGAATACAACCGACCTGTCCCAACACAAAAACATGGAAACCTGATATAACACATCTTCCCAGTGGAATTTTATGTTTTTTCAAAAACAGAAAAAGGACATAACATAAAAGTTTAAATACATATTAGGGTTGCACAGTATACTGAAATTATCAAAATATTGCAAATATGCATTCTCAAAAAGCATACAGCAATAGCTTGCAGTAAACAATGATTTTAATACTTCAAAAGTTTATTTAATCAAAGTTTTAGCAAAGAGACAAAAATGTTCTACTGTGAAAAACTGTCAAATATGCATGTTTGTTTTCAGTTTTTTAATACATTTTAATAAAGTTTAAATAGATTTTCAAAAATAAAACATTATCTTATTGCATACCATATTATTTATCTAGTTGCCGACTAGCGCTCAGTATTGATTCAGATGTTCCAGATCAATTCGATTTCGATTCTCAATTCAATTTTCGATTCTGGTTCTTGTGTCGGCTTTTTATACTCGATTCTCGATTTAACTCAATGAATATAGATTTAATACAAATACTATATTAATAAAAAAGAACAGTGAACAGCAGTTTACAAGTGGGTAATTAATAAAAAGAAATTAAAAGCCACATAAAGACCACATAAAATTAAGATTAATTAAAATTAATAATCGAAAAATCGATTTTTTTTGCACAGCCCTATTGCCGACCCCCTAACTTTTATTCGCAGGTGTTTACAAAATAAAGAAACTATGTCTACAGACGGTTTCAGCGAACTCAAGCGCGGTGCCGCAGTTAATAATTATTTATACCTTAGTTGCATTAAAGTACAGTATATGACAGTTCAGAGACTAGTAGCAAAAGCGCAAACATTAACCTGGCTTTGAGAGCAAATGTGAAATAATGACGTCACAGATATGCAAATTAGTACGTCAAGAACCGATTCAGAATCGAATCGGGACCCTAAGAATCGATTCATGAGGGTCCAAGCGATTCCCACCGCTAGCGGTTATGCTTCTTGCCGGTTGCATAAACATAGGCATGAAGTTAAGACTGCTTCTTAAAAACATGTCTGATTAACTAGAAATTAGTTAGGGCTTATCAGTCTTACTATTTGGATCTAAATTAGACCAATCTACCTTTTTATGTAACATACTAAAACAGTTAGAATCAGTCTTGAAGAAAAAATACATGGCTAACTTTTAAGACTAGAGTCAGAAGTTTATGCAACCGACCACAGATCTGTGCTAGCGACTAAACTGACCTCTAAATAAAAACTTTTCAGTTTCCAAAAGACGAGGGGAGAGAGTGAGCATGGATCACCACTGTGCGAATTTGGCAGCAAGACAAGAATTTAAGGATTTGTAGCTAAAATTGTATACATTAATTTTACACATTAACGGTAGCTCAGTGTAATAGTTAATGCGCTTTACCTATAATTTAATGGTTATTTATTTTGCTTGTGATTTAAAAAAAATCTACTCTAGTAGAAGGACTCTCTTGTTATTGATTCAATCCGGAAGTAAAGTTTGGACAACAAAATACATTTGTTTATGTTGTTGTTCTGAAACAAGAAATTGCCATTGACCAATTTTAAGAAAACCCTTTATAATTAGGCGGGTTTAGACTCATGTCAACAAATCACTAACAGATGCTCTGTCCAACCTCCAAATCATATGCATATAGCTAATCTTTTTTTTTAATTAAGAGTGCAAATTTTTTGATGTTGGCACAAAATCAGTGCTTGAGAGGAAATAATAATAATAATATACAGAAATGCATTTCAGCATCTTTAAACTATTTAAAGAAATCCTTATTTATTCTAATACCTGTATATACAATTTATTCGTAATATATGTGAGGTCATACCTTGCTCGAGAGGGTCAAGTGTGTGTGTGATTGTGGGTGAGGTTGGCATCTCCTCCTCTTCCTCATCTTCTGCCTCCTCTAGTGGTTCCACTTGTCGTGCATGCCTTGAGTCTTGCCGCGAGTAGATAAACTGAGCAGCTACAAGCCACAAATATTAATAAACATCTCAAACAACTTATGATTTCATATTTAATATTGAAACGTGTATTACATGCAGACATATGACGACACTGCTCATGATGATATCAACCAGAAGAGCAGTTTACATAAAGACAGTGCACTGTTGATAAAGTTTTAAATATGGATTTTTTTATAAAAAAAATCACATTGACTGCCCTCAGAAGGCCTTTATTCCTCCTGGGGTCATGTGGATAACTTTTGTGGGTAATGGATGCACTTCTTTGGGCTTCAAAATCAGTAGCACCATTTACTACAATTATAAAGCTTGGAATAGCCAGGACATTTTATAACATAACTCTGATTGTGTTCGTCTCAAAAATTTGAGTCATTTCGGACGGCTTGTGGATGAGTAAATCATGGGGTAATTTTCATTTTTGGGTGAGGTATTCCTTGAAGTCACATAAATAACAAACCAGTGGCAGGTGAAATGCAGTAGTCATCTTCCAAGGACTGTCCGTACACGTCATCATCGTCTAAATCTGTGTAAAGAAAGAAATGGAGAATATTCTGTTAATCTGTTATCGTCCAAACTATATAAACTACTTTACATAGCTCACAAACAGAAATGCTTTGGAAGGGACAAAAGCAAATTTGCCTAGTCAGGCACCTGAAACACACAGCTGCTACAAACAATAGGCCTACTACAAGAACAACAATAACAGTAGCCAGAAACAGTGAATTTATTAAACCTTACAGGAAAAACAAGCTACATTTATATTATAAAAGAGTTATACTTCATACAGTGAGGTTTCTGACTGTAAACACAAAATGTTTACACACGCTAAATGTCACCAAAGGTAACTTACTATTAAGTTAAGAAGTAAATTTGACCACGCTCGTGTTAATGGAGATTATGTTATACGTTAGTTTAACACATGACAGGTGCATGTCCAGCTGTTTCTGTGTGAAAGTGACACGACAGCAGTCATAAGCTGAAGTACTACGTATGCTACTAAATAAACCAGCTAGATAGGAAGCATTTAGGCCTCAGCATATAAAAGCGATAAAAGATACTATTCCGCGTATCTACCTTCGTCGTAGTTATACCCTCGTACATTCCTGTGGCGGGACATGTTTTGTTCGATGGCTTTCTTTCACGTAAAGAGAATAAATAGTGTAAGAAATCAATTATCAATGTAAAGTTTAGACATGCGCCTCACTCTACACCCGCCATGTTGACAGTGAGCGAACAGATGCGGGAGGGGTGCGCATGCGCAGTAAATAAAACAGAGTACTAGGACGTCCAGCGCCTGTGGACGTCCAATAAAAATGTTAAAAATATATTATATTGTTATTTATATTTACTTCGTGAGATTAATAGACTTGCATATCGAGTGAGTGCTGTATTTATATAGCCTATGATATTTTTCAGAAACTACGTTTACTTATGGAACAAAATTATTATCTTTGTTAATATGCAATGGGTTCTTTACCTATAACTGATTAGACTAATAAAGTGTAAATGGTTTACTTGTTCCCATATTACCTGTTTAATTTATATTTTTACTGTCAGATGCAGGTGCACAGAAGAAATCCCCTGTGAGGGTTATCTTTCCTTGGAGTACAAGACTCTACAGCTGCACAAGCAACTCCTGGAAATTACCTTCAGTCACTTTCTCCTCTCAGTTGTATCAGATTTTTAGGAACTTAATCTTTTCTGTACCTAGTTGGATACTTGGGTATGTTCACAGCGGTGTTAAATGATTTCCAGGCCAACTTGAAATCTGTAGGCAGAGAACCCTAAAGCCCAGCAAATTTTTAGAAAGTTGAAATGAAATATTAAATATTTTATTTGATAATTGTGTCAATTACCAAGAAGATGCATGGCGATTTAACATATTTGGCAATGTTTACATTTATTAAACAGAATTCCAATGATTTTAAGATCAACTCTTGCAATGGCCTTACACTAATAAAGGAGAAAAGCCTAGTACCCTGCTCGTACCTCCTAGCTAACCCTTTTAGTTTGGGCTGTATGAAACGTGCAGAAAACAGCGTGTATAGTATGAATGAGACAAAAAGAAAGAGAGCTTTAACCACAGTCACTGATACTGTTGTTTGTTCTAAACAAAGTTCATTCACATCTGCATGACATTTGGAACTTTGTTAAGTGCATGTCTAAATTTAACTTAAAAACACACTCAAGACACACAGATGCCTTATTGCTTAACACTTTCTTAAAGTGACCCAGATAAATATACCTGTAACCCATACAGAGAGTGGGTTGTGAAGGCTTTTAGTGGAAGGGGTTTTTTTATGTGCAGAAAAAAGTTTCAGTGCATGACACATGCATGCACAATTATTTTTTGTTTTCTTGTTATTATTAAAACATTTGGAAGAGCTTCATTGTTTAAACTTTGTTCTTGGTCAGACAACAAGCAGTAGACAAGACAGGAGATAAACATTTGATTGCCCCTCAATTCACCTTCTGTGCGGTATGTGTGTGGTGAGGGATTTTTGATTCACTGCATCTTTCAAAAACGTGTTAGCCACAAGTCGTGTGTATGAGGGGGTATCATGGGAAGAACAGACATGCATAATCACAAACGCAAACAAAGAGAGAAAGTATACTGAGTAAAGAAAGTGCTTAGAGTTTTAAATAGGCCATAGCAGGACTTAAATGCTTCAGCCTCACACATCATTGATCACTGTGTGTGTGCGTGCGTGTGTGTGTGTGTGTGTGTGTGTGTGTGTGTGTGTGTGTCTGTTTCCAAGACTGACTCACAAATATTTTGAGGTCACAAGTGAAAAACATGATGCAATGGAAAACTGAGCTCTTTAAAATAACCATATGAATATTAGGTGATGCTCCTTGTGTGTTCACATTTTCTAGAAGCTTCAGTTTGAAGCTCACTACAGTTTGAGAGGAGGGAGTTGGTAAGAGTCATTCACTGGGCACTTCCCAAACATAGTGCAAACATTTTGTCAGTTTACTCAGAAACAGTAATGATGTCATAAAGTCTTGCTGGACAATGTTCTTAACTAACCATATACTTGATTCTTATTTGTCAATCAGAATATCACAAATAGACTGGCTTCAAGTCTGTTATCTACTTTAAAAGCCCCATTGGCCAAATGCCAATTCCTACAACAATATGCACATTAAATGTTTGGAGTTTTTTTTCCTTATTTAATATTTTTTCTTTTTAAACAAATAGGTTGAAACATAGACTCGTCTTCCTTTTAACCTTATAGCCTTTAGTTTACATCCCAGCCACAAACATTATTTCTCACACTTTTCTATTACACTTTTTGAAAACACTCTATTGGACAAAATTACTGAGTTCAGGAAGTCTTAATATTTTTGGTCTGTATTTCTAGAGGTTACAAACATTATTAAGATGTATGAAAAGATACCGGTATACAAATATCTGATAAAAGTACATTATGAATAGAAGTTTTGCCTATATGGCCTCAAAGATACATACAGCATATAAATACAAACAAAACTTTCTTTTAATTCCATGTGGCCCAAGGGTGAGATTGTTGCGATTATTGGCTAGGTATCTACACGCAGTTATCGCACATGGAAATAAGCTACTAAAGCAAAATGTCGTATGTTTTCTTTTTTGATTAAGCACCCTCATAATAAACCCCTCCTTGCTCGGCAATGCATGGATGAGCGCGCTCTCAGCCAGCGCACAGACAAAACAGAGGCGCGATCACGAACTGCTGGGCTCCGCTGAGCACGTGAGCGTCAGTGGTCAAAAACAATGGCTCGCGCTGACCGATATGATAAGTGACTGCCACAATACGCCAACCAGTCAGAGCAATGGGCAAACAAAAACAAAACCTATAGACCACAACCTTCAAGGATTCAGTGATCAGATGTGGGTGTGCGGCAGAGAGAGAGAGTTTGCTGGTTAACCTACAAGATTATGCAATTACAGAGACTATCACATGGCAACAGGTAAAACATGTAGGAGAACTTAAACGGGCTACACTACTTTTCAATCCAGACAAAAAACCTAACCTTGACTTTCAACCACTGAAATACAGCGTTGTATGTATGTATTGCGAAATTTTAAGTAACCCAGAGGTGGTACATTTCTGGAAAAGGAAAAGCGAAAGTAACTAACCCTATGAAAGTGAGAGACTGAATATATGTGGTTTAAATCAGTCAGGGAAAAAATAAATTAAATAGATAAATAAATAAATAACATACTAATTTACTTATAACTAATAAAAATGAACTGTTTTCGAGTTATTTGTATCTACATAAGTGAACACCTGCATTTACAGTAGGCTATGGCTGAGACTGCATTAGGATGCCCGGACCCCTCACGCTCTGTTTCTTTCCTCTGTTTGCCAAACTTTTACTCCCATTCAGTGCACATTGTGATCCAACAACACGCTGCCTCCCCTCCCTGCCTTTTAACACCGAAAAACACAATATAATTGTTCCAGAGGCAAAAACAGGGGAAGATTAGCGCGGACCTCTCGCCCAAAGGCGCACTGACGAGCGATTAGCCACGCAGTTCTGCGCATGCGCAGGACCCGAGGCGCCAAATTTAGCGGGAGGGAGAGGCAGTCCCAAGCTTTGTCTGATGGATCTGTTTACACTATCGCACACTCCGCAAGAGAGTTTAATATCGGCACTTCCTCCTCGAAGTGGAGCCTACCGTAGTAACTGACAGCACTCCACTTCAGCAACCTTGAGCCGAGCGCGTTCACCATCACCTCTCTACCCTCGTCTTGAGAAGCGGGATGGCGAGGCGGCCTAGACACAGGTGAGATAAAGTTATTACATTTTAAGAGGAACTTGTGCGCATGTTGTTTCCACCATTTACATTAATAGATTCCATATGGAGGTATTCATATATGCAATTTGACAGTTCTTGCTGGTTGCATTAGCGTGACAAAACGCAACCTAAATACATGCATGAACATTTATTCGCGTTTTTGAAAGCACATGCATATGTCAGCGAATTAGTTATTTCCTCGGGCGGAGGCGCGCAGTGCGCAGCGGCGCGCGGAACAGGTGGACATCTGGCATGTGCGCTCCTCTGCTCGCGCCCGCTCGGTGGTCTCGCGCTCGTGTTCATTTAAATGTTCATTCACAGATAGCGCTTTGCTGGTTCGCTGGACAGGTTACGGTGGGGTTCGGTACTTCCCCCGCTTGAAATTAAAAACATGATTCGGAAACAATGGGTGAGAGGCACAATGACAGCGGCGATGCTGCCACAGTAGTGTGCTTGAAAAATAGCGGGCGATCGCAGAGACATCACCATAATGTGTTTACGCATGCTCTTTTTATAAATCGTAAACGCGTTTTAAGGATTTTCCACGTATTTCGGGGGTAACTTAATGGTGCACTATTACTGTGATTGGATTAATTTTAAAATTATATGAGTGGGATGTATTACGTCTCAACACCTTGACGTTGAAATATGAATATGAAATATGTAAATATGAAAATAACTGAAATGTGGGAACACTAGTATTATAGTGTTAGATTTATATTTTAAGTTAGAGAAGCGTTATGACAAAGTATCAGGTTTTTAAGATTAGGCTGCGGGGTTATCCCGTGCCGAAGTCACGCAACGCGTCTGTCACTCGTGCACTTGTTACCCCTGTCGCTATATTTACCCCGCAAATGACTAAACGCGCATGCAGGCAGAAAACTTATTGCGGTTAAGAAATACAGTCATGTAGCCCGCTACCATTTGCATAATGTCAGAAACCCCAAACTCAAAGCATTAATTCATATATATTTGTATATTTAGAAGCAATTTGGGGAGACTATAAAGTCAAAACGGGAATGCATCGTTCTCATAACGATCAACTACAGACTTTGTGATTTTTAAAGCGAAAATTAAATAAATAAAGCTTTATCTTTTAAATAAAGCTTCATCCACAGTTTTGACCAATTTTTTAGTTAAAGAAGAGAAAGCCTGAAAGCTTGTAACTGTTTGACTGCATTTTATTTTAGCCAGCTAGGTGCGTTTTGAGTTTTACATTTCTCACCAAGTGCTTTGTCAAAGCGAAGGAAGTGAGTAATCTCTCTTTTGTTTTAAGCATCAGTAGTAAGCATAAACATGGTGTTTTAAAGTACACACATGCGTATACACATTCACACACATATGCACGGATACACCTGTGGCACAAAGGCCAGAAGAACATTGTTCTCCTCGTCAGCCCATGCTTGATCCTGATTGGCTAAGAGCCGGCCAGGTGAGATGGTTTGACAGTACTTGAGCAGGTCTGAACACGCATCCATCACGAAACAGTGCCAGTCCACGCACACGCTTGCTGTTTCTGTGGAAACCAAAAACATGAGAACAGGTTTCACTGAGCGAGTCCCCCCTGCACCCTAACCTTCTGGCTGTACTGGTTCATCCACTCTGGTTTTGTGTTGACTGTGTTATCGCTTAATTCGTCTAGAATGCGTGATAGAAGTATGGGGGTTAAAGTATTTTTTTTTTGTATGTCAACATGCATCTAATGCTTTCATGTTATTGATGATCTTCTCTGTCTTACAATCCACACTCCTTTATTTTTGTTTCTTATTTCTACTCTCCATCTCTCTCCATCACATTATCTACATCTTTATAATTTTGCCTCCAATCTCTTTTTTCTTCCAGTGTTTACAGTAGTGATGAAGATGATGATGATGTGGAGATTTACGATCATGATTATGATGGTCCTCATGCCAAGACAGGAAAACGTCATCTTGGCAAGACGCGCTGGACCCGTGAGGAGGTATGATAAACTTTTAGTTTTTTACCTATTAGTTATTATGTATTTATTACAAACACAAAAAAAATATTTTATTTTTACTTAACAAATATAATTTAACAATGCATATTTGTGTGAATTTTTTTTTTTTTTTGGTGAAAGTTTTTTTTTTTTGCACTATTTTACCTGTTAATAGGTAATAAATAATAGATCAGTAATATAAATGGAATGGTGTGTTACTAGATTACTTCATACTGTTAATATTTTTTATTATTTCCATAATATATTTACATTATTTTATCCGATACCCCTTCAGCCTTTGTGAGGTGTGTATTTAAAAAAGCATGCATTATTAATTCAATCATGTATTTATGTATTCAGTGCTAAAATGTTTTGATTACTATTCACAGGATGAAAAATTGAAGAGGCTGGTGGAGCATCATGGTTCAGAAGATTGGAAAGTCATTGCCAGTTTTCTGCCCGTGAGTGTGTGTTTGTGAATGATTGTATCTATGATTGTTTTAATTTGTGTGCGTCTGTGTATGCGGCTTGTGTATTTAAGCTTTAGGGGGTTAGGTTAGGTTATGTTAGGTGTGGTGGTTTAGATACGAGCATTTGCATGTGAATAGCCAAAGGATCAGGTAGTGTAGAAGTGGGTGCACGTTTTGGCGAATTTTGCATAATTGGGTATTCCTCATTGGCTGGCCTAGTTTGGAACAGAGTCAAGGGGGGGGGGGGGGTATGGCAAGGTTTCAGAATCCACTGTGCACCTGCATTCACACACGGATGTACAAACACACACAGACACACACACACACACATACATACACAAATGCACACTCAGGTAGAAGCATATGCCAACACACACATTTTCTGGTGTAAACACCTTATGCATGCACCCACGGACACGTAGAGGTACTGTAAGTTCAGTTCTGTCGGCGAAAACCTTTATCTAGATATAGATCAGCATGCATAAATAAATCTCGGCACGCGAACGAGAATCAGAAACTAAAGTTGTTTCATTTCTGAATCACTCTGTGGGGTTTCCAAAACACCTGTTCATCTTATGTAGAGAACATCTAAGTCAAATTTAACAACACAATGATTGCAATTCAATTTAGGGCACACACCACATAGAAAACCTAAAAATATTACTACAGTAACTGTATCTATCATATGCTTGTGTGTGTGTTACAGAGTCGCACAGATGTTCAGTGTCAGCATCGCTGGCAAAAGGTTCTGAACCCTGAACTCATCAAAGGACCGTGGACCAAAGAAGAAGACCAACGGGTAAGAAATTTGATGGGCACTCAATTGAATAAATTAAAAAGCGATATGTACAACCCCAGGATTAATGTTACCCAAGTAATCTTCTTGCAAACAAGAGTTAAGGGGTAAAATTAAGATCCACTGAGTGGATGTTGCATTGTAATGATTAACCCTTAAGTCCAGGTGTTTCTCCATTTCTGCTCATTTTTATGACCCAGCAGTCATTAGCAGGTTTACTGTGCAGATATTCAGTGTAATACCACTATCTGTGTCTGTGTGCAATCCTAAAACTCTTATGCAATGTGAGTTCCCCTTCTCACTGGGTTTGTTCAGGCTTTTCCTATTACACCCCCTCTTTCAATCGTGTCTATGTTGCCCTCATTTTCCTTCCTCCCTGCTCTTGTTTACTCATATTCACTTTGCTCTCTCTCTTTCGGTATCAGGTGATCGAGTTGGTTCAAAAGTACGGCCCGAAACGTTGGTCTGTGATCGCCAAGCACTTAAAAGGTCGGATCGGCAAGCAGTGTAGAGAGCGTTGGCACAACCACCTGAACCCCGAGGTGAAGAAGACCTCGTGGACCGAAGAAGAAGATCAGATCATCTACCAGGCTCATGAGAAACTTGGAAACCGTTGGGCTGAGATAGCCAAGCTACTTCCTGGCAGGTAAGAAAACTTACGGTAGCTTTATATTCTGCACATACCATTGCAAGGAAGTTCTAACATCCGTTTGTTGCCAGGACCGATAATGCCATCAAGAACCACTGGAACTCCACTATGCGGCGGAAGGTCGAACAGGAGGGCTACCTGCAGCACGCCGCCAAAGTTAGCCCAACTCCACTAAACAACGGCTTTCCCAAACCTCCTCACCTCCTAAATTATAATCACACACCAAGCAGCCCATCCATGCCCGCCTCTTCCATGAGCAGCCAGTACCCGTACTACATGTCCGACTCGCAGCGGGTAAGAGCGATAAACTTCTTAAATCTTACCGTGATTGTTAGACATACAATGTTATTGAGTTTAAAATAAATGTTTATTGTCCAGGTCCCATTTCCACTTGCTCTTCAGCTGAACATCTTAAACATTCCTCAACATGGGACTGCTGTTATCCAGGTAACCCAGGAACACTTTTTGATCACGTATATATAGCAACTACTTACACACATTTACATACTTGTACTGTTACTGATACAAAGCAATTCTGTTTTTGACGAGGGCGGCCCAAAAATTCAAATGAGTATCTTTAGCAGCATGTTGTCATAAAAACATCCAGTGAGTAAGTGAGGGAGATGCTGATTCAAAAGCTGCTCTGATTCATGTGATTGATTTAAACCAATCGAATCATCTCAAAAGAGTCACATCTGTGAATCAGACTACACATCTTTGATATGCACGCAGTGACTGAGTTGTATTCATGTGATTTATCTTGTTTCCTGATACAGAGACACTACAATGAAGAAGATCCAGAGAAAGAGAAGCGAGTGAAGGAGATTGAGATGCTGTTGATGTCAACAGAAAACGAGTTGAAGGGACAACAAGCACTACCAGTGAGTGTGTGTGTGTGTGTGTGTGTGTTTGTGAGTGCATGTGTGTGTAAGGAAGCATCTGGGGGTCTATTTCACATTCTAACTGCTTTGCTGAATGATGCAATTGCCCCTTATCACACCACAAGCTCTGTTTAACTCCTTATGCAACTCAGACCCCCTCCCAAACACATCACATCATTCAACTCGACAAGTTCCTTTTCTCTCGGACCGTTCTTCCTCCATGCATCCCTCTCTTTATTTCACCCCACTTCTGCCCTACACACACACACACACACACATACACAGTTCGTCTCTCTGAAATTTTCCCGCCCTCTTTTTTTTAGATCTCCATGGCTGGCTATGGTGGGTGGAACCGAGGCTCTTTGACGGACAGCTCCGTGGGTGTGGCCGTTTCCGTCCCCGCCCCATCCCTAGAGCAGGGCTGCCTTCCAGAAGAGAGCGCCCATTGCAACACAAACAGCACAAACAATGACACCACCTCCACCTTGCCAGAGTTTATTGACGCCATCGATTCGGTAAGAGACCAGAAAGTACACAATACTAAAAGGTTGGAGGTTTTGCGTCATCTAGAGTGGCTAGTATTTCGCATCTTGTCACCCCCCCGGTGTCCTCATATGATCTCGTCTTCTCAGGCCCCACCTATCTGGGCCAACATACACTCCGATAGGAGGTTGATTAAAACGAAGAAGGCTCAGTCCAATCAGCGCTCAGAGGGCCGCATCTCGCCCGCCCACAGCGCTGACAGCAGTGTCCACACATTTCTTTGCTCTACGCCCAAACATTCAGCCATCAGACAGCTGGCTTTTTCTCCTGCTCAGGTACAAAAGCGATGCCTGAAACCGTCATAATCAATAAACACCAATCATTTTGTAAACAATGACAGCAGACCAATACAAATCAGTGTGTGTTAGTTAACACGTGCACGCGTCATAAATGTCATGATGTTATTTTGAACCACTCAGAAAGATGTTACAATGTTTGATCGTATTTATCTCGTCTTTAAACAGTTTATCACTCTAGAATCAGTTGCACTGTTGATTTTGCATGTCTAAAGTTTGGTTCATTTTTGTAAATTATATTCCTGGTGATGTCAAACATCACATACAGCATCAATCACAACAATCACATTAATATCAAAAATTGTGAACGATTAATGTTACTTTTTTTAAATGGCGGGAACAGTGGTTAGCTATACTCTTAATTTATGTGGGTGTACCACAAGCCATCAAATAAAGAAGTGGGTATATGTCCCGTATACCTGTGTATACCTTGCACTACTTCACTGCCGGGGAAGCGTAAAACAACCCATCAACATCCTGTTATTGACAGACACGCCCTGTTATAAATGCATGTATGGGCATTTTAATGCAGTACCTCTGACTGCTATCTATGTTGGTACTTGTATATTGTATGTTTAGCTAATTATTTCATCTCCAAGGCATGAGCTCATAATGCTTTAAGCTTACCAAAATAGGATTACCATTGCCAACCTGATAGGGTTTCGTATGTATTTTACAAGGTGCCTAATTTGTATGAATTCGTTCAAAGTGAATCGTACAAAAGCAAACGTTTATTAAAAAAATTATTAAACCCCTAAACCCAGCATCACTGGGTGAAAGCAAATCGTACAAAAACGTAAGAATTTGGTCGTACAAAATCCAATGAGATTGTGTTGGACAACCATGTGTGAGCCATGTGTCTTCCTGAAGCTCGGAAAATTAATGTTCGTGTGTTTGTTTAGCATCCAACCGAGCTGTTGTTTTTCTCCATTGTAGTTCTTCAATGCATCAGTGAGCCCAGACGCAGACAGTCGAAATTTACCGGTCACGTCTTCACCTGCCTGTTCCCAGAAAGCACTGCAGCATGACCTTGCTCTCCGACCTCAGAAGGAAAATGAGCTGTAAGAGGCCATTTAGATTTTTTTTGCATTTGTAATTATGCAAATCCATCATAAGTTTTGTTTTGTTGTGATAAAAATAACATATACGTCCTTCAACATAATGTAAACACCAGGTTAAATTCTTTGACAGACACAATTTTTTAAGTGCCTGTGCATGTACATTTCAGGTTCAGGACCCCAAATTTGCGGCGCTCTATTATGGAATGTTCCCCTCGCACACCTACCCCGTTCAAGTCCGCACTGACAATACAAGACACCAAATACGGACCACTGAAAAGGGTAAGACCCTCGAGGCCACATTTGAAAAATAAATGTATATGTTTATGTTTGCGTGCATTTGCACCTCTTGAATATTTTGTGAAAGATTCCTGTTCTGATTCTAGGTTCACAGTCCTTCTCTAGATTCTGGTGTGGTCGGTACTATAAAGCAAGAACCTCAGGAGTGTGAGATCGGTGTCGGAGGGGTGCACCTGGACCAGCCCCCCCTAAAAAAGATTAAACAGGAGGTTAGTTCGCTCGTATAGGCCAATGTGGGCTCTTTGTGCTTCGTCATTTGAATACATCTCCCTGTGATATTCAAATGACAGAAATGTAAAAACATCTTGACTGTACGTTGCTATTTGAATTTGTTAGTAATATCAGTACGCAGTCAAACTTGCTTTATTCAGACGCCCGAGGGTAATGAAGGTAAACAAATTAGACATTAGGCTTTAAATACGCAAGATTGTGTAATTTACTGCAATTCGCGCATGGTATATTTGTATATAGTAGTTAATGTGTCCGGATGCTATTTGTGTTGGTAGGTGGAGTCAGCTTGTCTACAGTGGGAGGGACAGGATCTCAACACCCAGCTCTTTTCTTCCAGTGGCTCCGCCCATGACATGCCTGTGAGTACCACTTTATTTTATATAGATTTTGTAAAATTGTTTTGTAAAATTTCATTTCAGAATTTACCTTTCGTGTTTTTTTTTTGACACCTCTGTTCTCTGTTGCTGTAGGATCTGTTGACTAGCTCTGTACTGATGCTTTCCACTGAGGGGAAAACTGAGGATGGACACAAAACTGCCCATTTGCCCCGTAGGCCCGTGGGAAGCCCTTTGCAGGTACACTTCTACCATCCAACTTGCGTGACCCCAAAAAGTATTAAGTCACACTGCATAAATAATCATTGCATAAATAAAAAAAATCTAACTAAGTGGCGTTTGCAAAAAAATCATACTAGGTCTTTTCTCAGAAGTAACCTAGTATTACTTCAGTCAGTTCCGCTTAAATTCTCACAGGTGCTTTGGCAAAGTAACCACAGGTGCACATTTAAATGGCGCCAAAGTACTTTTTCTGTATCAGTTTGAGTTTATACAGAAAAAACAATTTAGTGAAAAACTTTGAAAGTTAAGAAAATGTGATTTTTTTATATATACAATATATATTTAGTTTTAAATAGTTTAAAATGTGTTATTGTCTTGTGTTTTGTTTAAACTAAATGCCACTTGGATTGATATTTTGTTTAAAAGTTGCAAAGATATTTATACATTTTGAATTTAAGTTTATTTAACTTAAGTTCCCTCTGCACCTTGTCAGTTTTTGCAACATCCCTCCTTTACCCCATTGCCTCACTCTCAGCTAGTACACCTATCCCAGTTAAAGAGGGGGGTTGCTCTGGGTTTTGGCTAAAATTCCGATCTCCGAGCCATTACCTCGTCAGCACGCCAAATATGCTTTATCTCATTCCCTATTGACTACATGTTAATGCAAACTCAAAGTAAAGTTTAAATACCCCAAACTAGAAGATGATTCTGTAGTAGTAACAGGCGCTCAATTGACACATAAATTATAAAGTTATACTATTATTAGGCACAGTACAAAACCTGGCCAACTTTCCTCTTCTTGTCCCTATGTTTCTTTCTCCTTTACATCCCATTTTTTTCTTTCCAGCAGCAGTTGAACACATGGGAACAGGTGCTTTGTGGGAAGGTGGAGGACCAGGCGATGCCCTCTGAACCCACGCACAAATACCTCAGCAATTACTCTTCACGAGCACTGGTCATGTAAAGAGATGGAATGAGACAGATGAATACACAAAAGACAAGAAAGAGGGAGATTTAATGACAAGACAATCATTCTGAGAAGACATTAAAAAGAAACACTCCAACATTTATGGTACATAATTTGGGAGAGGCTTAAAGCCATTTTTTAGACTGCACAGTCAATGTGTAAGCTGTGCCATCATTCGTTTAACCAACCAAAGACATTATTCATGTTGACATGTTGTGTTTTTTCTACTTTTGATTTCATTTTTAATAATATTGTATTTTGTATGATAATATTTTGTATTATATTTGGGAAAAGAATTCTCTATGCGGGTCTAATTTTATGGATTTTAATATAAGGAACAATTTGCAGTAATTTATTATTTTGTATTAAGCATAATAATTAACTACGGTGGGCATCTCTGTCAGTGTTTGACCCCAGTATTTGGGCTTCCTGCTCGTCTCTTATTTGTTAAATGTGTGTGTTAATTGTATGGAGTGTGTATACTCCTAGCATTATCTGAATCATACACCCAAAAAAAAAAAGATCAGATCAGTACCATGTATCTGTGGGTGTCAAACAGAACTGCCCTTATTAAAAGCATATGCATTTCAAATGCCAACAACACTGCTGACAACATGTAGGCTATTCCTGGCCAAAACATGGATTAACTGTTTATTCGTGCCCAATGCCTAAAAAAAATCTGTTTGCCAAGTTTAAAAATTCTTATTGAATTTTGACGTTAGGTGATACGTGTGTAGTGTACAAAGGAATTTTTCCAAGTTTAGTAGTGTTGCCATTTCAAAAGAGTCCAAGATCGAAACCATGTTGAGCTTTCGTTGTATTAGCACTATTTCAAATTTTTGATCAACTATGCAGAAAGATTTCAACAGAACAAAAAGTGTTGTTTTTTAACAATTGTGCTGAATTGAAAAAAAAACGTTTACCAAGCATTTTCAAATCAAGGGTTTATATGACAAAAAATGCCTTTGAGACGCGAAACATTTCTTTATCATTTTTTTAATAAACACTTTTTTATGTCATTTTTAATCAGATTTACATTGGTATTTCTAGTTTTTAAAACACTGATTGTTGCTTTTATACCTAGCTTGTTTTTGATATTACAATAAGCCTTTGATACTAAGATTGCAGTGTCCAATCAAAAGCATTTAGCAATAACGTTTTTGTTATTCGCTGCCTTTTTGTATTAGCTTCAAGTACAAACACTTTTTTACATTGATTATGAACTTTCATACGTTTTTATACAGACTTTTATAACTGCCTTGTAAATAAAGTGTGTTTTTGAAAAAAAATGCTTTGATTGTTCTCTTTTCGACGTTGAAAACGCCTCTGTTTAAAAGCATATAACCTCTTTCAGCCTTCCGTGTATATTTGCACAGATTAAATGCATGTGTCCAAAATGAAAACAATGTTCATATAAACATACAACAGTAATTTTAATATTTAATTAAAATTTATTGCAACGGCCTTATCCAATAGGCTATGTGGTCAGAAAGTGTAGCGAACAGTATTTACTTTAACACTACTTTTTAAAATACATTAGAAGAGCTTGTAAGATGAGAAATGAATGAAAACAACCTGAAATGACCCATTAGCACTTTATCAGAGAGAATAGTGTGTGACATGCAAATATTGCAAACTGTATTCCTCCAGGCTATCTTAGGTATGCTTTCCCTTAATGTTGACATAGGAAAAATAATACTATGGAAGTCAATGGTGCCCCAGATCTGTTTGGTGCAACTTTTGGTGGGGTGAACTATCCATTTAAGATTTTTATTATGGTTGACACGACATTAAATTGTTCATATGTAAGTGTGTTTTATGCACTGTAAAAAATTATCTGCTGCGTTAAATGTTTTGTTTAATCAACTCCGATTTACAAGTAATTTCAACTTGCTATTATTTCTCTTTACAAGACATTAGTTGATACAACTTATAAAATGAAGTTGACTTATTTCAAAATTTTTTTTTATAAATTATAACTATTATAACGATAATAATCTCTAGTGCAAGACATACGTCAAATTCCACTTTGGCGTGCATATGATAGGCCGGTCCTTCCCATTCACTTAAACGGCGCATCTTTTTTTGTCGTTTTATTTATTGATTTCTCTTTTTTTCTATTTTTAAACCATTTTCGCTTGGGTTTAGGGTTAGATTTGAGATTTGCTCAAGGAGGTTATTTAATATACAGGTTTCTCCATGTTTTTATCAATATTTAAGCCAAGTTGGGGTTAAAATTGTGGTTTGGGTTAGGATGTCATTTTAATATAACAAAAAGTTGTTCTAACCCTAAACCCAAGCGGAAATAGTTAAAAAAGCCAAAAAAATTAGAAACCAATAAATAAAAGGACAAAAAAAAGATGCACCAATTAAGTGAATGGGAAGGACTGGCGTATCATATGCACCCCAAAGTGGAATTTGGCGTATGTATTGCACGATTTTCACACTGGGTGCTATTTATATGCAACTCCGTGAGACTGGGTTCTGTAAATACGAGTTGATTCAACAAAAAAATTAAGACGGCAAAGAGTTTTTTACTAAATTTTTGTGTGTGTGTGTGCATATTTATGTGAGCACATGTTTGGTTACCGGTGAGTGCCAAGTCTTTTGAAAATGTCAAATTTAGTCAAAATTACTGTGGCAGACACTGAAGACTTACAGCACATTAAATCTAAACATTTAATTTATCCGTATGTGTGTTGTGTTGGACCAAACCTATGACTTTTGCATTGCCAACACAATGCTCTACCAAATGAGAACAGTTCAATTGGTCCTCACTATTTGCAAGGTTATTCTTCACGTTTTGCACTACTTCAAGTGACGTTTACATAAATACAGTAAATATAATTACTTTAGGTAAAAAACTATTGCAATTGCCAGAAGTCCACACTATTATAACTTCTTGTATGTTTGTGTATTTGTGTTCTTGCCTGTTTTTGAGGGATATTTGAGGTTACATCTTCAAGAGAAGTGTTTTGCAGAGAAATGTCCCCAAGGGCTCGACACTGATGGAAACACTTTCCAAACTCGACCCCTAACAGATGCTTCTCCTGTATGCGGGTGAGAAAGTGAATATGAGAAAATGTGCCTAGTTTGGGTTACATTTAGGCGTTTGAGCACATTTTAGTGTATGCGTATGTGTGTTTGCGGTGCAGAAACTCTGCTTGAGTCTCTTGAGGATATCGTTTTTCCTGTGTGGCTGTTGAAGGCGGAGGCCCAGCTCAGACCAGGGCCTAAATTTACAGATGCCCAGGTCTCACATCCCCCCTCCTGACCACCTGCTTGCTGTGTTCCCCACATAGTCCCACACTAGATGCCAAATATACATTCATGGAGCCCTAGTGACAAGCCTGTTGGGTCTCTTCGCTGTTTAGTGCTATTCATGGTTCGGCACACTAAAAGTAACCCTCAACCACACAAGGTCGATTAGGGAAGACAAACAGTAGATACAGTATACAGATACGGTGCTTTTCTGATAAAGAGAGGTTGTGTAAAGACAAACCTGAGAGCGATCGATTTTTTGTTTGTTTATTATTAATATTTATTAATTATGTCTTATAACTCCCATTCTCCAAAAACGTAGCAATGAGTGGAAAGATACACGTTGAAGCAGATGAATTGGGAGAGATAGAAAGAGGTTAAACTGGAAAGATGCAAAAAATTATTGTGACTGTGTCAGCTGATGTTCTTTGTGTAAGCATCTGTTCACTAAACAAGTGTGTGTGAGTGTGTGTGAACGCTGTGGGTTACAGGAACGGAAAGGCCTGTCATTGTAGAGACATAAGCAGACTTTCAGAACAGGAGCACAACCCCCCAAAACCCCACACACCTGCTCTCTGTCTGAGAGAGAAAGAGAGAGAGAGATCTAGAGAGAGTGAGAGAGGAAAGAAAGAAAATAAGAAAGAGAATATGATGAGATGAGATGTGGTGTTTAGGGGTGTGTGTGTGGGGGGGTCACCAGCCCAAAGTGACACCAAAAAATACAAAAACACAGGTGCAAAGAGTTCATCTAAACACCCAGACGTATACACACACTCTTATCATGACCTTTATGTTGGAAACACGGTGTGTGGAAGTTTTCCGAGTTCAATTATGACATCACACGTCTTTTTAGTTATCCTCTAATCGGAACGCAGGGTACTCTTGTGGGGTGGGGGGTGACACGGTGTATTACAAAAAAAAACATACAATGTTTAAGCAACCGTGAGGAGGTTACCATAGCAACGCTTAAATGTTTAAGTGTATAGGAATCATAACTGCATGGTACATTTCACCCAAATATGAAAATTCTCATTCCAGATACCGAATTTTTTCAGATGAACACAAACAAACAATTTTATATTAAAATGCAATCATGTTATCCAAAAATTACATGCATCCATCATAAAAGTAATCCAAATGACACCGGGGCTAATAAATGTATTTTGAAATAAAATGATATGTTTGTGAAAGACAAGTAAGCATTTTTTTAGAGACAAAATTTAAGGGAAACATACAGATCAGCATGGTAAATTCAAATATGGCAGTGTGTTAATAAAATTAAATCTTATTTCCAGACAGCTTCTGACTTCGGCGCAGATCCAGTGCAGATCCGGCCCAGAGTCATCTGCTGTAGGATTGGTACTCACTAGTTAAATCTGGGATGGCATAGGGGTGAGGAAGGGAGAATTATAATATTTGGTTGAACTATTTTCACTGAACTGTTTATGCTAAAATATTACATTTATATACAGTACTTTGCAAAAGTCTTAGGCCACCATGCCAGAATTAGATTTGTTGTTTTTGACATGTTATAGTGATCATATATAATTGTTTCTCAGTCTCTTTAACAGAATACATCCAGAAAATACAGGAAATGTGAATATAGTATAAAAACTGTATAAAAATGTAAATGATGTGTCAAGTTTTTAGGGTAAACTCCCCTTCCACTTGAGCAATAACAGGAAACTGCAGGATCTCTTAAACCTAAATAAAATAAAATCCAAATTTAAAATTTTAAAGAAATTAGTCTTTTTAATTCATTCTGCTCAAAAACGCGCCAGACGTATTTAATGCCAAGAGAGGTCACACTAAACACAGACGATGCCTGAAGAAGACATTTAGTCCAGAATTTTTTTTTTTTGTATTTTTTTTACATATTTCCTGTATTTTCAGTTTGTATCCTAATAAAATAGATTGAAAAATAGACATGGATGGACATTAAAACTTCTAAAACAACAAGTCACATAAAAATGCACACACAAAAAAATTAAGTAAAAAATTCTGCCTTAATTTTTTTTGTTAAGGCGTAATTTTTTTTCGTATTAATAGCACGCAGTGTGAAAATCGTGCAATACATACGCCAAATTGCACTTTGGCGTGCATATAATACGTCAGTTCTTCCCATTCACTTAAACTGTGCATCTTTTTTCATCGTTTTATTTATTGGTTTCTCAATTTTTTTCCTTTTTTTTACCAATTTTCGATTGGGTTTAGAAATCTTTTGTTATATAAAAATGACATCCTAACCCTAATCCCAACTCCAAGCGACCATGGCTTAAATATAGACAAAAACATGGAGAAACCTTTATATTAAATAACCTCCTTAACCTCCCAAATCTCAATTCTAACCCTAAACCCAAGCGAAAATGGTTTAAAAATCAGAAAAAATTGTTGGTGGTGGCCTTAGACTTTTGCACAGATACTGTATGTGCTAATGTTATTGTATAATTCAAGCATTTACAGAATTGAGGTTCATCACGAAAGGATAATGGTGTTTAAAGCGTTTGATAAAAAAAGCTTGGAGCTCCATCCCAACAAATTTATCGCCAGCAATAAACCCAGATGAAGTCGAATGTAACTGGAGTAAAGGCCTTGTTGTAAAAAGGTAGGCAGTTTGTGAGATTATATTACAGGATGGTCACTGTGGTTAAAGTCAGCTTTGGACAATTTACCTATCATTGGTTATTTGGTATGATGAGACTATCAAAACAAATACAAACATGCAGACACCTCAAACACGCAAATTCCTCCTTCAAACCACGAACCATGGGTCAAATCTTTGCATTTTCTTCAATATAAACTGATTTGTAAATCTATAACATTCAATAAAAGAGACTACAGGATACATTTGAAAGTTTGAAAGATGTATCAGCTCATGAGGTGGCAAGAATTAATACGGTATTCTTTCATATCTCATGGTTGAGTCACAGCTCCTTTTCCTCTCTGGGTTAAGCGAGGCATCTCTGTGTCGCAAGCAGATTGGCACATAAATTCAGTTCGACCTGTCACAATAAATTATTAGCAGGATGTTGCAGCAGTGCCATTTTTCCTTGTTTTTCACCCTCACTTGCTCTCTGCTTTACTCTATTCGGTCTTACCCACACACACATACACACATGCACATGTACACACTGGGAAGATTACAATAGGCTGATTTCCTCTGTGGTCAGGCCTTGTTGCCCCTCCCTGTACCACTGGCAGGTACAATGGCTCTGAGCTGCCATGATAAGTAAGACTGTGTGTGTTTTTGTGTAAGACCCAGAAGACTGTCACAACACTTGTGAATATAAATTATAAATATGAAACAGGAATGCATTATTAATTGATTCATGACATTTCTCTATGCATCGGTTGCAGAACACAAATATAATTGAATATAATTATCAAACATGTAAACCAAAAAAAATGGGGCAGAAGTAAAATATACTTTTCAATATCAAAAAGTTCACAGCCGTAATGCTTTATTTACCTGGCATTTAACCCTTATAAGACCCAAGCTTTGGTTTGTCTTTTTTTTTCAGATTTCTTCCAGCTATTTTGGGGTTAGGAAGAACCAATAAATATAATAACCAAATATTTTTCTTTGAACATGAAGCAGTGTAATTGTCCATGTTTGTGTACAAAAGTTCCAGTTTTCAAAGAATTAAAGGAACACTCCATTATTTTTTAATATTCCTAATTTTCCAGCTCCCCCAGAGTTAAATATTTGCTTTTTATACTGTTTTTGAATTCATTCAGCTGATCTGGCCTAGCACTTTTAGCATAGCTTAGCACAATCCATTGAATCTGATTAGACCATTAGCATCGCACTAAAAAATATCCAAAGAGTTTCGATATTTTTCCTATTTAAATCTTGACTCTTCTGTAGTTACGTATGATATTACGCAGTGCCTGAAAATAGTCCCCTGCTATTGAAAGTTACAAAGGGGACTATTTTCGGCTGCTGCATAATATCAGCCATGTTACAGCAGCGAAGTCCTTGATTATTGAGAGTATAGTTCCTAGCCATATCTCCCTAGAAAATCACAACTTTTAATTTTCTGTCTGTCTTAGTACACGATGTAGAGTCAAGTTTTAAATAGGAAAAATATCGAAACTCTTTGGTTATTTTTGAGCGCGATGCTAATGGTCTATTCAGATTCAATAGATTGTGCTAAGCTATGCTAAAAGTGGTACCGCCAGACCCGGAGATTTGGCTGAATGGATTCCAAAACAGTAAAAATCAAATGTTTAACTCTAGTGGAGCTGGAAAATGAGCATTTTTTCAAAAAAAGTGCAATGTCCCTTTAAGTATTAAGGTGCAAACAACAAAAAATGTGATGTCCACGTATGTGGACTCACCAGGTCTTAGGAGGTTAAAGCAGGCAAACACTGGTGGGAAAATAAGACCATGGAAAACTTCTAATATAAAACATGTAAGGTTTTAAGTGAGATCAAAGATGTTTGCCTGAACACATGGCACACAAGTGATTATACACTATAAGTCATGCAAGTGTTTTTGATGTGCAAAATGTGTTAAACATGCAAATCGGGCTGACAGATTCAAGCCAACCAAGCCAGAAAAGTTGATCAAATTAGCATAAAGTAAAATTCAAAGGTGCACTGAGGTCGTACGCAATGAACTGTTGCATAAATCTAAATATTACTCATTTTACACTTAAAAACACTGAAATCCAGGAGCTAGTAAGGATATAAATAAATGTAAAATAAATTCAGACACTTTAGATTACAATTTATGTTATGATATAAATAAAGATTTTTTTAAAAATTGATTTTAATTCAGGCACTTTAATAATAATGACAAACAGCAGTTTAACATTCATAGCATTCTTATGCAGTTCAAGACCAGACAACCCGCACACTAAAATGATGAGGACACAATCGCATAAAAGGCCCTTACTTTTTTGTAACTGGTTGAACATAGCACTAGCAACCCAAAGGTCAGGGGTTCAGTTCTCAGAAAAAGCTCATTGAAATACAGTAATAATGTGTACACTCTGAAAAATACTAGGAACAAACTAGAAACTACACGGAAACGATTTAAAGAGAAAATGCAAAAGTGGCGTTGCATTATCCCGTTTTTTTCCGCGTTTATTTAAGCGTTTTGGAGGGGAAAACTGCGTGCATATGGTGATGCAAAAGTGTGTGATATTCAATGTTTTATGCCCTCCAGGCGGCTAGGTGGCAATGTGAACCAATGACACACAACAACACCAAGTACACGCGCCTGCGTACAACCTTCTTCCTTGTTCTCCCAGGTCTGGTCCAAAGTCGTCTGGTTTGCCACCGACAAATTGGCGCATCAACAATTTGATAGAGGTAATAAATGCACCTTCTCTGATCAGTAATACTAGCTGTGAACATTTCGTACAACTGCTGAAAAGACTCTTGTATATTATCAGAGCTGCTATGGCAACTTGAAGGTCCGACGTATGGAAATAATCCAACATGTTTGTTGTTATTTCCTGAACTGGCGCATGCCTGTGACATAAAGGCATATGTGACGAGTGCCAGCGTGAGCAGACTTTTGGGTTTTTACCTTTTAGACGGGAATGCGACGGTAGAGCGTTTTTAAGATTTCCACTCTGAAGGGTGATTTCACTTTTTGCGTTTTTAAGCCCCAAAAATGCTGTCGCCGTGAAAACGAAAGTCACATCCGATAAAATATTTGTATGTTTTCACCCTCTAGCGTTCTTGTGTAAACAGGGCCTAACTCAGCCATTGGGTTCAATTAACCCAAAGTGTTTATATTTGCCCCTACAAAGGGTTAAAACAAACCCAGCATTGGATAAATTACAATCCACACTGTAAAAAAATATTTTTGCACTTAACATTAAGTTTAATCAACTAAGTAATTTTAACTGTATTGACTAGTGACGAGTTGCTATAACTTATGGCTAAAGCAAATTTAACTTGATTCAACTTTTAACTTGTCAAGATAGTTGAAATAACTTGTAAATCCTAGTTGATTAAACTTAAAAATGTAAGTGAATTTTTTAAGGTGCAGTGGGTTGGATTTGTTTTTGACCCAACACTGGGATGAAAATAACCCAGCATTTTTAGAGTTTGGCTTGAATGCACCATAAGTAGCTTTGAATGAAATCGTCTGCCAAATGCATGAAATACAAAAGACACAAATATAATTAAAAAGAAAGAACACAAAAGAGGAACTTTATTCAGGTGAAGGTTGAACTCATGGGGCAATACTACGAGATAAAGTATGTGCTGATGGAGAGTAAATAAAAGACAACCAAACCCAAGCCGCACATGCACGAGCACACCGAAGGATCGAGGCGGCAGATGGTTTATTAACGATAGTGGAAACAACACAGGACCAGACCCCTGCCCAAATCGAGCACACAAACACGTGAACTTAAACTAAGTGAAAGCACACGCAGATTGAGCAGATAAAGATAAAGAGAGAGAGAGAGAAAAGAGAGTGGGGGGAGTGCTGCGCTGAGGGTGATTAGCCAAAGAAACTGTGTCTGTCCTCAGATTTGGCCGTGTTTTTGGCATGCGCTCGTTTGACGGTTCGTTTGTGAGAGAGCAGAAAAATATATACAGCAGCGTGCCAGTGACTGATAATGAAAAAACAACATTAACTTATAGATACACAAAACAACAGTCTAACAGTTAATATATGAGAAGTAGGTCAAACAAAAATGATACATGGGGTGAAGGTGATGCAGAAAAAAAGGCTTCAAAACGCTTGACATGTGAACATGATAATATAGATTATCATAAAAAATTGGTAAAAAAAAAGGTCCCAAGTTATCACTGGGCAACCCTATATTACGAAATTATGTACCTATAGTCACGTAAATTTGTGAGTCTTATATATGCGTGACACTGACATGGTTTTCCGCCTTTTTGCGTGAACATGTCACGCATTTATGTTTACTTGCTCCGGTTTAGGGTTAGATTCAGTGTTAGCATTAGGATGTCACATTAAGTATTGGTTTATACCTTTTTCAATGAATTTTTTTTGTATTTTATGTCTTTTAAACAATTGTCGCCTGGCGTTAGGGTTAGGGTTGGGTTTGGGTAAGGATGTAATTTTATGTAAATCTAACCCAAAACCGAAGCGACAATGGTAGGACAAATCAGTTGAGAAACAAATACGTGACAGTGACACGTAAACAGAAAGGCGTGACATGTTCACAAATTTACGTGACTATAGGAACGTAATTTCGTGATAACAGTACCCTTTATAAAGGTACTAATATGTACCATTTAGGGACATACATGTATACATTTGTTACCAATATGTACATTTAAGGAACTCTTTGGTACCATTATGTACTATATGTACTCTTGAGGTGCAAAGGTGTACTTTTCTAAAAAGTACCGCCCCATGTGACAGCTAGGGACCATTTTTTGAGCATTTTTTCTCACTGTGAATCAAAAAGTAGCACTAGAAAATCACACGTCTTCTTATACACACAATATACTTCTTTATTTTGTGTATTTTTAACTGCATTTAATTGTTAATTGTGTATATTTAAAGAATTGGGAAATATAATTCAAAATTCAAGGTATAGATAATGGTCAATAGGACTAATGCTGTCATTACATTGAATGCAAATAAAGGTTAAGAGATAACAACTGAGAAATGACATAAATTAAAAATGGTGTCATGTTAATAAATAATGGTTATAAATGTTTAAAAAACAAAAATGAGTACACAGTAGGATTAAAACAATTTAGAGTCTTGCACTGAGAAAAATTGCACAGAGATAAACTATTAGTAATACATACAAAAAAACAAAAATAATTTTGGTGCAAAGAGCAAACCAAAGCAACTACACTGAGTTAAATTTAACCTATGCTGGGTTGTTTAAACCCAAAATGCTGGGTTGCTTTAACCCATTGTTGGGATGTTAAAGGATTAGTCTACACTGTAAAAAAAATCCGTAGAAATTGCAGCTGGGTTGCCGGTAACTTACCGTAGATTTAAATTTATGTTATTTACTGGCAACATTTTGTTCAAAGTTAAATGAACATTTAACATTTACAAGTCTTTGTCTTTATAGAGTAAAACAAAAAAACATCATCAAGCAAAACATTCTGGGAAACAAAATCTGAAGCAAAAAACAGAAAAAGGTTGATGATGATTTCTGGTTCCCAGAATGCTTTGCATGAGGCTGTTATTGTACAGTTTTATTCTGTAAAGATAAAGACTTGTTAATATTTAAAATGTATTTAACTTTGAAAAAACTCTTGCCAGTAAATAACATAAATTTAAATCTACGGTAAATTACCGGCAACCCAGCTGCAATAACATTGTAATTTCTACGGATTTTTTTTACAGTGTATTTTCTTAGGGAAAAAAATCCAGATAATTTACTAACCACCATGTCATCCAAAATGTTGATTTCTTTCTTTGTTCAGTCGAGAAGAAATTATGTTTTTTGAGGAAAACATTCCAGGATTTTTCTAATTTTAATGTAGTTTAATGGACCCCAACACTAAACAGTTTTAATGTAGTTTAAAATTGCAGTTTCAAAGGACTCTAAACGATCCCAAACGAGGTATCTATCTAGCGAAACGATTGTCATTTTTGCAAATAAAAATATGCACTTTTAAACCATCTTTCTCTGGTCCTGTGACGCACCAGCGTGACCTCACGTAATTGCGGAATGACGTCGAAAGGTCACGTGTTACATATATGAAACGCACATTTGTGGACCATTTCAAACAATAAACTGACATTAATTAGTATCATTCGACATACAACAACGTTGGAACGGTCCTCTTCCTCCACACTTGTAAACACTGGGGTGTAGTTTCGATACGTCATCCATGACCTCTTGACGTGATGATGTATTACGTGAGGTCGCGCTGGCGCATCACAGGACCGAAGGAAGACGAGCAGTTATGGCTGAAAAGTGCATTTTATTTTATTTTTCTTGCCAAAAATGACAATCGTTTAACTAGATAAGACCCTTATGCCTCGTTTGAGATTGTTTAGAGTCCCTTTGATACTGCAATTTTTAACTACATTAAAACTGTTAAGTATTGGGGTCCATTAAACTCCATTAAAATGAGAAAAATCCTGGAATGTTTTTAAAAAAAAACATAATTTATTTTCGACTGAACAAAGAAAGACATCTTCATTTTGGATGACATGGTGGTGAGTAAATTATCTGGATTTTTTTTTAAGAAAATTGACTAATCCTTTAAGCTAAATGTTAAGGCCTGTTTGGTCACCATCATGTTCATTACATTTATAAAATTATTACATGAGTGAGTTATGGTGTTGTGTTCTTGAAGCTCAGTTGGTAGAGCATTGTGGTTGGAGTGCAAAAGTTTTTGGGTTTGATTTCCCTTGAAACACATGCGGATGAAAAATGTAAACCTTGAAGTCATTTTGTATGAAAGCGCGTGCTAAATGCATAAATGTAAAGTGATTATTTTATTACACTGTAAAAAAAATCCGTAGAAATTACAATGTTATTGCAGCTGGGTTGCCGGTAATTTACCGTAGATTTAAATTTATGTTATTTACTGGCAAGAGTTTGTTCAAAGTTAAATAAATTTTAAATATTAACAAGTCTTTATCTTTACAGAATAAAACTATACAATAACAGTCTCATGCAAAGCATTCTGGGAACCAGAACTCATCATCAACCTTTTTCTGTTTTTTGCTTCAGATTTTGTTTCCCAGAATGTTTTGCTTGATGCTGTTTGTTTAGTTTTACTCTGTAAAGACAAAGACTTGTAAATGTTAAATGTTCATTCAACTTTGAACAAAATTTTGCAAGTAAATAACATAAATTTAAATCTACGGTAAATTACCGGCAACCCAGCTGCAATTTCTACTGATTTTTTTTACAGTGTACATTTCCTCTCATTAAGGACATTTTAAGACAATGACTTATGAAAGAGATCTTAAAAATGAATGCAGACACATGTGCACACGTGTATATGTGGGAGTTGGGATGATTTCGTTTCAAAATAGTGAAAAGCTGTTTCCCGCGCTACTGAGTTTGTGTGTTGTTGCCTATTCACTCAGTGAAATAGAGCAGAATGAAAAGACTAAATGGGGTTCATTATTTATCCTGATACGCACTCCCTGCACACCCCGAACTCCCAACACCAGGCTGCCGGTCACTCTTTTGTTTCCCACTAATTCATCCTGACAAGAAATGAAGAAACACACGCTGCAGTTTTGGAAGACTTATCATTGGTCACTGGGCATCGGTGGCTTTAAAATCTCTAAATGTCCTCCTCGGTGACACTTTCATTTTAAGTTTTTTACTGTGCCCATCTCTGTAATGTAGTTTGAATAAAAGTGAAAGTTGGTCTTTCGCAAGTCTTTCCAGTTTGTCCTCTTGACTGGAGTTTGAAAGCGAACAATGAGTGTTTTCCCATTTACACACCTTCGGATTTTATTGCTTAAATAAAATTCTATGAAAATTTGCATGAATGTAATTCTGGAAACTCAATGCACACGTGCACTGTAAGGGTATGTGCATGTTTGTGTGTGTGTGCGTGTGTAGGGCAATGCATTCAGGGGATTCCACAACACCTGCCTGAGCCTTATCACTCATTTTATATTGGCACTTATAAAATTACAGCACCGCTGCTATACTGTAAATACACACACATACCAAATAAACTTATAAGAAAGGGGAATAATTGTGATATTAGGCACATTGGTGTTTTCCAGTTGTGCATATGCACGTTTTGTGTCTGTGTCTTATCCGATGTGAGTCAAAAAAGTGTTGTGTATTTTTGATAAGGTGCACAGTGTGTATGTGAAAAACTCTTAAATAATCATTAGCTTAGTGTCACACCCACACACACACACACACACACACACATATACACACACACACAAACAAGAACATAATACACAAAAGAAAAGACAAAAAGGAGAAGTAGTATATGTGTGCGATTTGTTAGTGGTTAGCGTAAGAGAGCTGGAGTATGAAATGAAAACAACTTGTCAAGTCACTTCCCCCCTAGCTACACACAGACACACACAGAGACGCACAATCCACAAATACCCACGAATATCATTGAAATACCCTCTTATGAGAGCATTGGGAGGAATTAATTTTTTTTTGCAATTAAGTCACGTGGATATATTACATTGTAATACGGGTGTAATAAACATGTTGTGTGATGTTAATAGATGTGTTGGCGATGAACAGTGCATGTGTGCGTAAATGTGTGAAAAAGTTTGTCAGAAGATGCTTGGATGTTGGAGAAAGTGTTAGAAAATTCTGCTGATGTGTAGAACAAAAGAATAAAAGGTGTTAGAAAATTTGGGCCGACTGTTAAAGTTTGAGCTTAATGTTAACACATGGCGAAACTAAAAATAAATAAATAGAATAAATGTGGAAAACTTTCGGTTTGAATAAAGTTTTTATTTTACATATACATTTAAGATCACATTCATACATGTTTTAATATTTTCCCCTTATACAGTAAACAGACCTTCACACATACAAAGATCTGATCATTACGGAGTCAGTCTGAGATTACATGAAGAGACATTAAAACAGAGACAGGCGAAATCCATAAGACCTGTAGACACGTCTCCAAAGGGAACTACCTCGAAACTACAGTACTGTGAAATGTTTTAGGAAAATACATTCTGACTTCACTCCTATCCACCCTAAACCACATCACTATTAAACTGGGAAGCCACTACTTTGGGTTCCCCTTCACACACATGAATTCACATATATACACACAAATTGTGTGTGTGTGTGTGTGTGTGTGTGTGTGTGTGTGTGAGAGAGAGAGAGAGAGAGAAAGAGAGAGAGAAAGAGAGAGAGTGCTTGGCATTATCAGAGCACAGCACTTGGGTAATGTGTCATCAGAACCTCTGGGTTTCAGACAGACCTAAGAAAAGATAACAGTGACACAAACCACAGAGAGAGAGAGAGAGAGAGAGAGAGAGAGAGAGAGAGAGAGAGAGAGAGAGAGAGAGAGAGAGAGAGAGAGAGAGAGAGAGAGAGAGAGAGAGAGAGAGAGAGAGAGAGAGAGGTAAATAGGATTGAAAAAAAAGCACAGAAGCACAGAAGGTCAGAAAGATAAGCAGTGTTGTTTTTGCTTGTTGTTTAATGAAGAGAAAGTGAGAATAAATTTTTTTTTAATTTTTCATATACTATAAAGCAAACGTTTTCAATTAAATACACTTTATGATAGTTTTAGGTAACAATACATTTAAATAAATCAAATAAAATAATTTCAATTGTTAAGCAGACCACATTTTACCATAGTATTACACTGCATGTGGAGGTGAAGACGTATTATAAATATTGTTGATGAAATATTTTTTACTAAAGTATGCTCCTGTATTTGGGACAGGTTGTGCAATCTTTTGTTCAAAATGTAGTGACTAAATGACAGTCACTTATACTACTGATTAAATTACAATGTGTTTTATAAGCTTTGTCATTTACAAAATTTTACAAATAATCCCAAAAGTGGATATCCTCATAAGACATACAACTAAAGGTAGAATATCAGCATTTTTAAAGATGCGTTAAAAAATCCTGCTTCTGCTTAAGCAGGAAAAAAAATCTAAATTCCAATAAGATAAAAGTCAATGGACAATTAAAGTAATTTACCCATCTTCAGTCAAGTCTGCATCACTTCTATAAAAAACCCTGGAGTATCCTTCCTCCCAAGCGTCTGGTCTTTCTGGAAATCTCTTAGGCACACATACACTCTGAAATCCCACATACAAATACAATTATTCAAAAGTCATGCTTGCGTCATACTCACTTTTCCCATGTAATGCGAAAAATACAAATCAGACACAAAACACAGCAGGTACGTGAGGGTCCATCGAGCAGTCTCAGTGTGCGATCATTTGATCGGAATGGGGAAGAGTGAGATCAGGAGTTATGCAAAACACAGATTCGCCGCCACTAATACTAGCACAGCTGAGTTTGGACAAACTCCGGCCTGAAGTTATGAGGATGAAGGTTTAAGGTACGTTCAAAGGCAGACAACAGATCATGATGTATGACATTACTTCATCAGCCTGCCTTTACGATAAACTCACTGTATTGGTAATATATACCACAACATACTGTACTTCCTATATTCTCACACAGCCTATATAACATTACATTAGAGAACAGAAGCTTATATAACCAAATAGAAGAAGTTAAAGTAAAATAAAAAGAAGTTAGATGACTTTCGTTTTAAATGCTTTAAAAAAATTGATTAAAAATTTGTTTCCAAAGCATATATGGATAGGCTAATACAGAAATGCAGGTATAATGTGCAATGTGACTTTGAATTACTTTAAATTGTGGTAATTGAGACCTACTGTCATTTTTAAGGCAATAATACAATCTCACAAATCCCACATTATGGTCACTTATCTTGGTCCCTAGCTGTCAGTCAATGGGGCGGTGCCATTTCAAAAAGTACACATTTACACCTAACAATACCATAATATATTACAATATTAGTAACTCAAAGGTCCATATTAATACCAAATGCATACATATATGTACCTAAACTGTACATATAAAGAGTTTGGTTCCAAAGAAATATCTAATTTTTTTACAATTTTTAAAAATCTAATTTTTTGATTGTGCATTAATAATTAAACTACAGTTGGTTTGTTTTGATTTAAGCCTTCATATAAAAAAAATAATTAATACAGCTAAGTAGCGCAATAAAATACAATAAAAACATGATAACATTATAATAAACATGTTTTGACAAAAAAATTTAAATTTATAATCTCGTTTTGGAACCAAACTCTTCATATTATGATCTTTTTAAAGGGTACAACACCAGCAAAAACTTTTTTTTTGTCTGAAAGAAAAAAAATCAAAAGGTTGAGCACTCTTAGGACATTTGAATTTTACCCTTCAAAATTTTAGGTTGGGGCATGTAGTCACAATTATATCATGGTATTTCTGTAATTTTATATAACCGAATAATTCTAAAATGTATATGCTACAATAATAGTTCATTTTTTTTTAACTATAGTGCTTCAAAAGTATTTAAGTGCTTTTACTAAGTGGTTCTGAAACTTTTCAGTGCACCCTCCTTTGTGTAAGGTTTACATTCCGAACCCCCCCCCCTACCCCCCACCCCGCAAACAATCTAAAATCTGAATTAAACAAAACATTAATTGATGCAATTTAGTATTGGTGTTTGGTAGCTAATTTTTTTAGGTTTTGATTACACTGAATTTATGATAAATAAATGTATTTTATCAAATGTTATAACTGCCCCCCCTCCCCCGGCACCATCTCGCACCCTCCAGTTGGGGAACCACTGCTTTAACTCATTATATAACCTAAAATGGGCTACCTGACAAAAAGTTCCTGTTTTGGCATCTTACCTCATATATTGTGACGACATGCCACGCTGTTGGGTCAGTGTGTGTTAAATTAACTGTTTCTTCTTTCCTGAGCAATAACGGTACAAACAACATGGGGACCCCGATCTCTCGTATAAATACTTAAGGTCTTATAGGGTAGTTTCCCAGACAGAGTTAAGACTGATCCATGATTAAGCCTTAGTAATTTACAAACATACCTTAAAGAAACAATACTGGTGTGCATCTTCAGACAAAACAAATGCACTGATCTATGTTAAGATATGTCAGTGCAAGATGTTTTTACATTAAGGCAACTCAAACATGGATTTTAGTCTGGGACTAGGATAAACTCTGCCCCCCATATACAAATCTATACATGAGCGAATATTGCATTATCTTTATATAATGTACTATATACAATTTACTCAGTTGGCAGAGATTTGAGTTTGTAGCAGCAAAAATGTCAAAGGTTCAGCAGGGAATACAATAGTTGTATTGTATTATATTGAACTTGTGCAAAAGTCACTTGGATAAAGTCATCTGCCAAATGCATAACTGTTTAAATTTATGTTTAAAGGAAAACACCACTGTTTTTCAATATTTTACGATGTTCTTACCTCAAATTAGATGAATTAATGCATACCTATCTTTTTTCAATGCGTGCACTTTTAATCTTTGTACAGCGCTTCGTGAATGTGTTAGCATTTAGCCTGGCCCCATTCATTCCTATGTCTCCAAACTAAAGTCTTTAAATAGGAAAAACATGGAAGTGTTTGGTGGCTTCTAAATTCATCCTTGTTTGGATCCTAAGGAATGAATGGGGCTAGGCTAAATGCTAACACATTCACGAGGCGCTGTACAAAGATTAAAAGTGCACGCATTGAAAAAAGATGCATGTATTAATTCATCAAGTTGAGGTAGTAAAAAATTGAAAAATGGTGTTGGTTTCCTTTAAAAGTTTATTGCACATGTTTAAAAAGTGGGGGTTCCTTGCATGGCAGACATCCACCACAAACTCTTTTTGTCTTGCTGATTCAGCTGAAGTTTTCCTTGCAAGACAATATAAATTCCTCCACCAGCTTCCTGTGGTCTAAATCATCACTGTCGTTGAATGGACAAGTCATCTGAAGGCAAAATTTAAGGACAATCTTTACCTTACCAACCAAATGCATGTGTTTTGTATTGCTATTACTTAGAAATGGATTGAGATTATATTAATGGGATAGAGACTCTTTAATGGGTTAATGGTCACCATTAAACAGTCAATTTAACACAGTAAACAGCTCACAGGGTTGACTAAACAATCATATTACACATAACACACATCATGTATTAAATGCAATAGCCATTTTTTTTATATAAACAATTGCCTTCAAGGATAAAAAACTAGAACTTACCACACTGCCAGAAAAAAATGTCAAAAAGTGGTCCATATAACAGGTCCATTCTGTAAAAATATAACCTTGATATCCTTTAAATTGACTGAGTAAGATTATGCCAACTTAAATTAATGTGAAATCAATAAATGAAATCAAACTTTGATGCTCCTAATCTCATAATTAGATTGAGACTTTTACATGGTCACATATTTTGTCTTTTATGTATTTGAAAAGCTACTTTGTGAAATGTTTTTCCTAAAATATGTGTTAAAGCAATATAAATTTTTGTTACATAATGCATCTAAAAAAAATGTATTGCGTAAGTGACCAAATACTTTTGGGGGCCACTTAAAATATAAAGTGCAGTGCTGCGATAAATAACTTAGACAATAGTTTTGTCAGGACACAATGCAAACATGTGACCCAGAATAAAACTACTGTCTTACAGACCAAAACACCCACTCAACCACAGACACACCTTACACACATACTCACAAACACAAACAAACAAACATACTTTTGTACCACACCTTAATCTGGACACCCACACAGCCAGACAAAAAAATCTACATTTCTACTTTTGAATTTTTTTCCATCCCCGTTTCTCCCTCACTGATGAAGATCTTGCTCTTATCCCTCACACACAGAAACACACTTCTAAGAATGGATGTTTTAGGATTGTAGGTGATGCAGTCTTATTAGCTATTATTATATAATATGACCACACTAACATGAGCATACAGGTATGTAACATGGGGGTTTAGGTTATCTGACAGGTGGGTCATAAAGAGCAGGTGCAAAGCTTTGAGACCAGATAAGACCGTGCCAATTCCCTGTAAACACACACATACACACAAAGCCCTAAAGCGCAAGCATTTACATACATACATCAGACACACATTCATTTAAAGGTGCAGTTGTGGTGATTCGGATGTCCAACGCATGGAGCCCTTACACAATAAGACGTGAGACAATGATAAATAAAAACATACGGGTTGCGGAAGAGGACATGCATCGCATAAACAAGGGCTACTGTTATAGACCCCCACATGAAAAGTAGAAAACACACATTACCAGTATTATAAAGACTTGTTGGTTAAATAAGGCTAATATTATTTACTTTACCCTAAGGGTAGAAACCTAAGTTACATTCGCATATTAAATCCAAATGCTTTTTGTTTCAGTGAAATTACAAAATAAAATGGAAACCAAATCTGTTGACAGGTGTTCGTATTGGGGGGGTGCAGGGGTGGTCTCGGACCCCCTATAAACATTGACAGACGCCTAAAATAGAGCACAAAAATATAAACTGGGGGGTCCCCTAGTTTTTATTCAAATAAAAATGCTATATGAATTTCAAATTCTCATGCTGCGGTATCACAAAGCAATACTTTTCATTGTTTCTCCCAATTTCGGAATAAACTAATCCAAAAGAATTCTGTCTAAAAATAAATGTTAACTCTCAAGTGCACCTCACGCTGTTTTCTGGAGGAACTGACAGACGAGTCGATGTCTCTGCATGTGGATTATTTTCCCCTTACAAAAATGAACCATGATTTTACTACAGTTAAAACAAAAAAAAACCATTGTTTTACTGCACTGTAAAAAAAACTTTGCTGCCTTAAAATTTTTTGTTAAATCAACTCAGATTTACAAGTCATGTCAACTGAAATTAGTTGTCACAACTTATAAAATATAGTTGAGAAAAGTAAACTTAAATTTATAAGTTATAACAACTCACCTGTAGTTATAACAACTCATCTCTAGTCAAGATAAATAATAGTAAGTTGAAATGACTTGTAAATCCTAGTTGATTCAACAAAGAATTTTAAGGCAGCAAAGTATTTTTTACAGTGTGTATTAAAACTATGGTTACCACAAAATAACCATGGTTTTATAAAACCAGTTAAACCATTTTTACTGTAATAAAATAAACTGTTTGCTTATAGTCATTAATACACCAACCAAACATGGTTACTACACTTTTACAACAACAACAAAAGAAATTCATAAGGGTCACCTCATTGATGGTAACAATTTTTGGTTATCTTTAGTGTAACGTTTTTTTTTTCTAAAGTTCTTCTCTTGGTAAGGGGGTGGGGCTTAGCTAGGGGATAATTAGCACATATTAGCTTAGCCCATAATCTTTGACATAATTCGAACACTGCTGTTGGCACACACATGCAATTTTAATTTCCCTAACAAAACAATAAGAATCATTTAGGTGGAATCCGAACACACAATATATCAGACTAAGGGCAAGAAATTTGGGCCGGGGCCCTTTAAAAATGTCCTAATATGTCTTATTTAGGTGCAAAGATGTACTTTTTGAAAGGGTACCGGCCCAGAGACAGCTAGGGACCATTGCTGGGTTATTTCCAACCCATGGTTGGGTCAAACTAAAAGGGACAAACCAAACCAAATTAACCTAGTTTATTTAAACTAGAACATGTTAAAATGGGTTAAAACAACCTAACATAGGTTAAATTCCAACCTGTTGGTTAGAATATATCCTTTTTATACCCAACCTTGCGTTGAAAATAACCTAGCATTTTAAAAGGGACAGCAACTCATCACCAGTCAATATATAAAATAGTAAGTAGAAATGACTTGTAAAGACAATTTGATTAGTATTGAGGTCTATCTTTTAACTTTTGATAATAAATATTTGTGCAGTAAACAGACTTCCGTCAGATTATGCAGACAAAATTGCACACCCACTCCAAACCTTCATCTCATTTCCAATAACCAGATAATCATCTGAGGTGTTAACAGCTGCAAAAATACCTTGAAATCTGTACACTTTTGAAACACGCTGGGTGTAATAGCAGAATGTTTGACTATATTAAAATACAGAGGACAAAGGGTGCATTTTCACAAAACAAAACATCAATTCTGACATGTCGGGTGGTGTAAAGGCCTTTAGAAGTCCCACCCATGCAAACCCACACAAACAAGTGTGTGTACATGCACACACGAAAGGGAGAAAACAACAAGAAGAAAGCCAAGGGTAGAAAAGAAGGATGTAAGAGCAGTGCTATGTGATCCTTCTGGCAGAACCAGATTGGGATATATACGTGAATCACTGCAGGCTCGGCTCGGCTCTGCCCCCTCACCCTCCCATCACGCCCAGGACCTCTCCCCTGGGATCCGGGATCAGTCCAGACACGCCAGCGCACACGGCACAACCCGGACGCGCACGACTAACCTGTACTGTCACCCTTTTCCTTCTTCACTTCAATAATATCTCAGTAAAAAGAAATGTGTGGGTTGGAAGAAGGAAGGACACATGCATGTCAAGGGTGTGCTGAGCAAGATGGGAATAATTATTCTTGGGAAAAGGGTTGTGCACATTTTTGTTCCTGTAATAGCATGTGGAATCTGTACAGTATCTATACGGATGATAGTTTCATCCGACATCTATGTCAAAAATTAAATGGCATAATATTTCAGAAAAATTATCCAGAAAGAGTTCATATTAGTCCATCAAGGGTAAATATTGGTACCAAATAGTGCACATTAGGTATACAAATGTATACACATCTGTCGCTAAATAGTACAAATTAGGACCCTTTTAAAGGGTGCTGCTCCAATGATAGCTTGGGGTATTTTTGGTCAGTCTCTCTTTATATGATATGTTGCAAAGATATTTAGACAGTCCAAATGTATCAATATATTCCTGAGTATAGCAAATGTAGGCCTATATTTTTAAGCATGTCTTTATGTAAGATTCAAATGCTAGAACACTTTAAAGTAAGAAAATACTTTCATTTTAAACAAACACTGGAGTAATATAAGGTTAAACATAACATAAGTGAAACCAATCTCTTATTTGGGCCATCAATAATAAAAATAATAGTATTTTATTTATTACTGGACCATTTTAGTCAATAGTTTTAGTGCATAGGGTATAATTTAAGATGCACCTGTGTCATTTGCATGGACATCTTTTAATATGGATATCATACGAAGATCCAAAACACTCTGACATGTTTTAGTAAATGAGAATTTTTATCAGACTCAGTTTCTGAATGGCCGAAGCCGAGATTAAGCGTATTTGAAGCTGAAGTATTTGATGAATGTATAATACATGCTAAGGGCATTCGGTCAATATCATTATCTCATTTTTGGACGAAGGTGTCATTTAGAGGTTTCTCCATCTAAGCTACTCATATGCTATCCATATTGAAATATTATTATTACAGTTATTATATACACCGTAAAAAGTTGGATCAAAAAATTATTTCAATTGGTAACACCTCAAATATTGAAGGGTATTTAACTTAAAATATCATTTTAGTTTTACTTACACTGTAAAAATTACAGTTGGATCAACTTAAACAATTACTTCAATTGGTAACACATAAAAAGTTTAGTTATTTCAACTAAAATGTTTCATTTAAAGTGTTTTTCTCTTAAATATATAAGTTGAAACAACCTAATTCTTTTAGGTATTGACAACTGAAGTAATTTTTTTAAGTTGATCCAACTTTTACGTTTTACAGTGCAGTCTTTCATTTGGTCTTACTGGACCATTTTAGTCCACAGTTTACGTCCATATGTTAGGGTACACAGTAAAAAGTTGCATCAACTTAAAAAGATAACTTCAATTGGTAACACCTAAAAATGTAAGTTTTTTTCAACTTCAAATGTTCAGCTACACTGTAAAAATATGCAGTATGAAGTTAAAACAACTTGGTTTTGTTTCATTTCAACCTACTATTTTAAGTTTTGACTTGTGATGGGTTGGCATAACTTATAAAGACAAGTTTTTAAAAAATTTAAGTTAAAGTAACATAAGAATATATGTTGATTTAGTATCATTTTTTTAGTGGAGCAGTTAAAGCCTTTTGCACATAAGAACATTGGAAGTGAGCAAGAAAATTTGGTGGGAAGCATTTTCAATAGAGTTGACCTGACAAATGGTGAGAGCCCAAATTGGTTCAACTTAAACATTTCTTCAATTAGTAACACTTAAAAAAATTTTTTAGCTTAAAATTAGGTTTAAATATTAGGTTGAAAAAACTTGAATTTTTTTTAAGTTGATCCAACTTCAATTCAACTCCAATGAGTAAAAAAAATGGGTAAATATTGGACAGAACACACTGCTGGGTTAAAATTGACCCAAAGCTGGGTTGTTTTAACCCAACTGCTGGGTTATTATACCCCATGGTTGCATAACATCAATCCAAAATCATATTTACCCATTATGGGTAAAAAATAACCCAGCCATTTTTAGAGTGAGTGTAGTAAAATAATGAGACAGTTTACCTTAAAACTAACTAAAGATTCAAATGCTGCAGCTTATTTTAATAGAAAGTGATTGACTGATTTGGAAACATTTACATTAGTCATTTAGCAGATCTGCAGATGCTTTTGGAGATTTTTTAATAGTGTAATCTTTAACAAACAGCTGGTACTGTCATTTTATTTAAAGTACACAGAGACTTTATTAACCTCAAAAACTCTTGACTCTTTACACAACACTTTAGCAAACACATGTGCCCCATTCAATGGAAAAACAAGTTCTAGATCTGGTTTCTGTGACATCTATGCTATTTAGGAATTATTTATTATAAGGAAAATGATAACCATCATATAAATTTCCCTAGTGTACACAATAACTCATGTGAATTCTTATTTTAATAAAGAAGTAAAGAAACATGGTCCACAAATATTTGCACTCAAACTCTGAGATACATATCAGATGTCTTCTCTGGAACGGTGTGGTAAAGATTAGTTTGGTATATTTAACAAAAATTTGTGTTGAATACAAGTAAAGCGCTTGTAGCATAATATTGAAGATCACAAAACTAATCCTTCGCATGGAAGTTTCCATTGAATCATTTAGGGACTGCATATTTACCAACAAACACAATCTTCCTTTAGGATTAGGAACACCAGTACACAAAGCTTATCTTTATGTACATTTTAGCTCAATCTTAAGCATCTTCTAGTGCCTGTTTCTGTTTTGCCAATATAGTCTGCAGATTGAATACGTAATGCTCCTGTAAAAACCAATCATTCTACATAATATAAAGAACATAGTTAAAAATATAAGCTTGATACCTTTAATATTTACTGAGTAACCAATGTAATACCAATGACAGAAATCTAAATTTGATGCTCCCAATCTCATAATAAAATTAATCTTGCATTTTAAACGGATACTCCATTTTTTTGAAAATATGCTAATTTCAGCTCCCCTGGAGTTAAACATTTGATTTTTACAGTTTTGAAATCCATTCAGCTGATCTCTGGGTCTGGCGGTACCACTTTTAGCATAGCTTAACACAATCCATTGAATCTGATATTAGACCATTAGCATTGTGCTCAAAAATAACCAAAGAGTTTTGATATTTTTCTTATATTTAAAACTTGACTCTTCTGTAGTTACATTGTGTACTAAGACTGATGGAAAATTAAAAGTTGCGATTTTCTAGGCTGATATGTCTAGGAACTATACTCTCATTCTGGCGTAATAATCAAGGACTTTGCTGCCGTAACATGGCTGCAGCAGGCGCAATGATATTATTCAGTGCCTGAAAATAGTCTCCTGCTATTGAAAGTTACAAAGTAGGAAAAAGGGTTAAAAGGAAAAATATCGGAACTCTTTGGTTATTTTTTAGTGTGATGCTAATGGTCTAATCAGATTCAATGAATGATGCTAAGCTATGCTAAAGTGGTACCGCCAGACCCTGCATCTTCAGAATGTGTTGAAAAAGGCCTAGATGAACATTCAATACACATTCCCATTGTACATGGCTTTAATTCACCACAAAGGTTGTTGTTCTACACCGATCCCAAGTTAAATATGAGAAATTAGGTGCAGGTATATATTTGAATATCTAAATGAAGATCACCGTGCATGCAATGGTTTTTACAGGACAACCTGAAAAAAGGATGCTTAGATTGTTACAGTTTTTCAGTATGTGATTCAGCCAAGTGGAAAAGTTTCCTTTAGGACATATTAGGCAATAGTTACTGACCGATTTATTATTATTTACTTAATGATTTATAATGGCTTAACCATACAGTATGTTTCATAGGAATCTAACGCTTTCAACCGGGGTCACAGAGAGACTCAATCTGTACATACCCTCCTGTAGCACAACACTAGGGTGCATAATGCCCTCTCCTACCACCCTTTGGGACCCCCAGATTCACCTGGAAGGTCAGATCTGTTCTCGTGGGAAAATGCTGGACCGATACTCCCTGAGTCGGGACACGGAGCAGGAATCCCGTCGGGCCTGTTTCCACTTTCTCCCTGTTCTCAGAGTTCCGATCCCAGCGTGTCCAAACTCGTCTTGGGGAAGACTTGACGAACGGGAAAATGTTTCACTATAAGCTTTCAGTGACCATTTTGATGATCTTGACGTAATTGTAGCACACTGGAAGGACCGGGAATAATTCCATACTACTTACATTTTTATTCCTATTTGATACATAATGATTTGAATTGAACATTGTTTTTTGGATGTTTGATCTGACAAGAAATTATAAAAAAATGTAAACAACTAATAATGTGTTCAAGTATAACTCAATGGTAGAGCATTGCATTAGCAGCACAGAAGATCATGGGTTTGAAAACACATACGGATAAAACTGTATACCATATCATATACTGCATCGATTGGCTAAATTTAAGTTTTATTTGTTGCTGTATAAGAAGTTTAATGATTTAAAATGCGATAAGAAGCTATACCACAATCCAATGAGGGCCTTTTTCAGGGTAGCATGACCGCACCAACCGGGTTCAAATTCTCCCAAAACAGAACAGGTTTGGAAACATCCTGATGTACATGGATAAGCCCAGCCTCATCCTCTTCCTGTAGTCAGCGTTCCCCCTCCTCCACTTCTTCTTTCCTCTAAATTCCACAGATAGAGGAAAGTGGAGGCAAACAGGACAAACTGGATCTGAATGACATACACTGTTTTACCAGAAGAGAATGAGGATTCTCCATCGTAACCCAGGAGGTTAATCCTCCGCCTGGAGCATGCACGCAAACTTCACACGAGTTTCTTTTGAAAATAAAGTCACATTTCCCAGAATTTGTTATTGTGGCACAGGTTTTGCAGCCTTTTTACCAGCGCACATTCCTGGCGCTGTGTATTTATTAGATATATTTAACTTTTAATTGGGATGGTGACAAACCTTTAATGTCAACACGAAACCAAAACTCATTTAATTTATGTGAAATTATGCAAATTATGTCCTTATTTAACCCTTGCCAATCCAAACCTGACACAATTTTCATTAGTAAGCAAACTGTGCCTTTAATGCACATTTGTGATCTTACTGGTCTTATTAGCATTTTAAATCCCATCACTGAAGTAAAATTAACCACAAAAGCCACTTCATGCTGATTTGGGGGAAAATTCGACACATTGTTAATACAGTGTACAGTGTTCAATACCGCATCTGTCACAATATTCTAAGCAAGCTTGTTACTTTGTTTAAGACTTCATAAACAATCATTTAAATATGTTAAAGCAAACAATACCACCTTTAAATTTGCCTCGGCATTCTTCATATTATGATGTAACCCCAACCCCCCGTACCCCTGTGAAAAGCACCTGGCAATGTCTTGACGGTCTTCCAAACACACCTTGTCACGGGTCTTCTTATTTGCATGAAATTTCCAAGTCAAATGACATGATCTGCCTGACTTCAGGCCAGGGGTCTCAGCACACCTCACAACCTCCCACGCACATATAACAAACAGCCCATAAAACATAATGATACAAGCATCACATATGCAACACACAATTTCAGCATCAAGAAACACAATATTAACAAAACAATAACTAAATAAATGAAACCATTAACTAGACCATTAATAGCATGTTGTTTTAACCAGACACCAGATCCGGGTTTGTGTTTTGTGAAACGTTCTGTGTTTGGATTATAAAGGGCTCATAAATGTGGGTGCTTTGGGTTTGTACATAATCTAATGGCACAGTAAATAAATATTAGTCAGAAAGTTTTAAACACAAGTTTTGTAAAATATAGACAAACCCTTATGCTGACTTTAAAATAAATAAATAAGCCTATTTTGAGTAGTTGTTACCCAAACAACCACCATTTGCACTGTAAAAAGTTGGATTAATTAAAAAAAATACCTCAATTTGTAACACTTAAAAAATATTTTTTTTCTACTTAAAAAAAAATATTAGTTTCATTTTAGGTGAAAAATGTAAGTTTAAAAAAATACCATTTATAAGTGTTACCAAGCGAAGTGATTTTTTTAAAGCCGATGTTTATAAAAAATATTTATAAACATTTATTTATTTATAAACCAACAGATAAGCTTGTCCATATTTACCCCAGCAAATGGTTAAACAACCCATTATTTAAGAGTGTAAGTTAATAGACAGTCCACGACGTGATCTTGTGTATGTCTCTGTCCTCACAAAACATCCATGCTTACCCTTCTTCTCAGTCAGTGTGACCCCCACACATTCGTAAACAACTGGCAGACACATGACCACCTCCTTGACACACCCTTACTCGGGTCCGTCATTTGCATAGAAATTTGCAAGTCAAATTAGATTGTGTATTCCCTGTATCAGTCCAGGGGGAAAAGCCTCCAAGTTTATGTTTCACCAACATGTGCATGCACTGGCATTCCAGTCCATACAACTTCAAATCTTACACAAATTCGCGTCCTGACAAATGCAAAGTGTTCCTGGTACACATAATTCCAGAAACATTGTAAATCTTTGGGCACGCTTCCTCGTGTACAAACAGTCGGTGAAAGTAATTTGACGTTAAAATGTTTCTGCATTTGTTTAAAAAAATTAAAAAGCATAATTGTGCATTACAGAGTCAAAAAAAAGATTTAACAATTTGAGCAAAAACATAAAGTGAATTTAAAGGTGCAATGTGGATTTTTAAGCAAAATCTAGTGGTGATATTGTGAATTGCAAGCAACCTCAATTTCGGAATGTGACGCAATGACGCACGTGTGGTAACGCGATACGCGTCTGGTCCGAACTTTACTTCCGTTTTCAGTTTTTTAAATGGTCTGACTGGTTGCTAAACTGAACTTAAATCTTCAACAAATAAAAAAAATTGTTTCCTATGTAATCTATGTGTTGTTTATTTTGCTTGTTATATAAATAAACTACGTTTAAAGTACTTTGTTGTTATTTATTCCTAGCGGAGTTTACCGGAAGTTATGTGCTGACCACTAAACCCGCATGTTTATGTTGTTACTGTTGAAACCGTCTACAGAGAGACTATGGTAGCTGCCACGGAACAAACACGTCATCGTCTGAGACAACATAGGGATGAACTCTGTATAAGAGTTTGACCGTTTAAGGCCACTGTAGAAATATGGCACCTACTTCCATATAAGGAAATCCGCAGTGTATGTAGATAAAAATCCAAAAGCTACATCCAAAAGCCAGAGGGCGCTCTCGTGCAGAAACACAATATGAGCTGCAGACGAAGAACCATACGCACGCAGCTCCAGGAAATGTCTTAAGGATATATTTATACTACCATTCTTCAAACCTTTTTAGGTATTTTCATGATAATAAAGAATATATATAATGATTATGTTTGACGAGTGTTGCTTTTTCAAATGCATTTTATAAACGACTTAAACTAACAGTGATTTCAGATCGATAAGGACTTACTGATCAAAAGCCATAGTACATGAAATAGTTGTGAATAATATCGGATGTGCGAGTCAGCATAGTTATCGGCCATTATTAGTGTATATCAGTATTTATCAGAGCACCCGTACTGATAATATAGTTATGTATATTACATTACATTACATTTCTGTCAAGATATCCTTCTAAAAGTTACACATTGCACCTTTAAGATTTCGAAAATCCTGTCGCTTTAATGGCAAAATGCATTGGCAGATATCCCCCAAATGTATGCAAAACACAATGATCTGATTATCTCATCATGATCTTAAGAGTTTTTTTCCAAAGAGCATTTTGTGTGATTCAATGGAAACAAGGACTTCAAAAGGTTAACAAGGTCAATGTCCCAAATGTAGGCTACTTATGCATTTGATCAGTGACTTAGAAACAGTGTAAACAACGTTTTTTACACAAATGTATCCTTGTTTTCCTTTTTAAACTTTAAAACCATCATGCTCTTTTTTACAGCTGCTCAAATTTACCTATAAACACAATGTAATGCATAATGTTTTTATCATCATCATGGTAACCCTTCAGTAAGACGCCATGACTCAGTGTGTACTCTGCCGCGCTTATTGTTTGTGACCTAATATTTGACTTTAATTAAACCCCAAAAAATACAATAATTAAAGCAGACAGCTGAAAAGCAGAAAAACTAGCTCAACCCAACCTACAGGTTCACCTCCCTACAATGCATCATCTCTCTTTATGTGGGGAAATAAACATTTGCACATAACAACTGACCCGTGTCATTTAGTGGACTGCTAACATACAAAAGTCTCTAAAACACACACACAAATACACACCTATTTCTAATGTTTATGATTGCAATAAGAGCAGGTGAGCGACAGGTGTGCTTTCCTCTGTTTATGGGGGCTAATAAAAAATACATGAGATTGTGAAAAGCGCAAACTATTTCAACATAAAACCACTATCCATAAATAAAACAACCTGTGTGCTTGATGAATTTTGCAGTGTATAGATGTCCACATAAAATGGCAAGACACAACACACTAAAAGAAACAAAAAGAAAAAAAGAGGGCAGGAAGATAAAGAGAGGAAGAGAGAGAGAGAGAGAGAGAAAAAGATGGGGCTATGAAAGATTAACCCTTTATTTACCAGAATCATTGACTCATTTAAGAACTCAAGTGACTCTCACTGGGAAAGTACCAAGTATGAGCCAGAAAAGAGGTTACGCACACACACATAAGATAGAAACAAGAAAAACAGTGTGTATGTGAATATAAAAAATACTTTTTAATTATAAGGAAATGCTGTTATTATGCAGGTGCAGCTATGCGAAATGAACACGGTTATAAAGCCGCGTTCCCATCGACTACCTACATAAGCAGCCATACACAATCCTCATAGCAAACACAAATACACATTTTGACTAATATTATTAATTTAAAATTGGTATATTACAACTACATAATACAATTATCTATTTAGCTATTATCTATAGATTTAAAATTGACATTTTCTCGCCTTTCCCACCATCATTGCAATGCATTCTGGGATTGCCTTCTCCACAAAGTACAGCTGCTTAGACCGAGGGCACGCTTCTTATTTCCACCTGTTGTTACGACTCGCACAGTCAAGCATACTTGCCTTTTACAGAATATTCCCATGATTTTAAGTCAGCAACGCTACTTAGTGACGACACATGCGCAGAAAACACGGGCGGTTGCAAAAATTTGGATGCGTGCACACTCCGTGGATGACCTTGTTGACTTAATCTACGTCACACTGTATGTTGTGGCAGACACTGACTAAATCCTCCCAGTGCAGATGCGGCCGTACCAGTCGCAATGGGCCTCGAGGGGCTTTGTTTTGGGTGTAAACAATTCCTGTTTAGCATGCACACATAAAAACAGATTATTTCCAATAAGATTAAACATGTAACTTCCGCCACCTGCTAAAACTCGCGTGTAGTGTGAGCTTGATCTTTTAACAATAAGGCAAAATTGATATCAGCTGACGTGTAGAGACGTCAATTGAATAGTGTTAGTCCGCTATAATAATAATAATAATAATAATAATAATAATAATAAATTTTAATAGGCTTCAGGTTCAGGTCCTAATTTGACCTTTGGTTAAAACAAAACACATCTAAGAGAGTCCACATACACACACGCAAAATCTGCAAGTTGATATTCACAAACCCCCCTTGAGGAATTGTTCTCCTCCCAGGTAAATAGGTAAATGTCAAAAAAGTGAACAAAGACTGTGTCATGTGACCAAGTTAAAAGCCAATCACATTTTAGCGTTCCTTTAAATCTTTGGGTCGATTTTGCATTGCAAATGAGTTCATACAAGAATGCAAATTTAAAACTAACTCGTGAACCTTTAGGACCTCACCCTCTTTTTATTTTTCTAATCTTGTCCCATCTTTGCATTGCACAGCCTTTTTCTTTTCTCCGTACTATAAAGTGGTCCTGTTCAACACTGTTTTTTGCAGCTGGTTTATTTCTTTAGAATGAAGATGACGTCCTCATTACTCAAGCGCCCTCTAGTGGCTCATTTAGTCATTTATTCAGACAGGTCTTCATCTTAGGTATCTATCCATAGAGAGACAGATGACTGACATTACTATACTGTGATGAATATGGTAAAACAAGTCTATAAGACTGTTTTTGCATTAAAAATTTAAACAAACAGCTTTTGTGGGCTAAACAAAACTTCTGGTAGACTTCTGCTTAGAATCAATAACAATAGAGTCCTTTTAGAGTAGATTGTTTTTGATAACAAGCAAAAGTTTGTTATCAGACCTTAGTTCAGATATCATATCTAATGCATATCAACTTTACACTGAGTTTATGTTACAGACTGTGTAAAATGAATGTACAGTGCCAAAGCTCTCTTCACAGCGATGATCTATGCTCATCTCCTCTCATCTTTAGGATACCAAAAGATTTTATTTTCGACAATGCATTTGTTCCAGAGGTCAGTTTAGCCACGAGCAACACAGATAAAACACATACAGACCGGAAGTTACCTTCGGACCAGCAGCATAGCTTACTCGAGTCTGATGAAACCATGCTGGGATTTTTTTATATACAATGCATTAGACGGTAAAAGCCACAGCAAAGTTTGTTGTAAAGAGCCAAAAATAAGTTTTAAATATATGCTATATATATTTTTGAATTTGAAAATTATATACAGGTGTCTAAATGTAGGGGAGAACCCTGAAGCGATTTTCATTTCAAACTATGCAGCGTCTTTAGTACGCAATCCTTGACAGAGCTGTTAAATATCGCGTTATTTCGTCACGGTTTTGCGCATGTAGGTCCGGAAAGCTGTTTTCAACCATGATAAAAGTTTGTCTTCTCCAAGTTTTTCAAAATAAAACTAAATCGGGTTTAAATGTCAGGAGTTCCTGTCGGGACGAAAGGAACACTTGTTGCATTATGTTGAAAATGTATATTACATATACTATTTTAAGTGAAAATGTAATTTCGTTATTTTTTGCAAAGATAAATGACAAAATATGTTTGCAGTTACATATTAACAAGGTCATATTCATGTATATTTACTAAAAACAAGTGTAACACAAAAATCTATATATCTTGTTCTGTTGTGTTACTTTTGACCCACCTGTGTGTTACTTTCGTCCCAGCTGACAGGGTCAAAAGTAACAATGCGCAACTTATATTTAAAAAGTTTAATTATAATGAAGTCTATTTTCATTTGTTCAAAATTACACCTGGTATTGATAGACCACACTTGTGAGTTATTGACCACAGCAAAAATATATCTATACCTAAAACATTATCTTTTCAAATTACTTTTTTTTATTGTGTCAAGGGCAAACACATACATTTCTAATTTTACCATACATATGGATACATATACATATTCTTGGCCAAAATATATTTTAAATATATGCTAAATACAATCTTATTTTATAAAGTATATTTTTAAAGTTGAAAAACTTTTTTTCCAGTGCGACCTGAATATATTTCCTATTTTTAAATAGAATTCAAAATATACAAAAAATTGCCAAAATATATTGGTGAAAATATATAGTTTTGTAAACATAAATGTAAAAATATTATATATTTAATCAAAAATATGTTTTGTCCTTTTTTTGTAAATTTTGAAATAGATTTCAAAATATACAAAATATGGAGCACAATTAAAGTTAAAAGACTTGACTTTCCACATAAATGTAATCAAATTTAACTGGGAAAATAAAATGTCAGCAATGTTTTTTACTAAATACACAATCCTAAGTAAGTGATTTCCCAAAAAACAAAATTGCAGTGACTCAAATTTTGACCTTGTCTTCCATTTTTCACACAAACAGGTCTCCCTGTATCACCAGTAGCCACCTTTTGGCCATCACATACAGTAGACATAGTGAGGTTTACTGGGACACAGCAATATTTAGGGAGATTTTGTGTGTGGTATTAAAAATAAATGTAAAAGGCACCACCATTATTATTCAAATTCTTTTGTCGAACTCAGGAACAAACAAACATTTGCATTACGGAAAGGTGGGGGCATCCAATTTAGTTCATTAGCGCAGGTGCATTTCTAAAGATAAGCAAAAATAGAAGGCATACGCCAGATTTAGCAGTGAGGTTGACGGTACACTACAACATTCCACTCCGCACGCCCTCCTGTCAGACAAACATCATAACACGTCTTACGGAAGCAAAGGATCAATCAGATTTTTAGCGTGTAACCATTTCCTGCCTCGGTAGACCATTGTATCCTCTCCATGATAACCTTTAGTAATTGAAAGGATGTGGGTTATAGACACAACAAACAGATGCAACACATTGCAATTATTCCATCAAACAAGCATCCACCTACATACACACCGGGACAGACAACAACAGTGTAAACAGTGAATACAGGTTACTGGGTCAGGGTGCACGGTATTTAAAAACTTATAAAAAATATTTACTTGGTTTATTTTTAAGCGTTCAATCAATTCTGATTTTCAAAAGCATATAAAGCATTATAAATATTATTGTTAAAGGTATAGTTCACCCAAAAATGAAGTTGTTCCAAACCTGCAAGCAGAAGCACCATTGACTTCTATAGACAGAAAAAATACTATGGAAGTCAATGGTGCTACAAAATTTTTTGGTTAAAAACATTGCTCAAAATATCTTCCCTTGTGTTCAACAGAACAAAAATATGTATATGTTTGTAACAACTTGTGGTTGAGAAAATGATGACCATTCATTGAAATTTTATTTTTGGGTGAACTTTCCCTTTAAGCACCAGAACAGCAAAATACTCCTTATACATGTAAACACAGTACTTGGCGATAAAGATGATTCTGATCAAAGCTTAGCATTTCTTTATTGCTTTTGAGAGCATTAGCACTAAAGGAAGAGAAATAGACGAATGAACAAACACCCGTGGCAACAGGTACCGTTTATCTAATCTTCAAACGTGAAGTTCACTGTTATGAAAACTGTTACGCAGATAACCTTTGTTAGTCTAAGCTTCAAGTAAAGTTATCAGTATATAAAAACACAAAAAGCACAGCTGCATTGCATAGATCAGCAAAACTGAATTATGGTGGCTTGTTATGACATCCTGCATCGCTGCTATTAACCTTTGACATTCACAATTAACATGTATAAGTCCTTTGAGAAAAATATTTACAAATAAAATCTGAATAATTAAAAAAAATATGACGCCTGCATAAAATGACACCTCTTTGCTCCAAAACACGCACAGTGTTCACCGGTAGATGTCCAGGTTTGGAGAGTAAAATTTATAGAGAGAAATTAAGGACTAGGGAAAGAAACAGTGCAACCCAAGTAGAGGAAAAATCCCTCTGATACAAAAGTCCATCACAAGTGTGATCCCAGGAAACTTTAAGGTCAAGGGTCAAAGGTGAATGCGTCCCTGGCTGCGTCTGGTGTGATGGAAGATCTGAAAACCAACACAACACTAAAGTCACCCTCATAGCAAAATATCAAGCTTGCACAAATTTGAATAAATTTTTTTTCCAGGAAATACCCTCGTAGCATAAGAGTGTAGCATAAATGGCATAACAGCCAAACCCTGACCTCGTGCTGAGGTGGCCAATGTGCACATTTTTTCAACATGGTTTTAGACTCTGTGAGTGAGGAAATATTGCCCTCTGCTGGTCAACATTAGCATTATAAAATTACTCGACAGTCAAGTTTCCTCCTATGTTACAAATGAGAAATGCAATTGAACTGACAATGCCCAAAATTGAAGCTCTTTCTTGCCATCAGAACCGTTTACATGTCTGACACACAGTAATCCCAACTAGGGCTGGGCGATATGACTCAAAAAATTATCGAGAAAATGTTTTCCATATCAGTCGATATCGATAATTATCATGATAAATAACAAATCTTTACTCCTGTCAAATTTAAAGGCAGATTTTTGCTCCTGAATGAAAATTGTAAAAACCAGACAGTTAATAATGGTTTTAAACTACTTTTTATTCAGAACATGACAAATACAAAAACTAAAATCTTGTTTTAATGCATCTGTATTAAATGTAAATCTATTTGTTATGAAATCAACACATTTCTGACACAAAAGCAGCAGACTACTGTCCCTTTAAGACCCAAGACAGACTGCTTTAAGTTTCAATATACTGAGTAACAGCTGTTTATGTTCACTTAAACAAGAAAGAAAACTTAGTTCAGTGATCACGCGTGTGTTATACATATACGAGCTATACACGCTGATAAATGGATGTCAAGGGTGTCACTTTGCTGTGGCAGCGCACATACCCAAACACTATATTCACTGCAGTGGTGGATCTGCTGCTTTTCCTCAGTTTCCTGAATTTGTGAATGTCCTGTAAATATACTTTTAAAGCTGGGCGGACGTGTGCGTGCGCAAGGCGGACGCTGAATGAAAGTAAAGTATACTGCACGCACCTGTGTCTGCTATGTTTGACGAACCCTGTTTGCGCGTCCAACATTACACACAAGAAAATGTTTCCGCGCATTTGGATTCCGTGATTCCGTCCGCGTTATCCGCATCGCGAAAATCATAGGTCTCTACTAATAAATGAATAACTTGCCTCATCTTCCACTGCTTCAAGTCTGACTGTCACTCTGATTGTAAACCAAGAGCGCGTGCCGCATCCGGAAGTGCTCGCGCAACATTACGCACAGTGCTTAAACATTATCGATCACTTATCGAACTGTCCTTATCGTTTTATCGAAAAAGTTTATATCGGTAAAATTATCGTTATCGAATTATTGCCCAGCCCTAATCCCAACCATCTTTATTTTACTTCTGTCTAGGGATGGGCCGATAAATCAGAATCGGCATTGGCCAGGTATTATTAGTGCGCATTGGCATTTATCGTCCCATCCCTACTTCTGTCAATAGTGTAAATAGAAAGCACTTACTTTGGGTGTGTCTGGACTGCTGAATGGAGAAAGTTCAGCTGAGCGGTTCTCTTTGCCAAACGAATCGTCTCTCTGTCTGTGTGCAAATTTTCGTTTCAGTGCTTCGGCGATGAGAGCCGCTGGGTCGGACGCACACGCTACACCTTTACTCCTCCGTCTTCTTACTGGTGTTCCACCTGGAGATCTAAACACACAGAATAACATTATAATAAACCAACATCCTCAGGGGTGATAGACCCTTACAACACCCTTTAATAACAAATATTGATGTCATTGGCCGACTGACTGATAGCTTTCGATTTAATTTTATTTAGAGGGCAGTCATTGCCTGATGGTTAAAGCGAGAGACTTTAATACAGGGTTAAATGCTGTAAATGTTACCATACTTGCCAGTCACATCACTTTTTCAAAATGTATATAGTCTATTCTTACAGTATTTAACAAAAAAAAAAACTTTTAAGCTTAAGTAGATAATCCTGTAGCTCAAATGGTAGAGCATTGCATTCCCAGGGCAAAGGTCATGGGTTCAATCTCCACAGGAAGCACACATACTGATCAAATGTATAACCAGGGTTCCCAAACCTTAGTTAACTTCAAATTCAAGGACCTTTCAAGGACTTTCCAGGTTCAATACCCTCAAATTCAAGGACTAAATGTGGGGACACATTTCAAGTGAGGGCAAGGTTACATCGTGTTACCTTTTAAGATACACTGTTACAGTTCCCTTTTGAAGGAACTCGCGCTTTGTCACTGCAGTGACACCTCCAGGGGAAGTGCGTCTGGATGTGTATATCAAATTCAACCAATGGTGAGGCTTAACGACAAAGACAGGATGACGCGAGAGCCAGGAAGTATATCGCTATCTGAAATATTGCCAAAGACGGCGTAACAGGGACGCAGGAAGTATGGCAAGGGAGACGCAGCGTCTCGTTCCCTTCTCAGGGAACAATAGTTACATACGTAACCCGAAACGTTTTCATGTGTCAAACACAACTATGCAAAAAAGCATTTTGGTTTTAATCAACATTCGCATACTGAAGATATAAGCATTTAAAGAGAACAGTTAAGCACGTGTTTAATTTTCTATTTTATTTTATGATATTATCATACACAACACAGGGAATAATATGGATTTTTTTTCCAGAAAACTTCTTGCATCAAATAGATTCAAGCACTTTCAATGACCTGTATCTATGTATGTATATTTTCAAAAACTTCCCAGGGCTTTGAATTTTTTCCCCAGATTCACAAACTTTCAAGGAATTCAAAGACCCCTGGGAACCCTTTAGCTTGCAAGTCGCTTCACATAAAGAAATCTGACAAATGCATTAATGCAAGTAAATAAAAAATCTAATTCAAATCATTTACATGCATACCTCTCCACCGAACGCAGTTTGACGTGATTAATGTCTCTCAACACCTCCAACATGGATGGCAGAGCAGCAGGTGCCACACCCACACGGGGCTCTATCTGCTCTGCCTTTCCTCTTTTCGCTGCCTGTCTCTGTCGGATCACCTCCGTCACAGACACCTCCATGGAGCTGCCCACAGCCATAGGAGGAGGTGGGGGTGGAGGGGGCGGAGGAGGACACACAGGAGTTGAAGTGAGGATAGGAGGTCGTAGAGGTGTAGAGCATGGGGTACTGGTGTCAGCTGGAAGAGGAACGGGGCATGAGACAAATGAGTTACAGATTTAGGTATGAAGGGAACAGAAATATTGAGGTCTATATACACTATAATGAACTCCATTTAATTGTAATCCATATTAATAAATAATTCACACCTATACTATACAATCCGATATCTTTGCTGGCAGCAACAGCGATGAAAGATAAGAGTACTGGAGTGAATAGTACCTGTTGGAGCAATGACTATCATTGCAATCTGTGCTCGCAGTTTTTGAAGCTCCTCCTCCAGAGCAGAGATCTTCTGCAGGGCTTCTGGTTGGGTGCTCTGTCCTAACACCCTGCCTCCTCTCTCAGCATGCACGGACACAGGCAATGGCCGTTCAGATCTCACTGAGGGAATCTCAAAGCCTTGCTGTACACAGTGATTCCTAAGAGGGACAGCATTCCTGCAATATAAACATGGAATCAGGACATTTCTCCACAAAATTGGTATAAATTGATATGTGACTTTTAAAACACAGAACCTGAAAACTGTGTGCACACTATATATGGTTTAAATAACAATAAAGTTTTTTGACTTTACTTATACAGTAGACTTAAACCTCATTCACACAGCACTTTGGTCCCAGAACATTTTCGAAAAATTGGCAGAGGCTTCTGTGTGAACACAAACATGTCCTGTAAAAGTTTTGGGATCGCTCTTATAAAGAGGACCTAGTTACATTGCTGTATCATTCACAAAAGTATCATGTGACTGCAATGACGTACGACGCGGATTATGTGTTATCAGGTGCGCCCCAGCTGTTTTTTTTTGTGAGACCAGACTTAATTTACAGTCTAAGGGAGACGCACGCTGTAAGTTTGGAAAAAAAACTTTGCAAACATGTCTGAGGATAACACGGCACACGCGTCACTGCAGTCACGTGACTTTATGCGCTTCACAACAGAAGCGGAAGAGAAGACAATGCTGAATAAAGCTGTCAAAATTGTTGTTATTTTTGGACCAAAATGTATTTTCGATGCTTCAACACATTCTTACTGACCCACTGATGTCCCATGGACTACTTTGATGTTTTTATAACCTTTCTGGACATGGACAGTATACCGTACATAGATTTTTAATGAAGGGTCAACAAACTCTCAGACTAAATATAAAACATCTTAAACCGTGTTTCCAAAAATGAACGGAGGTCTTACAAGTTTGGAACGAGGGTGAGTCATTAATGACAATATTTTCATTTTTGGGTGAACTATCCCTTTAACTCTTTCCCCGCCATTGACGAGATATCTCATCAATTAAGAGAAAACGCTTCCCCGCCAATGACGAGATTTTCCGTCTTTCCGCAATACCGCTATTATCCACCAGGTGCAATACTTCCGGAACTTTTTAAACCCGGAAGTATTGCCCTATGGCAAGCAGCTGCATGTCCGTGTCTGTTTTAAAGATCGCTCTGAATGGGAAGTCTATGAAAAGTCCGTCACAAAAATGGAATTATCTCTGCTTTTTGCTCAAAATGTGGTGTTTTTGCAGAAACCTACCCATATTCAAAAGCTGATTGCAAAAGAACCACTAAAGGTAGGATGAAACGTTTTTTTTTGTTTGAAAGCAGAGGGTCTGTTCTTTCATTTGGTGTATGTTTATATATTTAAAGAAGAACATTTTCTGGAAGGCATTAAACTTTGGTGAAAATCATGAAAAACGCTGGCGCTGGCTGGCAACTTTTTTTAAAAACGCTGGCGGTGAAAGAGTTAAATACGTCACGTGTCTTTACAAGATCTTTAGGGTATCTGTGTGAATGCACGCACAGATTCCAGAAAATCATTGTCAGTGTGAATGAAAAAAAAATTTCTAACGTTCCTGAGCGAATCCTGGACGTATTTTCCTTAGTCTGTGTGTGAAAAGGGCTTTACAGAGACTGGTGTTGTTCAGTGAGCAATTAAAAACTCAATAATATCCTTAAGAGTAAAGTACCTGAATTTAGTGTGGATCTCCCCCTCATCTTCCACCAGCCAAAGCACATCAGCTAATGTAGGAATAGCTGGAGCGTCTACTGAAACATCAATGTGGCCATGTGTATTGAATGTCTGCAAAGGAATCTGAAAGAGTCAGAAGTCATTATGGTGCACTTAGTTCAAAATCTGTACACATACTTTCAAGTGCTTCCCTACTTAAGACCAAGTGATTACATGCATGTAATGGCCTTTATGTAAGCATATACTGTTACAAAATGAGCTTATACAATGAGGTCCAAAAGGTGGCATAAAAAATCTGGGATGCAAGTAAAAATAGTGTCGCGAAATATTCATAATCCTAATCAGTAAAAGCAAATGTGTGACATTGACCTGAATTCATGCGTACAAAATATGTGTATACTTCTGATAATGAATCCAGGAGATGTCTTTACAACAAATCATGCAGGGAAAACACCAACACAATATACTTTGTAATGATAATAATCTCTATATATCAATGTAAAAAAGTTTTCATAATTTTCGACCACACTATATAAAAAACCCATGCATGGCAAAACACTGTGGCTGATTATTGACACTTTGATAGTTTGTCTAGTAACCTGAAAGCGCAGACGGGGATAAGGAGAGAGGGGAAGGTTTGTCCCAATCATTCGAACAATGCTGCGGTACTGTCCACACTGAGTACTGTCCCATACCGGAACCAACTGCAACACACAGCATGCATTAGTAACTTCAATCTAAAGGGCTAAAACACATTTTTTTGCAAATAATAAAATAATGTCTGTGCATCATCAAATTAAATCCTTAATCATTTTACCATGTCAGCCGGGACTCCAAAGTATTCTAGTACACATCTCAGCAAATCAGCGATGTCCTCCAGCAAAGACATTGACTGTATCCTTGTGTGTTATCCACACTGGATTTCTGCTGACAACAGAAACACACACACAGACTGCAGCAAACTCCAGTCGTCACGTGACCTAAGGGATCAAATCATCTGCATTCAATTCAAACCTGCTAAAAATGCGTTATTATATGTTATCATTTTAAATATGCAAAAAGTTGCTTTTAAAAATAATAATCTGCTACTGTATCAGACATTGTTACAAGTATCACTAAAACAAACGCTAGTCACTGTCCTACCATTAAGTTCTTAACATATACAAATATGTCTAACACATACGCAGCATAAGTGCTGCTTAGTTTTAAACATATATTGCATCACATATACATTGTTACGTCAAATCGTCATTTATTTATACATATAAAAACGACAAATAAACACACCTTATCCACCTTACCTTCCGTAACACGCTTTCCGTGCGAAAACTCAAATAAAGCTCTTTGAATGAGAACGTTTGCGATTGGCCCAGAAAGAAGAACCGGTGTCTGTAGCCAATCACATTCGGGGATTTAGAATCTTCGTCAGAGCCCGTCGACCAATCATTTTGTTGGACCTGAGGCAGTGGGAAATTTTGTATTTTGAGCGTGCGCTGTAAATTGGTGAGTTTTGGGGTGAGTGTATTTTTTATTTTATCAAACTTTGTCACGATATAAGTCACAACTCCTTTGTTAGTTATCTGTTAGAAGGTTTTACACGATAGTAATATATTATTCTACAACTTTAAAGCTGTAAATTGCCCCGAAACTTGACCTGAATCAAACGTAATAGCTAGCATGCTAATAACAGCGCTTCTGTATGAGGAACTGGGTTGATGCTAACAGCTTTTATACAATAATGCATTGAATTAACTGTTAAATGTAGTTAGACAACAACATTTGATATTGTGAATTATTAATAGTGCAATATAGAGTGTTTTAAGTCTTCCTCTGTTTCTCCCTATTCTTAGATATCCGCAAACATGATGGACGCCTTGTCTGTAGTCACGCAGCTGCGGGACTTGGCATCGGAACCACAGAATCGGGAGACGATTGTTCAGGACCAGGGCTGCCTTCCAGGACTAGTGCTTTTTCTAGACCATAAAGACTCTCAAGTGGTTTTTGCCACCCTGCAGGTACACAGATGTTGGTCAATGCACAATATGTAATCTGTTTATATGTTAATAAAATAACGCTTATCTCAAAATGTGCCGTCTCCCCAGACTCTGAGGTACCTGGCTGAATTACCCCAAAACATCAACACTATGAAAAATGAGCTTGGCATGATGGTGAGCCTGAAGACACTGATGGACAGGTGTGTGTGATGATGATGATGATGAAGAAGAAATCATCTAACTTAATTTTATGTTTATAAGTTCAACAAAATGTAGTCTCACAAAATCATGTTCTCCAAACATAACAGTTGTTGCATTCCGGTTGTTTCCTATTTTATACTATCTGAAGGACTAACATGACCGAAATTACAGACCTCGCAAAAGAGGTGCATGACGTGTTGAGCGCTAGAACACAGAGACAGGCTTTTCAGACTCCAAATCAACAGCTGAAGAAAAACAAACCGCAGTTCTTCATCAACAGCACCAACAAGAAAGCAAAATCAGTCACTCTTCATATACAAGGCTTGGATGGGGCGGTAGGTGCCACGTGATGCTTTCACGTATTAGCATTTGTGATAAATTCTGTTTAAATCATATAGTTAAAACCACATCTTGTGTTGTTGACAGGATCAGAGAGGTGTGTGCGAAGAGGCACTTTTGAAGGTTAAGGGTGTCATCAGCTTCACATTCCAGATGGCTGTAAAGAGATGCACCGTCCGAATTCGTGCTGATTTGCCCACTGAGGTACATGCTGCTTCGATACACCATATTCTACTTTCTGTAAGGAGAATGTGAACTTTACTAAAAGAAGAAAAATTAATAATAATTGATAAACAAATCTCTTCCAGAGTCTGGCCACTGCCATTGCTTCCACAAAGGTGCTTTCAGCTCAACAAGTGGTGAAAAATGAAAGTGGAGAAGAGGTGGGTGTGGCTGCTGCTAATTGTTTCAGAAATGTTAACTTAATAATAAACTTAATAATTTTAATAAAATAAATCATTTGCTACAGGTTCTCATCCCACTCAGCACTTCTGGTGCAAAGGTAGAAGAGAATCATCACCTGCCAGATTACTTACCAGAGGAGGAGAGTCCCGAGAAAGAGCTGGACCGCGCCATTTCTCGTACTGGTGCTAAACAGGACGCCGGTGGAAGCTGGCTGAATACAGCAGCTAGTTTCCTCACTAAAACCTTCTACTGGTAATGCCTACATAAAACATACCCATAGCCAGCTCTTCCTGTTTGGACCTTAACTGTTTTAAGAGCAACTTGATCCGAACTTAAGCACAGTGGAAAGAGGAACTGGAAAATGTGCTTTTTTTCAAGCCACTAAAAGCATCATTCAGTTTTACTGAACATGCATGTTACATTAAACATGCTTCAACGTGGTGCATGAAATGCCAGCTGTACAACAACTCTGTAGAAAGCTGTTCATTGTTGTAGAATTTATTATTTCACCAAAATGGGGCTTTCATTTCCTCCGCTATTTCACTTTTTTGTCTGTTCCTGTTTTGTCAAGTTTATATGTTGTATTTCCTTTGAACTTTTATGTAAATAATTGTATTTTGGTGTGTTTTAAGTGGAAAGTGACGTTTACTTGCATCGTAAGAAAATGAAAACCTTTTGAACAAAAAAAATGATTGTGTAAAATAAAGGTTAGGAAAAAAACAAATCCTGGATTATTTTAGATTAAATTTCAATATTATAATAGTATGCACAAAAGAAAATTGTGACTCAATGCAGATTTATTTTTGTTACATAATTCAAAGTTTATTCATACAATAAGCAACTTGTGGTTTTACAGGACTATTTTGAAAAATAGTTTGTAATAGAATAAATGATTTATTTGATAATGACAATTTAATTCAACTCTTATTTAGCCTGTAAAGCTACATAAAAAAAAAAACATGGGTATTGACCTTAAAGTAGATAAAGTAATTATTTAACTCTCTTACCACACCTGTAAGAAACATGTGATATGTTTAAAATGGGTAGTGAAATCAAATACAACTGAGTTGACCTTACAGTTCCTGTCTTACAGGAACATAATACTGCAAGTAACAACATAAGATCTAGGAGTAAATAATTACTCATTTTACTTGTTCAGTCTTGCACAAATTATATGACTAAAGTGTAAAAAAATCCAGTGTAGGAACAAAATAATCATACCAACACTGAAGAAATATTGAATACATTTATATATACACACACACACAACAACAGAAAGTGAGTAGTGTTGACAGTATATCTAATGAATCGCCTCTAACCACCTTTCACTTTCTTAAAGGATAACACCACAGTTTTTCAATATTTTACTATGTTCTTACCTAAACTTAGATGAATTAATACATACCTATCTTTTTTCAATGCATGCACTTTTTTTGTACAGCGTTTCTTGAAAGTGTTAACATTTAGCCTAGCCCTATTCATTCCTTAAGATACAAACAAACATTTTATTTTGTGACACCATACTTACTCGTGTAACTACTCATGTAACAGTCTTTAAATAGGGAAAACATGGAATTGTTTGGTGGCTTCTAAATTCTTCACTGTTTGGAGCCATAGGAATGAATAGGGCCAGGCTAAATGCTAACACATTCACGAGGTGCTGTACAAAGATTGAAAGTGCATGCATTGAGAAAAGATAGGTATGTATTAATTTGTTTAAGTTGAGGTAAGAACATAGTAAAATATTGAAAAATTGTGTTGTTTTCCTTTAAATTGGCACCACTGTAACAAATTAGCTTTTAAAATAAATGCAGATCTGTTACTTTAAAACCAGGAATACCAGATGTTAACATTCATTTGCTGCTTTGAATATGTAATGGTGGAATATTATAAATTGTTATAAATTTAGGAATAATCTATATAAAATAATGTTTAATCATCTAAATATGTACAAACAAGTAAACACAGTCACAGGTTACGATTCCTGTGTTGAGGGGTATGGCAGCAATCTGCTACACTTTCATCAAATGTTGATGCATGCTGTGGTAACCACAGATCTGTTCATTAAAACAAACTAGAAAGAAAGAATACAAGTATTAAATACAGCAATATCAACAAAGCAAGGATTTATCTAAATATTTGAAGAGTTTATTCAACTTACACAATTTTCTCAAGTTTACAGTCTGGATTGTCCAACAGAACAGATAACGGTCTGACGGCTGAGTCTGTGAGATTGTTTTCACTCAGGTCCAGCTCTGTTAAAACTGAGTGATCAGATTTCAGTGCAAAGGCTAAGACTTTGCAAGCTTCCCCTGTGACGCCACAGTTACATAGACTATAAAGAAAAAATTATAGAAACATCTTCTGAAATGAATATCGACTAAATCTAAATTTCAAGAAAAGTATCTAATACAACGTCACAGCAGTTCAATGTAATGTGTAACTGTTTTCATGCCATCTTTAATTTAAGATATGGAAAGTTACCTCAAAATTTCTAGTTGACATTGTAGATTTTCCAATCCAGCACAAAGGCGTTTTACCCCCAGATCTTGCAGATTATTTCCTCCCAAGTTGAGTTCTCTTAGATTTGAGGATCTTTCTCCAAGAGTCGTAGCCAGGAAATCACAACAGTCCATAGTCAAACCGCACTGACTCAAACTGATAAGAAACACAAGGAAGATATCCTACATTACAGGTGCTTTTGGTATAATTAGAATATCATCAAAAAGTTTATTTATTTCACTAATTCCATTCAAAAAGTGAAACTTGTTTTATATTTCAAATTTGTATTTCTTTTAATTTGGATGATTATAACTAACAACTAAGGAAAATCCCAGTATCTCAGAAAATTAAATAACTAAAGACCAATAAAAAGAGAGGATTTTTTGAAATCTTGGCCAACTGAAAAGTATGAGCAAAAGTATATGGGGCTCCTTTAGCCTGAATTACTCCAGCAATGCGACGTGGCATGGAGTCGATCAGTCTGTGGCACTGCTCAGGTGTTATGAGAGCCCAGGTTGCTCTGATAGTGGCCTTCAGCTCTTCTGCATTGATGGGTCTGGCATATCACATCTTCCTCTTCACAATCCCCATACATTTTCTATGGGGTTAAGGTCAGGCGAGTTTGCTGGCCAATTAAGAACAGGGATACCATGGTCCTTAAACCAGGTACTGGTAGCTTTGGCACTGTGTGCAGGTGCCAATCCTGTTGGAAAATTAAATCTGCATCTCCATAAAGTTGGTCAGGAGCAGAAAGCATGAAGTCCAGTCCTTTTTGTCTTTAGCCCAGGCGCGATGCTGTCTGTCGCTTGTTCAAGAGTGGCTTGACACAAGGAATGCGACAGCTGAAACCCAGGTCTTGCATACATCTGTGCGGAGTGGTTCTTGAAACACTGACTTCAGCTGCAGTCCACTCTTTGTCAATCTCCCCCATGTTTTTGAATGGGTTTTGTTTCACAATCCTCTCCAGGGTGCGGTTAATCCCCATTGCTTGTACACTTTTTGCTGCCATATCTTTTCCTTCCCTTCGCCTCTCTATTAATGTGCTTGGACAGCCTCTTTTGCAATGACCTTTTGTGTTTTGCCCTCCTTGTGCAAGGTGTCAATGGTCATCTTTTGGACAACTGTCAAGTCAGCAGTCTTCCCCATGATTGTGTAGCCTACAGAACTAGACTGAGAGACCGTTTAAAGGCCATTGCAGGTGTTTTGAGTTAATTAGCTGATTAGTTTGTGGCACCAAGGGTCTTTAAAATTGAGCCTTTTCACAATATTCTAATTTTCTGAGATACTGAATTTGGGATTTTCCTTAGTTGTCAGTTATAATCATCAAAATTAAGAGAAATAAACATTTGAAATATATCAGTCTGTGTGTAATGAATGAATATAATATACAAGTTTCACTTTTTGAATGGAATTTGTGAAATAAATCAACTTTTTGATGATATTCTATTTATATGACCAGCACCTGTACATCGAATATTTTGATATGTAATAAAAAAAAACATTTTATACAGAACTTACATTAACTTCATTATTTTGCTTCTGTGATTCCTCAGCACTGGAAAGAGGAGCTTCAGCCCTGTATCTGTCAGATTATTATCACTCAGGTCCAGCTCTATCAGATATGAAGGATTTGAATTAAGAGCAGCTGCGAGAACAGCACAACCTTCCTTTGTGACTCCACTGTCCCCTAAACTGTTGAGAAAAATGTTTATCAAGTGTTTAGGTTTTCATCCTGTATATTTTGTGTTCCAATAGCTCAACTGGTAGAGCATTACATTAGCAGTGTGAAGGTCATGGGGTCGTATTCCAGAGAAAAACTGTACAGTCTGAAATTATGCACTATGGACAGACAAGCATTTGCCAAATGTATAAACCTATTTAATTTAAAGAGGTCCAACTGCAAAAAATTTTATATTCTCAAAGTTCCAGTTTTGCTCACCGCAGCGTCTCTAGCCTACAGTGGGAATTTTCCAGCACTTCAGAGAGTCTTGTAAGACCAGAATCTTTTATAAGGTTTTGTCTAAGGTCCAGCTCTCTTATTGAATCAGGATTTAATGTCAGTGCAGAAGCCAGGTCACCAATACCCATCTCTGTGATCTCACACGATGCCAACCTGAAAACACAGAAAGTATATTTTAGGATATGATCATGTGTCACTATGATCTAAACAGAAATTTTAAACCCGTACCTCAAAATAGCCAGCTGACAATTTGGGCTTCTAAGCCCATTTGAGAGCTTTTTAATACCAGTATCATATATTGCATTGCCGCTTAGATCTACAGCTTTCAGAGTAGAGAAGTTGGACATCAGGGCTAAAGCCAAAGCCTGGCATGTCTTCTCAGTGAGCAAACCATAACTTAACCTAAAGTTAGAAGATTTAAAGAAATCCTGTGAAGCCATGAAACAAAACTAGTGAACATTTATCAGTGTTTTTGCGTCTCATTTAGTAAAGCATTGTGTTAGCAGTGCAAAGGTCACATGTTCAATTCTCAGGGAATATACACTGATGCAAAATGCATACCTTGAGGGTACTGTCACTTAGGATAAAAAGTCTGAATTCCCATAAAAAGGAGATCCTCACCAAAGTGTTTCGAGTTTGGAGAGTGAATGTTCAATCACAGCAGAAAACTTCTCTACTCCGTCATCTCCTGGGTTATTCCAGTGGAGATCAAGTTCTCTCAAGTGACACGGGTTGGCCTGCAGGGCCGATGCAATTGCAAAGCTGCCTTTGGGAGTGACTCTGCAGTCCTTGAGTCTATGAGTAATCAGTCACATGTGATTATGAATACAAAACATGCATTTCTGCATTTATTATTGTTGTTCTGTTTTAAAGGGGACATATCATGAAAATTTCATATCATGAAAATCTGACTTTTATAAAAAAATGTGTAAAAGAACAACCCAGTAACTTAGTTTTGGTAAACCATTCTCTGGAAGCATGTGGGAAAAAAGGTAATTGAAATATGGCTCCTCTTGTGATGTCAGAAGGGGATTATACTGGCCCTTAAGCTGCACTATCCAAGCCATTTATGGCGCTTTTCCATTGCATAGTACCCCACGGTTTAGTTTAGTTTGGGTCTGGTCAGTTTACTTTTGGGAGCTTTTCCATTGGGTGCAGTACGTAGTGCCCGATACTTTTTTTCGTACCACCTCGGTTGGGGTTCCAAGCGACCCGAGCTGATACCAAACGTGACGCGAAAACACTGTAGATCACTGATTGGTCTGAGAGAATCGTCACGTCATCGCTATAATGTAAATATTAGCTTTAGCTTACTGCTAGCTTGCGCTGTCTCAAGCAAACATGTTGTTATCTGTGTTCTGCTATAAGTTTCCAAACACCCTTTTAGCGATGAAAAACATCCGCAGGTTGAGAATCCAGGACACCATAACAGTTTTTTCCAGACTTGCAGTTTGTGGCGGCACATTCGCGACGTGCACGTCCGCATTATATATGCTTATATGCAACTTGAATGAGGCTCAGCGGAGCGCTGTCGACTGACGCCACGGGTCGGGTGTTTGAACAGAAACTATCATATGAGATAGAGGTAGTTATAAACGCGATGTGCAAACATCTATTTGTGGTGGCCAATTTTAATTTTGTGGCAGACTGAGAAATAAATGAATGTATGGGAATGTACAACAACGCTCTCACGTGTATGATGTCACAGCAGTAGGCAGCGTAAATATAACGACACGCCTATAATCCCTCCCACTACGAAGTGATACTAAACTCGATGGAAAAGCTAACCACGCCAAAGTGAGGTGAGCTGACCCGACCCAAACTAAACTAAACCGTGGGGTACTATGCAATGGAAAAGCACCATTAGTGCAGAGATCTGCTCATTTGGATTTTAAAGGACACACCCAAAAACAGCAAATTTTTGCTCACAACTACAAAGTGGCAGTTTTAACATGCTATAATAAATTATCTGTGGGGTGTTTTGAGCTAGAACTTCACATACGCACTCTGGAGCCACCAAAGATTTGTTTACATATTAAAAAGGCTTATAAAATGTCCCCTTTAATGCACTTCCATAAGTTTGCCTACCTTAGTATCTCAAGCTTACAGTCTGGATTTCCCAAGTAACTGGCCAAAATCCCAATTCCTGCTTCTCGGAGACTGTTTTCACTCAGGTCCAGTGCTCGAAGATTTGGAAGGTTTGGAAGCAGTGCCGACTGCAGAACAGAGCAGCCTCGTGTTGTGATTCTACAGTATGACAGTCTGTGGAAACAAGCACATATCAAATGCATTCCTGAACTTTCACAAATGTTAAAGATGTAGTGTTAAAAGGATTTTGTGACTGTAAAAGAGTTTACCTTAGTTCCTCTAATTTACACTGCGCATTCTTCAGTCCAGCTGTCAAAAGCTCCAGGCCTTTGTCCTCTATGGAGTTACTGCACAGATCCAGCACTCGTACATTTGAAGTGCTTGAGCTCACAGTAGAGGCAAGAGCTCTGCAACATCTCATGGTAAGTCCACAGTTATCCAGTCTAGAATAAAATATGGACAATTTGGTTTCGAAGGCCAGAATAGGCAATACTTTTTATAATGTATTCCCTTACACTGCACTTTAAGTCACGGTGGATCATAGTGTTTGGCAGATGTATATTACTGTGCAAATGTCTTAAAGGGATAGTTCACCCAAAAATGAAAATTCTGTCATCATTTACTCACTCTCATGTTGTTACAAACCCGCATAAATTTCTTTGTTCTGATAAACACGAAGAAAGATATTTTGAGAAATGTTTGTAACCAAACCGTTCGTGGACCCCATTCACTTCCATAGCAGGATAAAAGAATACTATGGAAGTAAATGGGGTCCACGAAAGGTATGGTTACAAACTTTTCTCAAAATATCTTCTTTTGTGTTTATCAGTAAAAAAAATTGCATACATGTTTAGAACAACATGAGAGTGAGAAAATGATGACAGAATTTTAATTTTTTGGTGAACTATCCCTTTAAATTGTGAAATGATTAGTATAGAATACGAAATTAGGTTCATTTAGGTGAACAGAAAGTCATGATTAACTTCTGTATGACGTATTTCTGAGTGAAACAACAAACAAGGAAAGCATTGGGCATGGCTTGTGTTTGCGCTGTGAATTGACTAGATCTAGGAAAGTGGGTGTTTCATTCAGAAATGGAGTTTGAAGCAGATTAACAGGGAAGTGCACTCTCAGAATAAAGAGATAAAAGATGGACTGGGGTGGTACCCTTTCTAAAAGCAGGCTACATGTGTACCTGAAGAGTTCATATTAGTGCTTCAATTAGTACTTCACAGAAAAATATTGGTACCTCACAGGTGACCCTGGACCACAAAACCAGTCTAAAGTCACACGATTATATTTTTAGCAATAGGCACACATTGTGTCTCAAAATTTTAGATTTTTATTTTTTCCAAAAATCATTAAGATATTATGTAAAGATCATGTTCCATGAAAATATTTGGTAAATGTCCTACCGTCAATATACAAAATTTTTATTTTTGTAAGTGGATGCAGTTGCCAAGGAATTTGTTTCTGCCAAGGCAATTTTCTCAATATTTTGATATTTTTGCACCCTCAGATTCCAGATTTTCAAGTAGTTGTATCTCAGACAGACATTGTTGTATCCTAACAAACCACACATCAATTGAATGCTTCTCAATTTTAAAAAATCAAGACTGTCTCATTTTTAAGCTGTCTCAGCTTTTTTTTTTTACGGGAAGGGGTTAACAGATGCTCTCCCCAAGCCATCAAACCGACCTCATCCAAGAACGATCGACAGAGAGAGAGGAAGTACATTTTTAGATTCTGAAAGTTTAAGAGGTAACATGGTGTTTTTTTAAATTGCAGTATTCTGCTAAAAATAGAAATGATGAGTTTTCATTTCATGGGGACTTTAAGAGAGCCTGTGGATTCCTGATATTGCTCAAATGTAAGGAATGGTCACACTAAATACAAGTCACTGTTTTCAATTTTTTTTGTTTTTAATACTGCACAAACATTTTTGTATTCTAATAAAAACCCAGAGAAATGACCATATATGGACATAACAAATTAAATGATGGCCTAAGACTTTTGCACAGTACTGTAAATTGCAGTTGTCTATATGCAAGGTGTATGCTAGAGTGAAAAAAAACAAGTTTAAAACTCACAGAGCAGATTCTGAAGCTTTGACCACCGGCAGCAATCTGATGAGACCTTCATCTGATCTAATATACTTCTTTAAGTCAAAAACATCCAGCTTCTCCTCCGATGTCAATAGCACAAAAACCATGGCAGACCATTGCGCGGGGGAAAGTTTTGAAAAATGTCCCGAGCTCAGGAACCGCTGAACTTCTCTAACCAAAGACAGTTCGTTCAGTTCATTCAAACAGTGAAAGAGATTGATGGACTTTTCTGGCAACGAGGTGTCCTCTATCATCTTCTTGATGTATTCCACTGTCGTCTCTATGCCGTTAGATGTTCTGCAGCCAGCTTGAGATACTAGGCCTTGTAAAAGGCTTTGATTGGACTCCAACGATAGGCCCAGCAGGAAACGGAGGAAAAGATCCAGGTGTCCGGTCTCGCTCTGCAGGGCCTGGTCGATGGCACTCTTATGCAAATCGAACAAAGTTGTCTCAGTTGCATCGTGATCGAGAACATTCTTACGGTTGATCTTAAACATGAAATACACGTACACGGCTGCCAAGAACTCTTGAATGCTCAGATGGATAAAGCAGTATACTTTATTTTGGGTCAGTGCAGATTCCTCTCTGAAGATTTGTGAGCAGACACCCGAGTAGACCACAGCCTCCATCACATCAATACCACAAGCCGTCAGATCTTCTTCGTAAAATATCAAATTTCCCTTTTCTAGCTGTTGGAAAGCTAGTTTGCCTAGTTTTAAAATCATATCTTCATCATTCGGGCTTGGCTTGTAATCTTTAGAGTATCTTGTGTGTTTGGTTCTGGTTTGGATGAGAAGAAAGTGTGTGTACATTTGAGTAAGTGTCCTGGGGATTTCTCCATCCTCTGCTACATTTATCATCCTCTCGAGGACGGTCGCAGAAAGCAGACAGAAGACCGGGATATGGCACATGATGTACAGACTTCGGGATGACTTCAGGTGTGTGATGATTCTGCCAGCAAGATGTTTATCACTGATGCTCTTGTACAGGTACTCCTCTTTCTGTGGATCATTAAACCCTCGAACCTCAGTCACTAAGTCAATATACTCGAGTGGAATCTGATTGGCTGCTGCTGGTCGAGATGTTATCCAGAGGAGGGCATCGGGAAGCAGGATCTTATTGATAAGATTTGTCAGCAAAACGTCAATAGAGGCCGGCTCTTTGGGATTACGGAGTCTTCCGTTATTCTGGAAGTCCAGAGGAAAGCGACATTCATCCAAACCGTCAAAGATAAGGAGTACCTTTTGCCTTTCGTGAACATCTCCTCCCATTTGGAAGTGTTGGAGAAGCTCAACTAAGCTAAACTGTTTCCCTCTCATTAGGTTTAGTTCCCGAAATGGAAGTGGGTAAATGAATTCAATATCTTGATTTGCTTTTCCTTCTGCCCAATCCAGGATGAATTTCTGCACCGAGACTGTTTTACCGATGCCAGCCACTCCCTTTGTCAGCACACATTTGATGGATCTGGTTGTTTCATTTGGTGAGTGTTTGAAAATGTCATTGCATTTGACTGGAACGTCAACTGTGGTTTGTCTCCTCAAAGCAGTTTCGATCTGTCTCACTTCGTGCTCTTTATTGACATCATCACTTTCCCCCTCGGTGATGTAAAGCTCTGTAAAGATGTCATTTAGCAACTTGGGATGAGTTTGTCTGGACAAGTCATGTTGAAAACACAGAAATTTTTCTTTTAGCCTCGATTTGTATTCTTTTTGTTGCTCCATGGCGGAGCTGAAATGGATTGATGTGTCAATATCATTGTGATACCTATAAACAGACATAAATAAGGAAATTATGAACTCTCATGCAAACATGAAATCAAGAGACGTTATCATAAACCTTGTCTTACAATTGCTCATCGGTCCAATTTCCAATATGGAAAGCGATTGGTTCGGTCATCGATGCTTCACTATTTTTACGAATCATTTGGCTTGATCTGCTTAAAAATGTGTTGGATATTTATCAAACTGCATGCAGCAAATAAATATGATCTCAAATGGTCTACCTGAAAAACAAACAAGAATATTTGTTTTTTCAATTGGAATTATTTAGGGTGCAAATGAATGTCATTTTTATCATTTTTAAGGATGCTAAGACTATACTAAGACTATAGGTGTTGCATCTTGTTATTGTAAAAGGAAGTTAAATCAGTGTGTCAACTGGTACTTGTTAAAACTTTTGTTTTTTCAATTAAATCATGATGTCAAAATGTGACATGCAACATACAAGCATAGATTTCTTTCCATTGAGCTCCCAAGTAGTATGTGCATAAATCCAGTAGACTCAGTAAAAATGTAGAGCACATATTCACATTTGTATTAGTTGAATTATCAGTGATGTCATCAACAGCTTAAACCTGCATACACACACATATGATTATTAAACATTACACTTCAGTAATATACCCACTAACATGTCTATAGATGAAAGATATAGAACAGAACAGACAGGTTTTGGAGACACGTGTCTAAATGCGCTACTAAAAGGAATAGCAAAATAAGTGTTTGTTGTATAATTCAACTTCCTGTTTCAATAGGAAATATGTTTTTGAGGAAGAGAAAGAACAGATAAACCACTGGGCTCGCTTTAAATTGTGGCATTTTATAGCCTCAGTTGTGAGTAATGTGAGTGCAGTTCTTTATTTAGTTCAAGAATAAGATAATATGGAGAATAAATAATACTAGACTAAGGCTTCAAAGACAAGACTTGTTAAAAAGCAGTGGTAACCAAAACCAGAGAAAAGACAAGAAAACATTAAATATTTAAAGAATTCATTTGTAAACAAGACACACCTGGACACAACCACAGGAGATTAACAAACAAAAATTTGACCCAGACTAGAAATAACCATTTTAAAATAAAAAACACATTAGTGCATTACAATTATAAACTCCTATAATCATCGACATTTCTTTGCGTCTTAAGACACAGTCCACTTTCTAATCAAATTTAAGAATATGTCAGAAGACTAAAAGTATACTGAGATTTACAATAATGTTTGTTAACATTAATTTTCCAGTTTTGCAAAATTCAGCAACAGAATGAGGAACTTAGAAATCAGGAAGTTTCTTCACATTTTGTTTGGTTTAGTCTGAATAAAGGAAAGGGGTATTTAAGGACACTGTTTATTTGGCTAATCTGGATAAACTGTTTTATGATAGTAGTAATACAACACTCTTTATTTTTTTAACAGCCACATAATTCTTCACACTGGAGGGGCTGTGATTTATATTATCATGACTTACTTATTCATTTAGCTGACGCTTTTATCCAAAGCATGAATTTTTGGAATGTCTACATGTCAAAAAGTTATAAACATTGACTGTATACCTAATCATATTCTATTCAATGGATTTGATGCTGTGAGATTCTGAGACAAAATATCCACAGTTTGAAAAAGTTAAAAAGCATGTTGAGTATATCATGTTTTCACCACCTCACCAAGACAATAAGACAACCTGTTACTAATGACACACCCAATTAGTAAGGCAGTTTCAACTTTCTACACACTGCTTTAATAAGATCATACTCCTCATTTCTGCACAACAATACCTGTTGAAATAAATTATTAGGGTGTCTAAATATCGTATTGATTATAATACCAGAGATTAGATTATATGTGATATTTTATTAAAAGATAAACATAACCTGGTTAGTCAAATAGCCTATATAGTAAAAAAAAACAGATAGAATAGCCTATAATACTTTCTTGAAGTAAACGTATTAGGAAAGTAGCCTTACATTAGAAATGTAAGAGCCTTGAGTCATTTCTGATCATTAATACAATAGCCTACCATAAACAGATCTTTCTCAAAAACATTATCCTAACCAACATTTTAAAAATTTCATAACACTAAAATGTAAGTTATATATTTTATAAATCGTAAAATATCATTGAAAACGTCCAGTTCACATCACAATGTTTAAAAACTATGGATACTACTTACAAACATCTTAAGACTAGATCCAGTTCTCTTTAGTTTCGCTTCAGTCATTTCACTGTTGCCAGAAATCATAGGCACGTCATCAAAAGGGGCGGTGCCCGTTCAGGTGCTTGCAGATGGCGATGTTGGCGGTGGGCACTGGGCAGACCCCTGATCCCCAAAACCTCATATGTCATATTGATTGGACACTAATTAAAATTTTGGGTATGCATCATTTAATGTAGTTATATGGTGGAAACGACACTGCTATATTTTAATATTATATATTTGGTGTGATCCTTTCAGTTGCGTTTGATCGTCGATGCGCAGATCGATCGTCGTATGACGTCAGGGCATCGCGAAATTTCGATATCTCACGCTTCTCGATTTGCTCTCGCGGTACCTTGATGATCGGCCTGCGCAGTGCCGCATGAAGTCGAAACGTTGAAGTCCAAACGCTGCGTAGCTGGCTCAAAAGGATGTCCCTATGAAATCTGAGAAGTTTAGTCAGACAGGCAGAATGTTATCATGAAGTCGAAGTCTCTCTTCAGTGTTCCACAGTTTGGTATTTCTGATAGTTTTAATCGTAACGCCTTCAGTGCCAGATACAGGCGGCATGTCGATACCGGTGGTTCAGATCAGAGTATCGGGCAAACAGAGATGAAAGATGTGCATCTAACTTTTCTGCCGGAGAGATCATACAAACCTCTAGTGGAAGAAGACAGCCAACAAAGAATAAGGGAGGAAAAGAAGGCAAAAAATAAAGAAAAATATAAGAAATACAGAAAGGTAAGAGAAAAATTAAGCTTTTTCACATACATTTTTTTTTAACCGTTTTGCTTTTCTTGATTTTGTTGATTGCGTTTTGTATATATTCGTGTGTGTGTGTTTTTTATGTTTCTGCCAAAAAAATACTTTATTATATACTATTGCAATCATACTATAACTGTTACTATTTGTCGAAATTAATATGTAATTTTTTAAACGGTGAATAAGTTTTAAGAAACTTTGACAACAGTGAGCAGTTTTACTGATTTTACAAAAAATCTCTTTTGCATTTTAGCAGAAGTTTTGGTTGCAATGGTAACTTATTTCAAGGGTTTGCTTCATGGTTATATGTTTAAAACTTTTACATTTTTCTTCACAAATTCCTTGGGTCTTAAAAGCAAATTTAAAACTTTATAACAAGCATTTAAGTCTGTGATGATTACACAACAAGGCTACAAACATAGCACAAGTTTATTTGTATAATATTTGGAGGAAACGGGTTGTTCACGTCGCATGCAGTGATCCATTGTTATGCTGCAGAAATTTCCTCCCACAAGATAAATCAGTGCATCCTGTTTTTGGCCTGTTATGATAGAGATCGGGAGCCAAAGTATGTGTAAATGTAAAGTTGCTTTAACTACATTTTGTTTTCAGTGCAGGGGATGAAGTTTAATTTTTAATTGTATGTACTTAAACCACCCAAAGTTTTTTATCAGTCATTTATGATGTCTTTAATCCTTACCAAAGTAATACTATTCCAAAACACTGGATTGTGTCTCAATCCAAGTGTTAACAGGTTAAATCAAATGATTTTTGAGTTATTGTGTTTTCATATTATTATGATGCATGGGGTTGGCAAGTTTTTGTCATTTGTGTCTGCCGTGTTTAATTTTTAATAGTTGATACTGATGTTTTCAATTTATATGTCCCACAGAACATAGGAAAGGCTCTTCGCTACAGTTGGAAATGTCTGATGCTGGGTCTGCAGAATTTCTCTGTTGGATACTCCACCACATTTTCTGCTGGTGCAACAATTGTTCCAGATTTTCACACAGGAGCAGCTTGGGGTTGAATGAAACCGTGACCAGATATTTATACTTCAATGACAGCTAAATCTACCATATACCTTCATATATGGACTAATTAATTTGGTTTTACAGATGCAGATCCAAAAATGCATTACATCTGCTTTAGGCAGCCACTTATTGTGGAAATTTTCATAAGCCTAATGGCTCTGTTATAGCTATAAAATAAGAGATATCTCCTTTTGCTTTTTTAATTTTGTGTTTATGTAAATTATGAAAGTTTATGAAAAGTCTGAAAGTAATTAATGTGAATTAAAAGATTTGAATGACATTTTATGGATATAAAAGAGGCTTTGCTTGTTATAAAGGAATTTGAATGTTATATGAAAGTGATGAAGCCTAATATAAGGACAAGTGTTTTTAAACAGTTACTAAAGTGGGAGATTTTAAAGACCGTTATATGCAAAGCTTTGTTTGCTTTGATGTCATTTAAACTGATACAGGAAGTTAAGGTGGGACATATTAAGTGGCTCCTCCCCCTTTTAAAATAGATTGTAGTGTTTAGTTTACCTCACAACCTGGAATCTGATCGAGAATGATGTCATTAAAATATGAATTTTTAAATGCTTGTATTATTTCTAAATGGGAATTTTGTCAGTATTTTAGTTTATTGATATCTTATGACTATTCATACTAAAAGCCAAAACTTCAATTTTGATTTCATGGTGACTTTAAGAAGAAGAAGGAAAGGACAGTTTGACAGAGACGAAAAATGCAGTTGTGATTATGATAAAGGATTAAAATTTATTTCCATAAATGCTTTTCTGGCCAATGCAAACATTAAATTTAAATTTAAACTGTCTGTAAGTTTTAGGTCTGTGTGCCGTGATAGTTCACTTAAAACAGATTCATAAAATTAATAAAAAAAATAACATTACAACTGTGTGTTTCTTTGATTATTACTAAAATGATTAGTGATGACTGCACGTAAGAGAGTATGCAGACATCCTCCAGTACAGTAGGTGGCGCTGTTTACCTCTCAAGTCTAGTATGTGACGTCACTGAGACCAGCGAGAGAACCCGTGAAGCCATCATGGCGGGATTAATGAAATGTGAAGCTGGTTTGCATATCGAAACTGTTAGAGTCCGTGTTTTTTTGATTACTGTATTATTTTGTCTTCAGTTTTTACATCAACCGTTAGGTAAGCATTCAGAAAACATGGCTTTAGCCATCGCATTATATTTATATGGCTATTTATAGAAAGTTGTTCAGGACAGTTATCAAAGCTAATTGTTGTTAGCGTATTAAGTATATTGTTCATCAGATGAAAAGTCTGTAAAAGCTAATGCTTTTAATAAAATTATGCGTGTTTTGACAATTGGAAAATATAATCTCAGAAACAAAGTTGTGTACTTACTGGACTTTTTGACAGGCTTGTTTTCTGTCTATCATCATACCAAATTATTCTTTGATTTTCCTTTTTTGTTCAGGTGCCACCCGTCCCATCATAGAAGTTAAAGATGGACAAGACATTAAATTGCAGGGTGCACATCATTTTTGCTACAATAATACCATTGTACCTGGGTGGAGGGAAACGTGGACTAGAATACAGGTATTAAAGGATTGTCACGGTGATAATTTGTAATGTTACAGTTTAGATTGTTGATGAGAGCCCCTCCCCCTTATTTGATTGACAGGTAAGAGTATGGAGCACAATAAAGCTGAAGGTGACAGTGGTAAATGATGAGCAGGACCTGCAGGAGCTTGAGCATTTCAGCATCTGGCAACTCGTGCAGTACTTTATCCGTGAACAGACCAATGAGTCTACAGTGAGCGTCAATCTGTTTAACAACAAGACATGTTTTCGGGTGGACCCCTCAGACTCGCGAACACTCTATACTGTACAACCCAGTCGACGTGAGTTGAAAGAAACATGCCATTAAAAATACATTGACGCATGGCTCTGACAATCAGAATTAATGCTCACAGTTGATTAAGTAAAATTAAATTCACCTACTTTTAAGTGCCCCTTCTCTTATACTTTTTGAGGTTTAGGGTTACAATAATCTATTGGGAAAAAAACTTCCTGATAGTCTTTCAGATTATATTGCATAATACAGACTTTATACTCCGATATGATCCGGCTTGTTTTGAAGATTTATTTTGTCCTTTTTCAGATTTTGACATCTACCTGTTTTTGGTGTTTCTGGCTGGAATTCTTCTGTTCTTTTATGCAGACATGCTTAGCAGGTAAAACAGTGATATTGAAACAGTTTGTTTATGCACTGCATACTTTACATTCTAACATCTAGATGCATTTTCGTGATGAGAAAAATGACCTAAGAAAATAAATCTAGTTTTTAGACAAAAAATAAAAAAATATTGAATTTGTGCTTAAAACAAGCAAAAAAATCTGCCAATTGGGTAAAAAATTTGATTTTTTTTCCCTTCTTTAATTAAGTGTTAAAGAAAAAAGTAAACTTATTTAAAGATTTTTTTTCTTTCCCCTTTAGCAAATTTTTTTGCTTGATTTAAGCGCAAACTCACTTAAATATGATATTTTTTCTTTTATTTTATTAGGTTATTTTGCTCATCAAGAAAAAGCATCTTGATTTAAAAGAATTTAGATATTTGTACTGAAAACAAGACAAAAATACTAGGCAAGAAAATAATTTTTTGCAATGTGTTCATGCTGTAGCTTTAACTTAGCTTTAAGTTAAAATAATTTCTGGGGCGATATTCAACTACTTAGACATCTGCCAATATCAATAGATACTGATAATTTAGCTTTTTACTTCTTGTTTTAAAATATGATGTTAATAACGATGATTATAGGCAGATACATCAATGTATGCCTACTTTAAAGCGGACATATCATCAAAATCTGACTTTTCCATGTTTAAGCGCTATAATTGCGTCCTCAGTGGTTCTATCAACCTAGAAAATGTGAAAAAGATCAACCCAGTAAAGTTTTGGTAAACCATTCTCTGCAAGCACATGAAAAAATAGGTCATTGAAATTTGACTTCTGACATCATAAGGGGATCTCATTATAATAATACCGCCCCTTAATCTGCACTTTTCAACCACAACAATGCTATTTAGTGCAGAGAGAGAGAGAAAAATAATTGACAGCACAATTGAGTTTCAATTTCAACATACCACCATCATTGTGATCAGTGTTTGGATTTCATCAGCTCATTTGCATTTTAAAGGACACATCTCTTTTAAATGGATGTTTAGTCTTTCAAATGCATCAATTTATTAATTTGCATGGAGTCACAGTTCAGGTTTTTAGTGAGACATGATGTATAAACAAATCTCTTAATCTTTTCTTCATAGGAGTCAAGTGTTTTACTACTCTGCAGGCATGAGCACCGGGATGATCGCCTCCCTCATCATCATCATCTTTGTCCTTAGCCGTTTTTTACCGAAGGTTAGGATCCCTCACATTCAGCAGTCTATACAAAACACTTTTCTCTTTAACCACCCAGCACTCTAAGATTTGACATGACCACAATTTGGTTTCTTAAAGAAAATACAACAGCCTGCTTTGTTTAGCAAGTGTATGAGAGATCTTATGAAATCTTTTGATTGTGTATTTTTTTGGCCTGTAGAAAATGCCAGTCTATGCTCTGCTTATGGGAGGCTGGTCTTTCGCTTTGTACATCATCCAGCTGGTATTCCGGAACTTGCAGCTGATTCTTAAAGAGCACTGGCTTTTGGCCATTGGTAAGAGACCACATTTTAAAATATTTTTCTTACATTGTAGCCTCTTATGGAACGGCTGAAAATCCACAAGGGGGCGCATTTGTTCCTCAGACGTTGCACAATAAACATGACATCCGAATATATTCATTATAAATCGTGAATGAAAAGTGAGATTCGAGCGAATGTCTGTTAGTGAACTTATTGTATACACTATTTATATCGTAATTCGGTCAGAAACGTCAAGATTGTGAGATGAACAAATCGTTTTGGATTAAAAGGCTTGGATATTCCATTTCCTTGGACTTTTGGGGATTTATGAACAATTTGTTTTGGACAATTTTACCGAAGCGGATAAAGGAAAGATTTTGAAGGTAAGTAAATATCCTAAATCGGCGCCGCCCGGTTCAGGTAACTAACAACTAGATTACAGTTTTATGAGTGCTAAAAATCATATTATGCTTTCTGTGTGCGCTTATTGGAATCCCGAAAGTCTAAGCTTTACAACGATGTGCCGCATGACCGTATATTTTGAAGATTTAATGCTTCAAAGTTACAATGACGTAATGCAGCCTCACGTGCAAGGGAGGGGGTGTGCCGTGTACGGCACAGTGTTCCTTATCAGGTTAAATGCACAATATGTAAAAATTTAAGTAGTAGATCCAAAAATTGTTAATTAATTTCTGCTTTGAAAATTACATATTGTGACTTTAACCTTGGAAAAGGTAATAATACCTAATTTTACTGATTAATAATATTTTTCCAATCTGATTCATTGTTTAATTTTTTGTATATATATTTGTATGTTTAGGTTATGCCACCATTGTTGGGTTTGTCAGTTTCGCAGTGTGTTACCGCTACGGTCCCCTGGTGGAAGAGCGAAGTATCAATATCCTGTCCTGGACGCTACAGATATTCGGCCTTCTGCTCGTCTACGCAGGAATTCAGGTTCAACCTGTGGCTCTGGCTGTCATGCTGGCTGCGTTCTGCTCTAAGAACCTGGAGTACCCTTTTACAGTGTCTCTCGCATTGTATAAGTTAGTTGTTTTTTTATTAAGATAAAGTATTGAGTGTTATGCTATGCATTTTATTTATTTGGTCCAAACTGTGATGTCTTAAAGGAAACTAATGCCAAGGAAACCAGAGCCACGACATTTGCTGACAGAAGAGGAATATCAGAGGCAAGGAGAGGCTGAGACTCAAAAAGCTTTAGATGAGCTCAGAAAATACTGCAGCAGTCCAGAGTTCAACACCTGGAAAACTGTCTCTAGACTTCAGTCACCTAAGCGGTATAAAAGAAAATATTCTAGACACTAATACATTACATAAATAATAAATTCCTTTATAAAATAAACAATGTACAATTAAACTAGGAAAGTAAAAAGGTCAGTTTTGATTTCTCTTAGTTACACTTCTGTTGCATGCACAGGTTTGCTGACTTCATCGAGGGCTCTCCTCATCTGCTCTCCAATGAGGTTTCAGTTCACACCCAGGAGTACAGGCCGAATGGGTCGTTTCTCGAAGATGACCTTTTTTCTACCGATGAAGAAAATTTAGAAGAGGAGGAGGAGGGATGGGAAACAGATGACGATGTAAAGTCACCACAAAGGAACAATACGCGGGTGATAAAATGAGGCCGTTGGAAAAGGTTCGAAACAAAACGTTTAAGCAGATCAAGTCTGTTTATGTGAAATCTTTACTGTTCTTCTATAGGCAACCAATGGAGGCTTTCACTCATGACTGCAAAACGAAGGCGATCGAATTGGCACACAAAGCTGAACACCAGCTAGCACGTGGTATTCATTTCTGATCCTTTTGTGATCAGATATGGTACTACATTGTTATTGTGACTTCAGAGAAAGGCGACAAGTTGTTTGATATTAATTTTCTTTACAAAATCTTTTTTTTTTTTTTTAATCCCGAGTTTAAGTTTGAACTTTAGTAAGGATATTTGATTCATCCTGTCGGATGGGACTGTGAAAGCCGTTGCTTTGCCCTGTTACGTGGATTTTATTTTATTTAATGTGTTTTATGATTTGTTGTGCATTGTTTTTTGGTTATGTTTTGTTTTTATGTTAAATTAAGGCCCAGGCACATGCATGTGAATGTCAGTACTTAAGTTGAACAGAAGGGGTACAAATGTAAAGACTTTAAGTGCTGTTGACTGGAGCCAAATGGTTATTTTATTTTTGTATGAATGAGCAATAAAAGCATAATTGTTAAGTTGTGGAGCATTTTACTGATTTTATTGATGCATAAGCTAAAGCCCTTTGTAAATTTAGAAATTGTTTTATCTTTGCAACCACATGGTGGCAGCATAAAACAATATTGGTTTTAGATTATCACAATGATTTGTGCTTGGATTAAGTTAACAGGCTCTTTCAAAGTGTTGATTTAATGCAGTTATTTAAGAGAGGATGAAGATCAAGTCATATAAAACAGCTTTTCTTTGAGCTAATGGTGATTAAGAATTTTTTTTTAAAATTGTATGTGAGCAAAAGGAATGAAACTCACCTGCACTAACTTTAACTTCAAAGGCTTCACTATTCTTAAACATTTAAGTCTGTGATCTCAAAATCCCCTGTCATACCATGAGATGATTTCATACTATTTCACTTTGTCTAAACTCAACTATGGAAAGTTTATGTATTATCCATCGGTGCTTTTTTTTATATGTTTAAAATGCATATCAGATCTTGCACAAATAATTATGTCATTCCATTAAATGAGTTTCATTAATGACCCTAAAAAGACCTAAATGCTTGAAATGAGTAACCCAAATGTAAAAACACATTACATAATGTTTCTTTAATACACATTTACGCATTTCAAAGCAACTTATCGTGCTTGATCATGTGTGTTCCCAAACCCACAACCTTGCTCTCCCAATTGAGCTACAGGAGCATTTAATATATAAGTTGGACCATATTTTAAAATAAAAACCAGCCAACAACGGTCCACCATGCGTAGTAACCTCCATTACTCTTTTAAAACCATTCCAAAAATCTTCCCAGTTCATAATTTTGAACGAATACCCAAAGTATCCAAAGCTGTTTACCTCCACTATTTCCAAAAGAATAGACTCTTACTCTTTGTAGGTAGCACCAATATTTTTTTTTTACTTTTCCGTGGGGCCATGAAAACAAAACACATGTTGTTAATTTTATTCACCCTAAATTTGATTTTTTTACTGATCTCTACCAAACGGTTGAGCTGTCCATCAAGGGTCAATGTCCAAAATGTAAAAAAAAGTATCTGATGTAAAAAAAAAATTTTTAAGGTAAAGTTCACCCCAAAATGGAAATTCTGTCATCATTTACAAACTCTCATGTTGTTACAAACATGTATACATTTCTTTGTTCTGATGAACACGAAGGAAGATATTTTGAGGAATGTTTGTTACCAAACCGATCATTGGCTCCATTCACTTCCATAGTATTCTTTGTTCATTTAAAGGTATAGTTTACCCAAAAATTTAAATTCTGTCATTTTCCCGTCTTCATGTTTTAAACTTGCATAAGTTTCTTTTTTCTGATGAACACAAAAGAAGATATTTTGATAAATGATTGTAAGCACACAGCTGATGTAATCATTGACTTCTATAGTAGGAAAACAAATATTATAAAAGTATTGTGATGAATAAAGAAGAAAATATTTAGATAAATGATGGTAAGCACACAGTTGAAGATACCCAGTGAATTCCTCATAAAAAAACAAACGGTGCTATATAGCACCAAAACTGTTGCTTTGGATCGTAACCATAGAAGAACCGTTTTTAGTGCCATATAGCACCGGTGAAGCACCTGTGTAGAACCATATAGGGGACATATAGCACCACTATAGCACCACATATGGTTCTACAAAGCACTATTATGGTTCTACACAGGTGCTTCACTGGTGCATCACCGGTGCTATATGGCACTAAAAACGGTTCTTTTATGATTAGTAATTCACGTCTCAGAATTACTTTTATAATTTATAATGTTTTAGTTTGATTAAAATTCGAAGTTTGAGATAAGTTTGAAAATTTGTTCTTTAAACTGCCAAAGAAATGATTATTTTGAGAGACTTAAAGGTTCTCTCATGATATCACTGCAAAGAACCTTATTCAGCACCTTTATCTGTAAGAGCACTTTCTCAAATCTGTTACAAAATAACCAAGCAATAATAAATATCTGGTTGGAAATCTTTTGAGGGCCCCCTGTGGGCCCCTAATTGAGTAATAAGTGTGTGTCAGGGTAAAACATTGACTCACTCGTGTTCTTAGTAAATTAATTTGTAAATCACAAAGTTATAATCCACACCATCTAGCCAAATTCGACGTAGTTCCAAATTAACCGCTGTTTTACGGCTAATCACCTCTTGGTCATCTTTATACAAATGATGTGGTGCGATTGACCTTCACTGCTCACGGTAGGCCTTTCTGATGACATGCTTGAACAGGAACTTGAAGAAAGCAGAATTGGGGAAACATTTTTTTTGTAGCCTGTAACAGCATCTCTAGAGTAATCTCACCTCAGCTGTTGGTTGACTCTGAAAAGCATTCACAGCTGTGGGCGAGAGATATTGCACCCTTCCTTGTGCTTCTTCCTCTGCAGGTTATGCAAATGCTGTTTGCATTCCAGCAGTGACTTCAGCGGTGGTCCCCAGTTACTTGCACATGATTACACAGTACTGAGGAATATTTGCATACGCTTCTGTGGTAAACAGACAGAATGCGTTGTATACGGTAGGCAAATCTCCGGCACAGGTGGGATGAGGGCACTATTCCCCTCCTCTGTCTTCTTCCCTGAAATGCAGTAAGTTTGTTAGCATTTGGGAGACACCTAAGTCTGTAGGTGGAGATTCCTGACTATCACCTGATCCCTCTTTTTGGGCTTGCCCCTGTCTCTATGTAGGTGTTAGATGTAAAACTCCTGGATTTCCCCCGGTACACCTTCGCAACTTATCCAAATGCGAATCCATGCGAATCCTCGGATTTACCATAGAACTGATGTCGTGAGAGCGCTACATGTAATGCTTCCTCCTGGATTATTCCCACTCCTTCCCTGTTTAGTTTCCTCGGATGTTTAAAGTGAAAAGTAAGGATTCCCATGTAAACTTTTGACCTGCATGAGGTTACAGTTTTCATCAAGATTTTCGAATATGATGCAACATTATAATTTTTTGATCTGAGCAATTGTGATTATTACAAATACATATAAAAAATATCTATGACACACTTCCATAAAATGGTAAATGTCATTTCCTTGACTATTGATGTATATGCATGCACATGGATCTGCATATCATGCCATCAGATCTGTTGGGAAACTTTTTCATATTAGTCCAAATAACTTAAAGGCTTTAAATGGATTTTAATTATAAGAGTGCAACACAATAAGACTTGGTTCTTAAACCTGTACACATGTTAAAAAAAAGACAATTGTTCCCACACAATTGAGCATGGCAATAATGTCGAATAGGAATGCTTCATGACACTGAAAGCAACTAAATGAATAAATAAAGAAATTCAACGATCTCGAATCGAACCTGCTAAAAGTTCACTAAAGGATACCGTTGAACATTGAACTTCATACAGTAGACTGTTTACCATATCACATTTAGACAATATCACACATCCATATTGTGCATTTTTGTAGCAAATGAAATGAATAATTCATAATCAAAACAGCATTCAACATAAGACCCTAGACAAGCAGTGTAAAGAAAAAAAAAGATTCTGATCAGACATGTAATAATGCTACATGCCTATTGAATATTACGATTTAATACTGTCATCTTTCTATCTTTTGACTTGACAATGACAGCGCTTATAGTAAGAAACAGGCTTATGCAAATATAACCATAATAACGTTGATTTAAGCAGATAATGACCAATGTGATGATATAGAGAAATAGAGACAGACCGAACATAAGATTAAAACGCCACATATTGAATAAACCTGAGCCTGAAAGACCTTTTTTTTTAAATACGTATACTTGAGTCCAGTGCAGTTTTGGTTCCTTAAGGCCTTGAGGCTGTGGACCACAGAAGCATCATTAGGACAAACATCAGTCATCTCAACTCCATGATGCTTTCTCCCCTTCATCTAGGGGGTGAAGTGTAAGATCAGTATTTGTTTATGCCAAACAGACGAACGCCGTGAAACTGAGGCAGTTTGGGAAGGATGACAGTTAGTAGTGAGCCTGTGTTGACTAGGAAATGGGCAGTGTCGTATTTGGTGTAGAAGCTGGCCAGAATGTGCCTACAAGGAGAATATATAATGAGATATTTAAGATAATTAAATGTAATGATTAGCAAATAATATACATACATCTACATATGTACATAACTAGATATTATAGCAGAACCAAAATCCCACAACAGTTTGCTACGTTATCTAATACAAGTCATAACCTTTTGGTAACTTCTATCACGTGCATGCCAGTTTTTTCTTTGTCTGTCAGTTGTAAGAAAAGGTCTCATATGAATATGAATTATGACTCACAGTACAATAGGTGAGATGGTGAGGAATTTTCTGGATGATGTGAACTGAACTCCGTAGTCCATTTGTTCCCAGTGAGTGAGCAAACGCGCCTTGCCCTGGTCAGGTGTTTCAAACGGAGTGCCTTTGACCGTGTGCAAAAACAGATACATTGCCTGGACAGCAAAAAAGTGAGTTAACACTGAAACAATGAAATGAGAACTATACTGAAGTTTGATGTGCCTTTACATAATCTGTCATTTAGCTGACACCAGTGGCGGCTGATGAGTTCTTTTTTTGAGGGCGCATGTATGTAGCTTGTCATGTGTGTGTGTTCTGCGCTTTCAGAGATCGTGTGTGCATCACGTGTCATGCCAAAATAAGTGCCTGCTGCAGACGCGTCTAAAGGGTTTATGATAAATGAGACGCTCGCGTTTGCCAAATACTCGCATAATCTCATGCGTAATCAGAGTTTAGTGTTAAGGAAGTGTCTAGCGTGTATTTTGGGAACGTCTCTTTTATCATACACGGTTTTGACGTGTGTGCAGCTGGCACTTATTTTGACAAAACACCTGATGCACACAGGATCTCTTTTGACACGCAGGACACATATTTTGGAAAAGGGAACCACACACGTGACAATCCGAACACTTATTTTGAATTCTCGAGCTGCCACTGGCTGACACATCAATTTTTTTACAGAAATTATTATTTTGTTATGGCCTGTAACATCTGTGTGATCCATACCAAATTATTAAATAAAAAAGCAGAAAAAAAAGAATTTGCCCACAAATGTACCTGTAATTATATAAATCACCCACATGTTAAAACCAATGAGACATGCTGCCATATTTGAATATAGCATTTGGTTTGGTTCTGCATCACTAAATAATTAAAAAAATATATATTATTTTTTACGGTGACGCATTCAGCCTATCAACTAAAAGCAGTGCTGTAATGTCAACATATTTTCATTGCTAAGGCTTTAGCTGTAATTGAATTAATCGAACAATCATTATTTGTTTGTATAACTAAAATCAGGGTTCCCACACCTCAGTTAACTTTAAATTCAAGGACCTTTCAAGGACTTTCCAGGTCCAATACCCTCAAATTCAAGGACTAAATGTGGGGAAACATTTCAAGTGAGAGCAAGATTACATCGTGTTACATTTTAAGATACATTGTTACAGTTCCCTTTCCGGTGACACTTTGGGGATACCTCCAGGGGTAATGTGTCTGAATGCGTATATCAAATTCAACCAATGGTGAGGCTTAACGACAAAGACAGGGTGACGGGGGAGCCAGGAAGTAAATCGCTATCTGAAATATTGCCAAAGACAGCGTTACAGGGATGCAGGAAGTATGGCAAGAGAGACGCAGCGCCTCGTTCCCTTCTCAGTGAACAACAGTTACATACGTAACCCGAGACGTTTTCATTTGTCAAACACGACTTTGCAAAAAATAATTTTGGTATGAATCAACATTCGCATACAGAAGATATAAGCATTTAAAGCGAACAGTTTAGCACGCTTAAAAAGTCTAATAGATTCAAGCACTTTCAATGACCTGTATCTATGTTTGTATATTTTCAAAAACCCAGGGCCTTGAATTTTTCCTCCAGATTCACAAACTTTCAAGGATTTCAAAGACCTGTGGGAACCCTGTAAAATATTGATTAAATATTGCTAATATTTGATTGCATAACTCAAATATTTGATTGATTACTACGATATTTTGAACATGTAATTACATAACCTTTACAATGGTCATATTATACCTTCTAAAAGAGAACCACAGTACTTTTTACGGGCTATAGCCGTAGCCATTGCAAACAATGTTTATGTATTGGATGACTGGGCGTGCTGTATTGACATGTTGACATTAACCTGTGTTTATAAACTGTACAGTGGCGGCTCGTGACTGGTCTTCCGAAGGGTGCAAATTCAAAATTTTAGTTCTGAGTGTCATGTGTGTTGCTTGTGTTTTCATAATGTGTGTTTGTTGCGTCATGTAAACCATGTGCATCACGCATTTTGTCAAAATAAGTGCCTGCTGCACACGCGTCAAAACCGTTTATGATAAAAGAGACGCTCATGTTCACAAAATACACGCAAGACACTCCCTAAACAGTAAACTCTGATTACGCATGAGAATATGCGAGTATCTGGCAAACGCAAGCGTCTATTTTATTATAAACTCTTTTGACGCATCTGCAGCAGGCACTTATTTTGACAAGACACGTGATGCACATAGGTTCACTCGACGCGCCGAACACATATTTTGAAATGACGAACCACACACATGACGGGCTACATACATGTTGTGACGAACACTGGAATATATATATATACATAGAGGGTGCCCCAAGGAAAAAAGGTATAGAGCATAAAATCAAAGCAAATAAATGATACATTTTCATTTTTGAGTTAACTTCTCTTTTATGAGTCAAGAGTGAAAGATTTATGTACTGACCAGGTTGTGTATGACATTGGTGAGGGTCCATACTACGGGCACACTGAGGAAGGGGATACTGAGTAAGACTACATGCAGGACAGTGGTCAGCAGCAGGTAGGCCAGCCAGATGCCCCGGCTGTTCATTACCCGGGTGTTTGGGTTCACCTCGCTGTGAGCAACGCCCACATTCATCCTGAATAAAACACAATAACCATGGTATCCTTAATGCAAACACCCAAACCTATTACATACAAATAAGGATGCCCTTTAAACAAAGCGTACTACATAAATTAGCCCACTCACTTTACAATGAGTACGTGAAAGCATGCTGTACCAGACTAACCAAACATAACGAAGTCTGTTTTAATTTGGTTCATTTATAAGTGAACGAGATCAGTATGTACTTTGCAGGGTCATAATTCGTAGTTTGTTCAACACGTAGGCTGTGTTGATATCTGAACGCTGTTAGCTATCAGGCTAATAGACTCGGTACTGATCAAGATACGATGAGATAAACGCCGCTACATATAAAATGTGACATAAAAAGACATATAAAGAGTCAAGTAAAAAGTAAACGTCAAGCAAGTGATGTGAGCGTTTCAAAATACAGGTTAAACCTAATTAAAGTGTTGTAAATAAAGAGCTAATGTTGTCATATGACAGCCACCCACCTTGCGAAGTAACCAGGAAATAGAGAGAGTCCGGCTGTGTTTCAAAATCTAGTGTGCTGCCTACATGGACGACATTTTTACTACGTCACACACGCGCAAAATTGCTATCTAAGTAGGGGACGTAGTAGATTTTTAAACACGGCCTACATCTTCCTTTTCGACCTCTGACTCGTCTCTACATCAAAAAGCACGAGACTAAATATACTTAAATAAATGTAATTTCCAATTAAATAAAAATACTGTAATGTTTGTTTAAATACACTACTTTTTTTATAAAAAATATGTTTAATAAAAACATCTACTTTTTGTGAGAGTTTTGTTGTGTGTATTTTTTATCATTTTGTTTTACATTACGTGTTGCTGTTTACTATGCTGTTGTACTTGTTGCGTTCAATGTTGAACAAAATTATATTTATTTATTTATATATTTTTTCATGTTATTTATTTTGTATAAAACGGTTTGATTAACAATTATTTTATAAGAGATATCTGGACTCCAGAGATTTTTTTTATATTCTAACATTTTTTATACTGTAAGTCCAGGAAAAAAACTTTGGCCATGTTTGAATGATATCAGTAATCAATAAAAATGGCAGTATACTTAAAAAAAATGTTTTTGTGTGATTTAAAGGGTCTGCTGATGATAACTAAACTTTATTATAGTTAAAAATTATTGAGAAGAGTGTGTATATAGAATAAATTATAGCCTATACATAAATTATGTTTTTTAAATATATATATATATATGTGTTGTTGGTTAAGCATCACGAGATCATGAGTTCAATCCCCAGAAATAAACTATCATCAAAAAATTATCTCTTTTAGCAGTAATAAATCAATAATGTAATTTCAAATGTGCTCATCTTGTGTGTTAGTTGGTAAACCAAGTTCCTTTTTTAAAGTAGTGACATCACCATTGAGACAATACACACATGGTAATGTGTTTTTGGTTGTTAACCACAGCACCTCAGAGTTGGGACATATTTTGTAGGAAGCTTCACACAGAGTAGCGCAAATGTTTATGGAAATCACATCTTCCCTCTCCATTTACAGAGAGCTGTTGACTTCAGACTGGGAAATTTAGCCACATCAGTTTTGTCATTTCCTTGTTGATAAGAGTAAAAGCAATTTCAGCTTGGTTCTTCAATTCATTTTTTTTTGTTCTCTCCAGGAATAAAGACAACTTCAACATATTCAGTTTGAAACATAATGTATAATACTCATGTATTTATTAGTTACAAATAAATTAGTTATTAGAATGCATACATTCATACAGTTACACATTGTGTAAAACACTAATTGTAAAATAACTACATAAATAAATAAGGGTACAATAAATAGTTTAATAAATATATAAATTAAAATAAAACAATAGTACTCATTTTATATCTGACTTTTATCTACTATTATATCCATGAGAACCTTTTTAGGTGCAGCAAAAGCTGTTTTAACAGTATGATCAACATGATCTGAATATCTATTCTCTCTCTTTCCTCTTGACTTAACACTGTTTATCCTCAACTTTTGGTGCGGCCGGGGAAGCCAAAAAAGAGAAAACACGTGCAGACATGATGGAAAAGGAGTAGAGCCTTTCTACGCTGTCCCGACAAAGAGCAATGGTACCCATGTCCACAGTGACTGGGATAACAGGGTCATCCACCACTGGTTGCTGTAGATCAAACAAGAGCAATGCAATATTAGAGGTGTATTATTAATAGCTATCTGAAACTAACATAACTGCCACAGAGCATTTTTATAATGTAATGAAAAAAATCCTATAGCAACTATAGGAGCAGAGAAGTACAAAAGACATTAGAAACTATAAGGCAACATACCTTCAGGACCTTCAAAAGGTCTCTGGTGATATCTCCGACTTCACTGGCCTGCTCTCTCCAATTACTGCAAGCTGGATTCTTAAACACACCATCATTGTGAAATATTTCTGTGTAGTTTTTCAGGGCAAGGATGATTCTTGACTGACAGGTCTACAAAGCAAAATAAACAAACAAATAAGTAAAAAGGTACAGAGGTAATGGTAACTTAACATGACACTTGAAAAACTACATGCATTAGGGCTCGTGCCATTTTGTAGGTATGCATATTATTTCGTTTTTACCTCCTTATTCGTTTCAAGGCTCCATGGATCACAAGAGTCAATCTGTCTTATAGACACTGGTGGGTCAACAATGATAACTCTCATGTCTGAGGACTCAACCTGCACAAAACATAAGCACAGAGTTTTTGTATTATTGTTAATATTGTATTATTGTTAATATCGTCAACATCTACATCAAATCTGTAAAAAAAATCAGCATGAATATACGTCATGATTAAAATACTGACCTTGTTGTATAAATCTCTAGCAATCTCGTTGAGTGTGATGGACAGATCCTTACAGGTGTTGAAGTCCACGTCAGCTGCAGCGCGTGTCGGTGCTCCCGTGGCCCCCGAGAACACCGACAACGCAATGCAAAGCGCTAACAACAGCGATGAATTCATATTAAAAATGCTTTGCTGTAGTCCTGTAATGGGTTATCCTTACTTCTGCGGTTCTAACTGTTGTGGCGGCCTTATTATTGCATTTTATGCAGTCTAGTAGTGGGTGGTGAGTCACAGGACTTTCCCGAGATCACACAGGTAAATTGTAATTGAGACGCTGTGAAGTTTCGCTTTCTAAAAAATATTATTGTTCCTCAGTCACACGTACGTCTCCAAGACGCTCGAAAAAATGGTGAAGGAAAACGTGATGAGCTCAAATAATATCCTAGTTCCCTTCTAATGAACTCTGCGATGTCATGAACATGGAGTCTAAGGACCTTTCAAGACTTCCACATAAAAAAATACTGCAGGATACTTTGCATTTATTAAAGTGAAATTCCTAGATAGGTGTTTTAACATTACTATAGCAAATATTAAAGTATAATATATTATTTACTCAAATTTATCAAGTAATACTAGAGAATAGTGTAGTATGCATTAAAGTGTAGCAATTACTAATATAGTCCTACTACAATTTACTAGTTTACTATTTATCATACTCTTCCTTTTTTTATTAATTAATAATTTATAAAATATTTTTAGAAAGTGAGTGTAGCTCTTACAGCTGTGTGCAATTGTATGGGAATTGTCCAATTCATATCATCAATATTCAGTATTATAGGGGAACACATTTTTTTTTAAATCCTTTAATCTGCCTTGATTATTTAGTCAATATATCCCTGTGTTATTGTATGCCAGTGTGGAGTGGTTTTGTTCACTTAGTCATCTACAGGATATAGGATATACTAACTATAGGAACTCTCAAATAATATTTAAAACTGAAAAACCTTTTGCTAAAGAAAGTAAGCTACTCGATCTCCCCATCATGCATAGACAAATACATACATATGTGGTTGGTGTGTAATGCAGACTAAGTTTACAACTCTCTCAAACTCATTGGTTATCAGTGGTTGTGGGTTGCTGGTCTTTTTCCCGGGGCACTGATAGTCTGAGGACATAGTGTGATAGTGTGAGGACATATATCATTGGAATTTTTGAAAACTTGTCATTTGATTAATATTTCAACAAGTAAAATTAGTCTGCATCTTCCTCTTTACATTGAAATGTGATAGAATTGTCCCCAACCTATTCACCATTGTGGCTATCAGTATCAATGAGCACACTTTAGTGGTCCATATCAAAAGGCAAAAGTAATACGGGAAGTTTGATACTTTGAACCAAACAGTCCCATGAACTTACCCATGAACTTACAGTTTGCATTTAAAAAATAATATTTAAATATTTTTAGATATTTTACACCAAAATCCAGATATTTGTTTATTAATTGAGTAAGAAAAAGCGTGCAAGGGAATAAATACTATTAGAATTTAAAATAAGTCCTATAAAGAAAATCATTAAAAACAAGCAACTGCAAAATTATTTTACGGAAAAAAATAAATTTTGAGCTCAGTGAGCAAATGATTTATTGCCTTAAATTTCACACACCATAATATTCCATTTGTAAAGTACCTACATACTGTCAAACAGGACAAATTAACATTACAAGAAGTCAGCATTACGAAGCTTTCTTCTGAATTTTGTCTACCCCAGCAAAATACACAGGTCCTTTATAACGGTGTAACCTCTTTTGTAGATGTTCCCATTCACAAACTTTTCTTTAATTCAGATTTTACCATGGCCCAAAACAATTCTCCCATTTATATAAATTTCCATTTTTGTAACTTTAACCACGACACTGTTCTAAGAACCTGAACAGGATAATTTCCTCATTTGAAACTTGTTAAAATATTATGCCCTTTTATTATTCATAGGAAGTGAGAACGAGTCCGCAAGCGTTTATCTTTAAATTCAATTCCAACATTCCAAGAAACACTGATAAATAATAATTTACGACTGTACCTAACAATATACAGTATACAAGTTTAAGGCGTGTGTGATTGTACAGAGGAAGGAATATACTATATATTGCTCATGAGGTCAGCTTTATCACTTTGAAGAAGAAGTAATCGTACCACTGTTCTCCTGACCTGAAGATGACAGTCAACTTGTGGTTTTCCGAACATTCACCTTGACCTTGACTTGCTCTTATTGTGTTTACTAACATCATAAACAAGATTTTATTTACTATTAATTCCAGATTCTTTTTTGTCTATAGTACAGTGAAAATAGAGCAATTATCTTTGGAATTATCTAGGAAAAGAACAATATAAACAAAACAAGTTGTCAAGGAAGTAGTGGTCAAGTACAAGAACTTGGCACAAAAGTGCATTGTAGTAAGTATTGCACATTATTGCATTGAGTCAATTATAGCACATTATGTATAAGTTATTGCACATTATTGCATTGAGTCAAGTATTGCACATTATGTATGAGTTATTGCACATTATTGCATTGAGTCAAGTATTGCTCATCATTATGTATGAGTTATGGCACATTAGGCAGAAAAGTACTGCATTGCACACAATGGGAGAGAAATAAAGCAATGAAATGTAAACAGGCAGCATAGTGGTTCTCAAGATGGGGGCCGTGGCCCTCTGGGGGGTTGTGAGATGGTGCCAGGGGGCCCCAGTTTTATAACATCTTATAAAATACATTAATTTATCAAAAATTCTGTATATTTAAACATCAGAAAAATAAGGCTACTAACCAAATAATAACATTGTATTAATTAATTTGTAGGCATAGTTCACCCAAAAATAAAAATTCTGTCATAATTTTCTCACTTTCATGTTGTTACAAACCCATATAAATTTCTTTGTTCTTTGTGAATGGGGTACACGAACGGTTTGGTTATAAACATTTTAAAAAATATCTTTCTTTGTGTTCATCAGAACAAAGAAATTTATGCGGGTTTGTAACAATGAGTTTTCATTTTTGGGTGAACTATCCCTTTAATTCAAATTCTATGTCTGATTGAGATGTTTTCTGTCATTAATTTTTTTATTGAGGGGGCCATGGAGGTATGCATGCACCCCACACAAGGGGGGTCGCCCTCCGAAAAGGGAGAACCACTGGTATATAGTATAAAAATATACTGAGATAGTATATGGTATAGTCTAAAATATACAAAAGGTATGTAAAATATAGTAGACGACATTCACTGAGGTATATCGGGTATACAAAGGCTTTTTTACATCTTGAGGATTTTAATATACATTTTGTTGAATTTATGATTTTGGATAAATGAGGTGCCTTCATATCATATGGTCACATCACCCATATATTAAAAATAATATAGCAGTACTACAGTACTAAATTATTTACTATATCAAACCATTTAATACATTTTAATTGTTTATAACAGTAATGATATTTAATTATACGTGTTGTAGTCGACTTTGTTTAGTTAGTTTAAATGTTTTGTCAAGTGCACTAGTTCTATATGTCCCTTTAACGCGCCCCCACCCTTTCTATCCCGGAAGCGCTTCCAGTTCACCCGGAAGTGCCCTGTTGTTTTTGTTTTGAATGAAGCTAGTGCAATGCGCATATGGACCCGAAGGAAATATTAGTCTAAAGGTATGATTTATCTGCATACGAGACTGTAAATTGTTAATTGTTTCAGTGTATGTGTTTATTTAATCCTTATTTGTTTGTTGAACAACATGCATGAAGCCGTTTGAAAGAAATTGAAGTTCAGACCGTGTAACTCAAACCTCAGGCAATGACAACAAATACATGTTAGCTCTGCAGACTAATTAGTCGGCTAATATTTTTTTCCTAATGCTTTACGTTGTTGTTTAATTGCACTGCGCATTGTATGGTTTTTATGGCAAAGGAGACCTGTTAGACTTTACTAACAACAGCATGAAAGTGAAACGGATTTCTACTTTGTGGCTTTGTTTTAAAACGTATCATCCTTCCTAGACATTATTTTTAAAAACCAACACAATGCTGTCTACATAATAGATCTACGTGTAACGTGTCTTTGACTTCATCTGGTACCGCGCAGACTGGTACTGATAAAATACCGCGAGAACGATTCGAAAGCACGGCTTCTGATTCGCTCTCGCGATATTCTGATGTCATATTCTGGTCGCTCTGCGCAGAGCATCTATCAGTCAGTCATGTTTCTGTCCCCAGCACCACCATCCTCATGATGAACTTCGAGGGTATGGACCCGGGCATGGGCGAGTACGCGCCCGGTCTGGACTCTGCCCTGGACCCGCGGCTCGACCCCGGACTGCTCCAGGCTGTGGAGCTCGACCCCGACGGTCTGGCCGTGCCTGTAAACGAATCTGTGCACATAGTGGAGGGCATGTACTCAGAGCTGCACAGCGTGGCCGCGGAAGTCGGGATACCAGTGACAGCCACGCACTTTGACCTGCAGGAGGAGCTCTTATGGATGGGGAACCACCGGGTACAGTGACACATTTATGACTGCTTTTGTTATCTTTAAAAGAAAGAACAGGCAGGGCTTTAAATGCAGTCAGGGTTCTTGGAAAGTGTTTTTACCAAAACATTTTGCATATAGAATTTCTCAATTCAACTGGGAAGATTTAGGGTTAAAGTTTTATTGCTGAACAAAATTTTAGTTGTGGTTTTCATAGTAACCTCACGCATGAACTGTGACTTCCACATAGATGTGATGTCACTTTATTCACAAATCCTTCCTCTCTTTCATAACAGGGTCACGCCAGTTCTTTCTTTGGGCCGACAATGGGCCGCTATTCCTCGTTCCAGGTGCACATGACGGATGACATCCGACACATTCAGAGTATGGACACGGGCGTGTTGTTTTTGACCAAGAGCAACCTCAAATGCATTACGCGTGGAGGATTGATTATGTTTGATTATCCGTGAGTTGCGCCCATATGTGCTGTTACCATATATTAGGATGTTATTGTGGGTTTCATATCCTAAAAGTCACAGCTTGTACCTGGTGAAATGAAACATCCATTGTGCTAGACAATGACAACAAACGACACATTGAACTGAATTGTATTTAACAGACTAAATGAAAAAAGCTGAATGAGAACTACGAATAAAAGTTATACTAAGAATTAAACATTAAACACAGACTACACAGCATTTACAGCCAATCACAGTTGAGATATCAACAATAAGAACAAGAAGGAAAAAGTAATGGGGATGTAAAAAAAATATTCTCTAAACTTTGTAAAAGAAATGGCCCCTTTTGGGTTCATAGCGACTACGAATTTAAAAAAGATTTGCTATGAATACTATGATAGTCATTTTAATTGCTTGTACATGCCTGTTGTTGTGTGCAAACATTAATTTATTCATTTTGTTTTTAGGATGGATGAGGGCGCTGACATGCACAGTTTGCTTCTAAACGATAATAACACTTTGTTAATGGGAGGTCTCCAGAACTACGTAGCAGAGTTTGACCTTGCCACAGTACAGGAAACCCAAAAAGTAAGACGGTACAAAATTTTACCCCCTCACACGAATTTCAACCAATTACAACCAAAATAATGCTATTACTGACTAAGCCATTGTTGCTTTGTCAGGCTTGTCGCAATGCTCAGTCAATATTTTGATACCTTATTGTCCCATTAAGCTACAGTATTAAGGTTTTTCAGGTGTATCATCGTGATTTTTTTTTAGTTTTTATGATAAGATCACGGAGTGTTTAGTTATGCCAGTCAGAAAACAACTTCCTGTTTAAGGTGTGCCTTAATATGCTAATTTCATCACTCTAGTTTACTGTTGAGGTGCCTGGGGTCGCCATCATGAGACAATCCAATCGCTTCTTCTTTTGTGGTCACACCTCTGGCAAGGTGAGTGAAGGAGCGAATCGAAAATGGATGTGGAACGCATAGTTTCCTCCTTTCGCTTTTCCTACAGAGTTGAGTGTGAATAAATGTGGTGCATGTAAAAATTTTGCTCTTAGCTAATGTGGGAACACGCTTTCTATAGTTTGATTTGTGAATTTAGGGTAGAATACATAGGGCTTTTTCTTTTTGTTCATTCATCTGATCCTAGATTTTTTCCAGGTCATGTGGCGTTTGTAATTTTTAGCATTGATACAGAATAAATAGAAATATGCTCATGATTCTCGAAGTATAATAAATATGGGATTTTTAAATATGTCTCTTAAAGAGACACTCCATTCATTTTTGGAAATTTTTCGGAATCCATTCAGCCGATCTTCGGGGTCTTGCTGTACCACTTTTAGCATAGCTTAGCATAATCCATTGAATCTGATTAGACCATTAGCATCATGCTAAAAATAACCAAAGAGTTTCGTTTTTTTTTTCCTATTTTAAACTTGACTCTTTTGTAGTTACATCGTGTACTAAGACAGACGGAAAATTAAAAGTTGCGCATTTCTAGGCTGATATGACTAGGAACTATACTCTCATTCTGCCGTAATAATCAAGGACTTTACTGCTTGTAACATGTGTTAAATAGGAAAAATATCTAAACTCTTTGGTTATTTTTAAACGCATGATGCTAATGGTCTAATCAGATTTAATTGATTGTGCTAAGCTATGCTAAAAGTGGTACTGCCAGATCCGGAGATCAGCTGAATGGATTCCAAAATGGTAAAAATCAAATTTTTAACTCTAGGGGAGCTGGAAAATGAGCATATTTTCAAAAAAGTGTAATGTTTAAGTGATCCAGACATCTCCAGAATGTTCATTTTTGAGTATACTAATCCTTTCATCTCTTTGTTTAATCTTTCCTCCCTTTTTCACTTGCCAAACAATAGGTATCTTTGCGGGATCCACGCACGTTTAAAATGGAGTACGAGTTTGACGCTTTCTCCGGGAGTCTGTCCGATTTTGACGTACATGGTAACCTGTTGGCGGCGTGTGGCTTTTCCAGCCGTGGTTTAAATGGATTGTCATGTGACCGGTTTCTGATGGTGTACGACCTGCGCATGATGAGGGCCATCACACCACTACAGGTCCACGTGGACCCTCTGTTCCTCCGCTTCATCCCCACATACACATCACGTCTGGCTATTATTTCACAAACAGGTATGACGTGTGATCTCAGTTATTGCAGTGGTACATGTAATGTCAAAGCGAGACTGGATTATTGTGGAATAACAGCTTCTGCTACAAAGCTATTGTATCGTTTAGGAAACTTAAATGTTTTTTAGGGAAGTAAAATTCTGTCATTGTTGTTTCAAACCTGTATAAATTTCTTTGTTTCGCTGAACATAATGTACGATTTTTGTAGTCAAGTAGTAGGCAGGAGCACAATTGACTTCCATAGTAGGAAAAAATACTCTCATTCTGGCGTAATAATCAAGGACTTTGCTGCTGTAACATGGCTGCAGCTGGCGCAATGATATTGAAAGTTACCAAGGGGACTATTTCAGGCGCTGCGTAATATCATGGCACCTGCTGCACCCATGTTACGGCAGAAAAGTCCTTGATTATTACGCCAGAATGAGAGTATAGTTCCTAGCCATATCTGCCTAGAAAATCGCAACTTTTAATTTTCCGTCGGTCTTAGTACACAATATAACTACAGAAGAGTCAAGTGTTGAACAGGAAAAATATCGAACCTCTTTGGTTCTTTTTTAGCGTGATGCTAATGGTCTAATCAGATTCAATGGATTGTGCTAAGCTATGCTAAAAGTGGTACCGCCAGATCGGAGATCGGCTGAATGGATTCCAAAACGGTAAAAATCAAATGTTTAACTCTAGGGGAGCTGGAAAATGAGCATATTTTCAAAAAAACTGGAGTGTCCCTTATTAAGCTCATGTCTGGACATCTTATTTGTGAGAGTTACTGGTATTAGTGTGCCACTGCCACTGTCCCTGATGAAGTATCAGGGGATTTTTCTGCCATTCGATAGTGGTCTTTTCTAGTCTACCTTTGTCATTCCGTGACAATGTTGTGTTAGTTTTGTGTTTCCAAATTGTACTACAGAGGCCTGCTGGTGGGTCTATTGGCAGCAATTTTTCATTGTAACCTTTGTAATTAGCATTTAAAAGTCCCACCTCGCTTTCATTTCCCTTTTGTTGGTTCTCATAGATTTTCAGTAATGCTGGTAAAAACTTACATAGCAACCGCTGCTGGAACGGGACTGTCTGTTTGTGCGTTAAATAACAGACATTGCCTGAGGACACCTTAATTTAATTGACTTACAGTAAAGCATATAAAAGTGTCTGTTTCATGTTGTATTTGGTAACAGGTGTGCACGTTTGGTTTCTGTTTTACAATTAACCCCACAGGAAATTAATAATGTATCTGGGTCAATGACGTGACGTTAATTACTTTGTGTCCGTATGGTTTGATTAAATGTAAAAGGGTTAAAATTTCAAAATAAATTTGCAGATTCCTTGCTTACATTCTCTTTTTTTGAGGACCAAGTCTAAAATTTCTGGTTTTATTTTATTTTGAAAGAATATTTGGGGGATAATTGCAAAAATGTCAATTGGTGTAACTTTGTTAAATGAAAATAAATATATTCATAAAAATGTGGAATAAAATATAATCATCTAGCTTAGTGTAATATGATTTTTTTTAACATAAATTTTTACATCATTTGTCAAAGATTATTTAGAAAACAGAGCTGTTTTCAGCATATGTCAGGACAAATATTACAAAAACGCATTAAAATTTAAATTTAGAAATCACTTATAAAATGATATTTTAAAATTATTATTATTATTATTTTTTGATGATTACGCTTACATGCCATCAACGTGAATAAAATATGTAATATTTCTCATTATATGGCGCAATTAACTTTAATAAAAATGGTGCATATGTAATTTTTTTATTGCATAATATTATCATAATTACAATACGTGCATTGAAATAAACCTGATGCATGTTTTTAAAACAAGTTTTTTAAAAATAATTTAGAATTTTTTGCCAAACCGTTTTTGTCACTGACATCTATCTGTCCTGGAGGAAGTTTGGTGTAAACTATCATGCATGATGATGATGATGATGATGATGATGATGATGATGATGATAGCTCTTACTTTTTGAACATTAAGCATGCTGGGAAATCTGAAGTTTGACTATCCTGAAAATAGTTTGGTAAAAACTAGATTGCATGATGCTGATGATTGGTTTTGCTTATGATCATGACATGAGGCATGCTGGGAAATATGACTTAAGTGAGGAGAATGTAAGGCCAGCTGGATGTAAAGTGCCTTGAAAAGATCTGCGTCACAGTATGTAAGCTTTTTGGTGTGTTTCCCTGCAGGTCAATGTCAGTTCTGCGAGCCGACCGGACTAGCCAATCTGGCCGACATCTTTCACGTTAACACGGTGGGACAGCTGATGATGAGCTTTGACGTGTCCTCCAGCAAACAGGCGCTCTCCTTTGGGGACTCCGGTGGTGGTGTGCACTTGTGGTCAAGCGCCCCGGAGGTGTCCTATAACAGTTACTCCAGAGATACTGAGCTAGCCCTGCCTTGCCTGGTGGACTCATTACCCCAGCTGGACTGGACCAATGAGCTGATGCCCCTTTCTCTCCTGCCCATGCCCCTCACCAGCACAGAGCCCTTGCTCTCTGATTGGCCTACTTCCCATATTATGCCCAGCCCCAGGTATAACTAAGAATTTTGGTGTTGTGTGATGTCATATATTTTTCTTGAATAGGAAGGATGCTGTGCACATTCAGCATTGAATCAGAACTCACTGAAGATCTGGTGATTATGGCTAATAAATGACTTTATCTGGGTTTTCACAAACTTGGTCACAGATGATTAAGCTTATTTCATAATTTACTCAAGACATCCCAGATGTTTATGACTTCCCTATTCGGTTGAAAACAAATGAATCATTTAATATGGCAAGTTTAAATTTTACTGTATAATACTGCCACCTGGTGTACATGTAAGGTCCTTTATAAATGGAGCATTACATCAAAATAATTTTTTAAAAATATTATGGGGTGGTCTCTCGGACAGGGATAAGACTAGTCCTAAACTAAAATAAATGTAAGAGTTGTCCAAACTGAAAATATCTTGCACTGACCCATCTTAAAACCTATCCGTGCCCTCTGTTTGGCCTCAAAATGCACACAAGCGATGTTTTAATAACGCATGTTTACTTAAACTAAGGCCTAGTCCTGGCTTAAATAGTCCCTGTCCGGGGACCCCCCCCATATTGCAGTTTTTTCATTTTATGTAATGACTTTGTTTGTTTGTTTGTCTGTTAATGTCTTCTTTTATCTCTTCTAGACGAGCCCCCCCAGTAGATCCAGAAATTCTCAGGACTATGAAGACAGTGGGATTTATTGGATATGCTCCCAATCCTAGAACCCGTCCTAGAAACCAGGTAAGCGTGGTATTAACTCATTCCCCGCAGCCATTTTTTGAAAAGTGGCCCGGTGCATTTTTATGATTTTCACAAAAGTTTCACAAAATTCCAAAAAAAATTTATTCTAAAAATATTTAAACATACAAATATATCAAATGAAAGAACAGGCCCTCTGCTTTCAAACAAACAATAATCAAACAAACAAAATGGGAAAAAACAGTTTCATTCTATCTATATATTTTTCTTATAAACTCTTAAATGGGTATTTTTTAGCAAAAAGCTGAAATAATTGCATTTTTGGAATTTTGTTAGAGATCAGATTCAGAACGATTTATCAAAACATACACACAGTTTAAAATTAGTAAATAACGTTTTAGCTTTAGTTTTTTCATAAATTGAGTAAGTGCGCCATCTAGTGGATGATCTAGCGGTATTGGAGATTAACATAAAAATTCCTTAGGAACACGTTTTTTTAATGCAAATGTTTTCTCTTAATTGATAACTTGTCAATGGCGGGGGAAAAGTTAAGAATATGACTTTACAGTATGCTTAAAAGGGCTTTTATAATAGTTTAAAATATTTAGCAAAGTATAAAGGCAGATAATCTTTGTGTTTACTTGTTTATTTTATTTAAATAGGACAGGGCGGTCATTTTCCATACTCTTTTTTAGCTGCTGTAGTGTTTCTGTAAAGTTATTTGTCAATGTGTCAAGCATTGGAGAGCAGTAATGAAAGCAAAATAATGTCTGTCTGGGTATTTTTGTTTTGACCTGTTTGTTTTCATCAGGTTCCCTATAAGATCAAAGAGATTGAACTTGAGTATGACAGCTATAATCAGGTTCCCGAGTCTCCCATTGGTCGAGATGAGGAGCCACATCTTTACATGGTGCCAAAGAAGTACCGTAAGGTAGGATTGACTTATTGTATTATTTTCTGTATAAAGCTATGTCAAAGATTGAAATCAATGATTGAAATAAACTTTGATGCCTGGATTTCACAGACAGGGTCACTTATGATAATGCATGTGAATGGAAAAATACCTAGGGGATTGTGATCTGATTTTACACACTATTTGCTTGTATCAGGTGACCATTAAATATTCCAAACTGGGACTGGAAGACTTTGATTTTAAGCACTACAACAGGACTTTGTTTGCTGGTCTGGAACCTCACATACCCAATGCTTACTGTAACTGCATGATTCAGGTAAGACACACACATACACGCACACACAAGGTCTTTTGCTGTATTGTGCACTTGATCTAAATGATATTTAAGCTTAAAACAGAAGTATTGTTTTAATATTAACTTATTAATTGGTTAAATATAATTAAAATTAAATAAAAGTTATTTTTTATAATATATTAATGCATAGTAGGTATACAGTATATCAACATATAAAATAATCTATTAAAGCCACAGTTATAGAACAAGTTGCTCTAAATTGTTAAATTGGGAAAAATCCCAATACGTGACCATGTCGATTTCTCCAGAAACTCCTCAGAATTTTTTCTTTGGAATTTTGGAAATTCACAGGAGCATTGGCTTTGGGTGTTCCCACACTCTGGAATTTTATTAATAGTTTACTCTGTGTGTGCCGTGACAGGTGTTGTATTTCCTCGAGCCAATCAGGTGCGTGGTACAGAATCACCTGTGTCAGAAGGAGTTTTGTCTGGCTTGTGAGCTGGGCTTTCTCTTTCACATGCTGGATCTGAGCAGAGGAGACCCCTGCCAGGTACCAAATCGATTTCGGCCTGTGACGTCAGATCTGTAGGTCATGTGTAGCAATCATCCAACGTTTGTTTGTTTCCTCACAGGCCAGTAATTTTCTCCGGGCTTTCCGAACTATCCCAGAGGCTTCGGCGTTGGGTTTGATTTTGGCGGATTCCGATGAACAGACAGGGAAAGCCCGTCTGGGCCGCCTCATTCAAAGTTGGAACCGTTTCATTCTTGCGCAGCTGCATCAGGAGACGCTGGAGCAGGAGGGACCGCAGGCATACAGAGGAGCGAGTAGCAGGTGTGGGCCACGTGATGTCGTAGTTTAGGAGTGGTTGCTAGGGATAATAATTAAATTTACAGTTTATTAGTCAATTTACTAAATATTTAAGCACATGATAACACAATTAACCAATCAGAATCAAGTTTTCCAGAATGCTTTTATAAGAGGGAGCAATTGGTGCAAAAGACTGATGTGCAAAAATTCTGAGACATTGGTCGAATGGCCTTATATAACAGACAACTGGACAAGTCATTGACGCACACAGAGGGATTTGACGGGTTTTAAAATACCGATAGTAGAGATTGAAATATCGATACACTCTCGTGGAAAATTTATCACGATAGTTAGCTGTATCAATATTTTTGCACAGCCCTAAGAATAATGTACTTTCATACACTTATTTCTTGCTTTATCAATAATATTTCAGCTTCCGTCTCTAATCCTGTAATGTGATCTGCAGTGCGTTGGGTTCTTCTGGGGAGTCTGTGATTGGCCGGTTGTTTGGCTGTGAAGTGGAGAACAGCAGTTTATGTCGCTGTGGAAAGGAGACGGTTCGCTCATCTCTGACTTTGCTGTTCACCATGCACTACCCCGAACACAACTCTCTTGGTGAGAACTGTCAAACATATCTATTTGAAGTTTACGCCAAACCTGTTCATGTGGCGCCCCCAACAGATTTGCACCCTCAACAGTCTCCCTTATCTGACACACTCACTTAAATTTTTTTTTTAAATAGGCTAATTTTCCAGCTCTAGCTCCTCTAGAGTTAAACATTTTATTTTTACTGTTTTGGAATCCATTCAGTCGATCTCTGGGTCTGGCGGTACCACTTTTAGCATAGCTTAGCATAATCCATTGAATCTGATTAGACCATTAGCATTGCGCTAAAAAATGATCAAAGAGTTTCGATATTTTTCCTATTTAAAACTCTTCTGTAGTTACATTGTGTACAAAGACTGACGGAAAATTAAAAGTTGCGATTTTCTAGGCCGATATGACTAGGAACTATACTCTCATTCTGGCGTTTTCTGCCGTACCATGGCTGCAGAAGGCGCAATGATATTACGCAGGGCATGAAAATATTCCTCTTGGTTACTTTCAATAGCAGGGGACTATTTTTGTACACGATGTAACTACAGAAGAGTCAAATTTTAAATAGGAAAATATCGAAACTCGTTGGTAATTTTTAGCGCGATGCTAATGGTCTAATCAGGTTCAATGGATTATGCTAAGCTATGCTAAAAGTGGTACTGCTAGACAGTGTTGAGAACGCTGGTCTCGATAAACATAGATATAAAATACAAAGTTTTGTGCTCAAATTTTGTGTGCTGCCTTAATTTTGACAGATAAGACGATAAAGGAATACGACTTTGCGGATATTTTGAAGAAGAGTATCTGTCTGGAACAAAGCACTCAGGCCTGGTGTGACAACTGTGAGAAATATCAGCCGACTGTAAGTCTCTCTCTCTCTCTCTCTCTCTCTCTCTCTCTCTCTCTCTCTCTTTCTCTCTCTCTCTTTCTTTCTCTTTCTTTCTCTCTCTCTCTCTCTCTCTCTCTCTCTCTCTCTCTCTCTCTCTCCCTCCCCCTCCCTCCCTCTCCATCCTGTGTCATATACAAAACAGCTCTTTTATCTCTTTACAGGTGCAGACCAGGAACATTCGCTGTCTGCCCGATGTTCTGGTAATAAACTGTGAAGTGAACAGCGCTAAGGAGGCGGAGTTCTGGAAAGCACAGAATGAGGTTAAATCCCCATAATATACAAAGTATTATTAAATAATAAATATGTTTATTATATAAAGATGTATTTGTGTCTCTCAGATATTTAAGTGGTTTCATAGAAAGTTCATTCTGGTGATCTTTGAACTGGTGTTGTAGCCTTTGGGCACATCAATTCATCTGGTTTTCTGTTCATTGGGAGATGAATACTGTTTTTGTTCACAGTATGCGTACAACAAAGCTGTGAAGAAAGAGGCAGCGGAGCCTCCCAAAGTTCCCAGTGAGCCTCTTCCTACAGAATGGTGTATAGAGTAAGTGCTAACTGAAGAAATGTGTAGTCAGTTGTCATGCACTTACTGTACTGTACTGTACTGTACATGTGCCTTAATGTTAATGCTAATATTATATATACATATTTTACCATATTTAAATCACATTTGCCACAGGGAAGAACTGTACAATGTGGAAGGCTTGACCTTTGACACTCAGGCAGAGGACATGAAGCGTGTGTGGATCCCTCTCAGTCTGAAGATGTGCATCAGTAAAACTCAAGGCCTGGAGGTCAGCAGTGTGCCTGTGGGAGAGGAGGTGAGGAAAACCCCTGATATAGAAACGCCCGAGGTAGATTAGAGGTTGTTTCACAAAGGCTGGGTCAGAAATCGCATATTTCCATACTATATAGTCAGTAAAGCACACTGTTACCTACTAATTCCTGCTAAATTTTTAAGTGTGCATTTGACGGACACTTTACTATCCCACGAGGCCATGCAAGCTGAGGAGCAGCCAGATTCAGAATGTGAATATTTACATTTATGCATTTGGCAGACGCTTTTTTCCAAAGCTATTATTTACCAATCTTGTATTATAACGGACCTGGAATCTGGAAATAAAAGCATTCATTCATTCACATATGGGTCACATGACAATAAAAACATGACTTGTGTAGTTTGTCCGAAATTGAAACTGCACCCATACGTACTAGATAAAACATACAGTTTATACGATAAAGCAGTAGGTACTTCATCTCATTGGACGCAGTGTAAATGTGCTGATGTGTTTCGTCTCACAGCTGACCGAGAGTGAAGAGGCAGAGGGGGCGTCTATCTATGATCTGGTAGTCACAGTGTCTCATATCCTGGACACACGGACTGGAGGAAACCTAGTGGCTCATATTAAAGTGGGCGAGACCTACCACCAGAGAAAAGAGGTGTGTTATTACAAGAAGAAATAAATGTTTTCATTTATTTACAAATACCTCCAAGCACTTCTTACCCCTCCAACCACATCATATGGAGATCAGAGTGTTCACATCCAGTCCCCTACTTTTTTACATACTTAATAATATCCGGTTTCACTCATTGACCTATTCTAGTTCAAATAAGTCTTTCACCTAATGTCAATCTTCACGAGAATTTCTGCCATTGTGTTGGTTATAAACGTGGCTTAGCTGATATTTGGAAACTAAATGCTCTTTAAAGGTGCAATGTGGAACTTTTAGTGGCATCTAGTGGTGACACTGTGAATTGCAACCAACTGCTCAATCGACAGCTCACCCCTCCTTTTTCGAAACGCTAATTGCGCTTTTCCATTGCATAGTACCCCATGGTTTGGTTTGGGTCAGGTCAGCTTACTTTTGGGGGCTTTTTTCGATAGTACCAACTTGGTTGGGGTTCCAAGCGACCCGAGTTGATACCAAAACGTGATGCGAAAACACTGTAGATCACTGATTGGTCTGAGGGAATCGTCATTACCAGCATCATCGCTATAATGTAAAAGATTAGCTTCACATTCATGCTAGCTTGCGCTGTCTCGAGCAAACATGTTGTCTTCTGTGCTCTGCTATAAGTACCCAAACTCCCTTTTGGCGATGAAAAACATCCACAGGTTGAGAATCAGGAACACCATAACAGTTTATTTCAGACTGCAGTTTGTGGCGGCACATTCGCAACGCACATTGTCGCATATATGCTTAAATGCAACTTAAATGAGGCACTGCTGAGCGCACCGACTGATGCCACGGGTGTTTGTACAGAAACTGTCATGCGAGACAGAGATAGTGCTAAACGCGATGTGGTGAACTGAGAAATAAATGAATGTATGGGAATGTACAACAACGATCTCACTTGTATGATGTCACAGCAGTAGGCAGTGTAAATATAACGACACACCTATAATCCCTCCCACTCCGAAGTGTTACTAAACTCGATGGAAAAGCTAACCAAGCCAAAGTGAGGTGAGCTGACCCGTCCTGACCCAAACCAAACCGTGGGGTACTATGCAATGGAAAAGTGCCAATAGTGAAGCTATGATAGCCACCACAGGACAAACACGTCATCACCTCAGACAAAGTAGTAACAAAACGTAATCCCTAGAGCAGTTTGTCCATTTAGGGCTACGGTATAAACATGACAGCATGAAATGGCAACTTCCATGACCATGCAAGAAGACCCGTGGCTCATTTTAAGGTTATAAAACAATAAAGTTCATATTGTAAGGTCTTTATATACTACTAATATTAAATGTATATTGCATTTATGTCAAGAAATACATTTAAAAGTCTCACATTGCACCTTCAATGTAGTATCAGAAATCCATTGTGCAGGAATATTGATAGCGCTTCCTAGATGTTTGACCTGTGATGTGAGAAACATTTGCTATGTTTTTTTTTTCTTCTAGGGAGTAACACACCAGCAGTGGTATTTGTTCAACGATTTTTTGATCGAGCCTATAGACAAGGTAACATCATCACACATTTTAAATGATAGTATATTAGCTAAGTAAGTTATTTATTCCTGCTTATGTCATTATTACTGAATTGTACTGTTTGACTGGGATATTTCTAGGCTGAAGCAGCTCAGTTTGAGGTCAACTGGAAGGTTCCAGGTGTACTTTACTACGTCAAGAGGAACTACCATGCCAAGTATGATTTGCGAAGTATGTGATTTTTGGATTTATAATTTCTGTAAGAATTTATTATTTCTTTATCACAAAAGTTCAGATTATGTGTATAGACGTTTCTCTATGTATAGATTTTGTTTTCATGTGCAAGTAAAGCCCCGGCTAGGTCAGTTGGCCTTTGTGTGTGTGAAATTTTGTATATTCTCCCTGTGTTAGCGTGGGTTTACTCTGGGTGCTCCGGTTTCCTCCCAAAAGACAAAAACATGCAAGTTAGGAGAATGAAGATGCCACATTGCCCCTCTCCCAATGCGTGTATGGATTAAAGGGACACTCCACTTTTTTTGAAAATATGCTAATGTTCCAGCTCTCCTAGAGTTAAACATTAGATTTTTACCGATTTGGAATCCATTCAGCCGATTTCCGGGTCTGGTGCTACCACTTTTAGCATAGCTTAGCATAATCCATTGAATCTGATTAGACAATTAGCATCGCACTCAAATATATTAAGCGTAATGATATTACGCAGCAGCCGAAAATAGGCCCCTTAGTATCTTTCAATAGCAGAGGACTATTTACGGGCACTGCGTAATATCATTGCGCCTTCTGCAGCCACGGTACGGCAGTAAAGTCCTTGATTATTACGCCAGAATGAGGGTATAGTTCCTAGACATATCGGCCTAGGTAATCACAACTTTTAATTTTCTGTCAGTCTTAGTACACAATGTAACTAAAGAAGAGTCAAGTTTTCAATAGGAAAAATATTGAAACTCTTTGGTTATTTTTGAGCATGATGCTAATGGTCTAATCAGATTCAATGGATTGTGCTAAGCTATGCTAAAAGTGGTACCGCCAGACCCGGAGATCAGCTGAATGGATTCCAAAACAGTAAAAATCAAATGTTTAACTCTAGGGGAGCTGGAAAATTAGGCTATTTTCAAAAAAGTGGAGTGTCCCTTTAACCAGTTCTTACCATGAATATAGGCATAGATGCTGGAATGGCATTAAGAATAAACAATCAAACATATGCAAGTAAAGTATTCCTCTATCTTTTCGTTATCCACCTAGTTAAAAACCCTATTGAGGCCAGCGTTCTGCTGACTGAAGCCTCGTTGGCACGGAAACAGAGGAAGAGTCACGCTACCTTCATACCGCTCATGGTAAGCGAGATGCCTCAAGCTGGAGACCTCGTTGGACTGGACGCAGAGTTTGTCACGCTCAACCAGGTCAGTGCTGTCATTAAAGTTTATTTAACAATTATAGACACCATGTAAATGTGACTGTCTATCTCTGTTGGTTTTAGCTGGAGGATTTTATATGCTGAGATGCAACAGTTTTAAAGGCATCCCAATAACACATGTTCACATTTTAAAAACATCTTTTGGCATATGCTAACCTTAGCCTTACATTTTGAGCTTGCATAATGTGCATTGGTTGCATCTTGGGTTTGTTTCATCAGGAAGAGGCAGAACTACGCAGCGATGGGACCAAGTCTACCATTAAGCCCAGCCAGATGTCCGTGGCCCGTATTACTTGTGTGAGAGGCCAGGGACCCAATGAGGGAGTGCCATTCATTGATGACTACATCTCTACACAAGAGCAGGTAAAGACTCATCCTTTTCATTATTAACTATCGCATTTACTGTTTGAATGTCCACACGATGTTCAGTCATTTGGAGTTATTAAGTGTCATTTGTTCAAATATGTCATTTTTAATGCAAAGATGACATTGTTTGAGATGTCTATGAGAGGAATTATCAAACTTAGGAAATTATTAAACGTAGGAAACTACCTAGCTTTTTAGGTTAACATTACATTAAACTGTCATTTAAATTATATTTATACTTAACTTTATGTATGTGCACACAGTACATAAAAAACTAACATAACTTGTTCTTACTCACAAAGAGGGTTCTGAAATGTTCTGACATAGAAGAAAAAAATTATAAATTAATTATTGTACTGTTTTCATTTAATTTTAGGTCAATCGGTCTAAAAATGCAATAAAATATAATTCTATCAATTTTATTTATTATTATTATTATTATTATTATTATTGGATAATTTATTTTATTTCTTAAACACATGGAGGAAACTTAAAAAACATTATGAACTGAAGAATATTCATGGCGCTGTTATAAAACTATTATTAACACTTAATGACATTTTAATGACAAATTATATTTGTACCACAGTAGTTGAGGTCAAGAAAATATTCATGGCGCTGTTATAAAACTATTATTAACACTTAATGACATTTTAATGACAAATTATATTTGTACCACAGTAGTTGAGGTCAAGAAAAATATTCATGACGCTGTTATAAAACTATTTGACAGAGTATTAACACTTAATGACATTTTAATGACAAATTCAATTTGTATCACTTGTAAAAAGTGGTCAGTTATGTCGTCTTGGTAATGTCAAGTTGTCGTGACAAGTTATGATGTATTGGTTTATGTCAAGTTGTCATAACAGACATCTCAAACAATGTCATCTTTGCATTAAAAATGACATATTTAAACAAATGACACTTATTGAAAGTTGTCATAAATGGCAATAAAAAAAATCTCATTATCATTACAAATATCATTTAAAAAATGTCAATGTTCATTTCACATGTCATGATTATGAAGGTGTCATGTGAGTCTTATGGACACCCCTTCAAGTAAAGTGTTACCAGTGAGATTATTTTATTACATAACAATCAGGTTTAATATTTTGGAAAACCTTTTTGTTCCTTCGTATGTTCAGGTGGTGGATTACCTGACCCAATACTCTGGTATCAAACCTGGAGACCTGGATGCCAAGATCTCATCTAAACACTTAACCACTCTGAAATCAACATATCTCAAACTGCGATTTCTTATCGACACTGGGGTGCGCTTCGTTGGCCATGGTTTACAGAAGGATTTCAGAGTCATAAATTTAATGGTGAGTTGAACACCGAAATATTGCATTAGGAGGTCATGGGTTCGAACCCAGGGAACACACATACTGATCAAAAATGTATACCTTATAATGCACTTTGGATGAAAGCGTCTGCCAAATGCATAAATGCAAACTAATATCACACACTGCATATGTATTGCAACAGGTTCCAAAAGATCAGGTCATCGACACTGTCTACCTCTTCCACATGCCTAGGAAAAGAATGATCTCTCTGCGTTTCCTTGCATGGTACTTTCTCGGTAGGTGTCTAGTAGAAACTTTTTCTCTTTCTTTCTGACATTTCATGTTGTTTATCAGTGTCTCTTTTGAATATTTGTTTAGATCTGAACATTCAGGGTGAAACCCATGATAGTATTGAAGATGCGCGGACGGCGCTGCAGCTGTACAGGAAGTATCTGGAGCTGAGTCACAACGGAGGAAAAGATGAGTTTCGGAAGGTCCTCAAGGCTCTCTATGAGAAAGGACGCAAACTAGACTGGAAGGTTCCAGACATTGACTCTGCAGATGGTCAAGGTAGCCCAAAAAGTACGAATCACTGATATGGCAGTGAGAATATTTTCAAGTCATAGTTTTTTGGATATTTAAGGGGTTGTAAATGATAGATAATAATTGCAAAGCTTTATGTGTGACCCTGGACCACAAAACCAGTCATAAGTCGCACGGGTAGCAATAGCCAACAATACATTATATGGGTCAAAATGAATCATTTTTATGCCAAAAATCATTAGGATATTAAGTAAAGATCATGTTCCATGAAGATATTGTGTGTGATTGAATGTGATTGGACAAGAATGCAGACATGCGAGCAGCATTAGGATTAAGAGGAGTCACTCTCTTTCTCCTTGTTATATGCTGCGGTCACACTAGACTTTTTGTTTCATTGACTTGCATTCGTAAACACATGAATGCGTCAACTTTTCGGGTAGAGAAAAACTGAAAAAAAAAGTAGCGCACAGTTTCTCATTTTATACAATAATAACAATGCAAAAGTAACAGTACAAGCATGCCAAAATCCATATGTGAATAAAAACAACACTTTGGCATCTGATATCCAGTCACTGCCAATACACAGGGTGAGTAGAAATTTCACCCGCTCAAAGTCTAGTGTGACCGTGGCATTATGCATAACCTTCCTTCTTATTTTTTTAATAAATTCTTAGAAACACTCCCATGTTTTCTTTGCTATTACTAACATGGTATTTTAGTGACAAAAAATCCTCAATGCTGAAAGTTTTGGCTTTTGAGACACTTAATTTTTTTTTTACATAATTAAATATATACTTTTTTTTGTAGTTACAGAGCTACACAGTGTTGTGTCTTAAACCAACGCTATTTTTCTTATTTGTCCATGAGATTTTAAGTCCCATGTTGTTTGATGGATTGTTTATGCTCTTTTGCCTCTTCAGGTACAGCTGTGTTTCCCTCTGTGATGGGTTTATGATCCCAGTAAAACTCAAGCTGGTTATATTCCTGCCAAATAGATGTCAGCCCCCGTCATTTATTTCAACAGTGTTCTCTTTCAATATGTTGTGAATAAATATCTCTTCATGAGTGTATTTCATGTCATAAGGTTAAAAATAGTCACACATGTGATCATGTCTAAGTTGTTTTCACACCATGTGTAGTGTGTATGTGGTACAGTATGTATGGGAAGAATATGGATAAGGAAAAAAATCTACTTAAACAGGAATATGCCCTTAAAAATAACATGAAAGGAATGTTTCCATGAAAAGCAGTTGCTTTTTACACCAATGTATTTACAGTATATCATGTCAGAAACTCCAGTTATCAAGAACATGAATTTAGCAGTATATGGACATTTTGTTTTTTTCTATTTTGTATGCTATACACTGTAATAATGTGGCAGCTGAATAAATAATTTTGGATAAATCTTTTTGTTATGTTTAAAGGTTATTTACACTGGGTGGATTATTGCAGCAACTTTATAACGTTATTGAAAGCACAATTAGAAAACTGAGGATAATACTTAAATTGCATATGTAGACACGTTTATAAGAAACACAAATGTTATTTTCCAAAACATTTTCTTAACTGTCTAAGGTGTGCAAGAACCAGCATTTAAATAATTATAAGACCCAAAAATAAACTTTTTGTCATTGTTTATTCACCCCAATGCATCTTAAAATGCATATCACTTCCATTCTTTTGTACAGAGGTGTTAAAGGAACAGTATGTAAGAAATGTATATCAATTAACTCTTTCACCGCCATTGACGAGCTATCTCGTCAATTAAGAGAAAACGCTTCCCCGCCAATGACAAGATTTTCCGTCTTTCCGCAATACCGCTATTATCCACCAGGTGGTACCCTTCCGCAACTTTTTAAACCCGGAAGTATTGCCCTATGGCAAGCGGCTGCATGTCTGTGTCTGTTTTAAAGATCGCTCTGAATGGGATCTCTATGAAAAGTCCGTCACAAAAATGGAATTATTTTTGCTTTTTGCTCAAAATGTGGTGTTTTTGCAGAAACCTACCCATATTCAAAAGCTGATTACAAAAGAACCACTGAAGGTAGGATGAAACGTTTTTTTTTTTGTTTAAAGCAGAGGGTCTGTTCTTTCATTTGGTATATTGTATGTTTATATATTTAAAGAAGAACATTTTCTGGAAGGCATTAAACTTTGGTGAAAATCATGAAAAACGCTGGCTGGCAACTTTTTTTTTTAAACGCTGGCGGTGAAAGAGTTAATCATAAAATGGCCCTGATATGTCACTAGACATTAAGAAATCATTTTCATTTCAAATACTTATATCACTGACAACAGTGGTCTGGCCAGGATATTGCCATTTAAAAAGTGGAGTTGCAGCCCTCAACTGATGTTGATGTTGTCATTTTGTGTATTGGCCACAGCTGTGTGATTGCAGTACCAGTTTTAGCCACATGTTTTGTGATTGCAATACCAGTTTTGGCCACAATCCTACATACTGTTCCTTTAAGTACTTTTTACTTGAGTACATTTTTCAAATATTTTCAACTTTATCAGTGTGGGTTTTTTTTGCAAACTGTTACTTCATTACAGTCCGATGCATAATACTGCACTTTTTACTCAACTATATTTGATAAAAAAAGTTGTTTTTTACCTTTAATACTTGAATACATTAAAATCTAGAATACAATGTTTGTATACTTTTACTTTTATATAAACTTTTAATTTTACTTCAGTAAAAGTAACTAAGTACTAGATTGTTTATGTAACTAATTAAGTATTAAAAAGGTATTTAATGTGAAATAAAAAGTATGATATTATGCTTTAAAATGTATAGGAGTAAAAGAAAAACACAAAGATAAAGTACAGATACTTCAAAACTTTATTTTAATAAAGTAGAAATGGTTGAGTACTTTACACATCTACTTTTGTAGATATAAAAATTATGGCAATATACATAGAAGAAATGAAAACACATTAGTACCTCTGAGACACTAAATGAAAGAAAACCCAAAAAACCTATAATATCACTTAGCAACAAATCTAAAAACATGAGTTTTAATAGATTTAGCATGTTTGAAAAACTAACATTAAAAGGGGCATGAACCGATTCATTTAAGGCATTATTTCGATCTGTTCACGTGCTTCTAAATGTTTTTAACAGCTAAATGTAAGAACAGTTAAAATGTAATAAGAAATATTTAAAGTAACATGATTTCAATTTTTTAATGGAACTTGTAATCTTAAGTGTCAGCTGTTTCCGTTTTAATTTGAATAATAGTTGTGATTATTTATATAGTTACTTTAACAAATTTAGTGTGGTTACAAACACATTAACTTTATTAAATATTTCCTTTTAGGCTAATGTTTAAGCACTCTTGAATAATCTACAATATATAAATGTGTCTACATTTTTTGTTATTTTAATTACATATTTTATATTTACACATTCACAGGACAAACTCACTTTTTTATAAATAATTATAAAAAAATGATTTGAAAATTCAACTCCTTCACTGAGCAGTTGTTCACAGTAAAAATGCATTAATATTTAATGTACAAATAATAAAACATTTTCTGTTTGTTTTTCGTCGTGTTACATCAGATATTTCATGACATTTTCCAGGATGTTACTGTTGCGGGTAACGCTGCACGCACGTGCAAGTATTATATAATGGAAACAGAAAACTTTTAAAAACGTACCATTGCAAATTGGAAACTTTTTTGTGAAAATAACAAGTCAATACTTATTTACAAACTGATAACGAAATCCTTTAAACAGAAAAAAACGTTAAAAACACAAAATGCATGAACTCAACCCACGTGTTGCTTTGAAAACTCGTTGTCATCCTCAGGCAAGAATTTATTATTAACAACTATAATTATAAAATTATAAAATTAATATAACAACGTAAAATTAATGTTTTGTTTTATTTATTTATTTATTTATTTTATCAAAACCGCATAGGACAAGTTAAGCTCAATTTATTTTAATATTAAAATGGATATTACATCATGAATATTACATGGTTTAGATGCACTTTTTCGTTTACTTGTAGGATGTGATGCCCTGTTAAAGATCGTGGGGGTTTAAATGGCGAAAAACATGAGTGAAATCCCACCCTGAAAGTTGGCCAAAGCGCTCTGACGTCACGCTCCCACAATGCACGCGACCATCGGCCCGAGCGCTGCTGTGTTTAGAGGGAAAGAAACAGCAGGCCCAAAAATACACACATTATTAAAAAAACACAAAGTATCCGCCGGGATCGCGTCGTGCAAGTTCATCGAAAAATAGCTAGGGGACGAGATGTTGATGTGCAGCGATACGAGATATAGTCTGGCTTGACTATGAAATACAACTTTTACGACGATCAAAAGTTTCTGGTGAGCACAAGACTGCTTATGCAAATGTTATAGTATGAATTTAAGACCGCGTGGCGTGTTTGCATTGATCTAAATGTTTAAACACCGTTAAGAATTTAACTGTTACTGTTTATAAGTTTTCCATGAAGGTATTTTTATTAGCAACCATAGGAAATTCAGATGTTGCCTGCATAAGTAAACACATTTGTTACGCTAAACATTGTTATACATTCATGTTATTTATGTTGAAATGTTTTACCATTTGTTGCAGACGAGGAATGGGTGGAGGACTGGTACGATCTTTGTTTTTTATTACATTACATTTTAATTTAATTATTTAATTAAAATGTTTAGCGCTTCATTGGAGATTTTGATGAGCTAAACGTTCCACAGGTTTCTATTCATAAAACGTGCACGGAGTAAATAATAAAACATAATCACAATATTTTTTTTAACTAAAAGTTTTTCCATACTATTTTTGTGTTTGTTTTTATTTTTAATAATTCGTTTTTATTAGTGCCTATTGTTTCTTAAATTATTATTTTTACTACAATTCCAAATATAAAATATTAAATTAATAATGTTCAATTTCTTGCATATTTCATGCTTAAAATGAAAATTCTTTTTATAATAAATGTTGCAATGAGTTAATAATTAGTCTTAATATATCTAAAGGCTTTATAAAAGCAACATTTATTATGATAAATATGTTACTTAAAAATGAATCAATATACATGTGTGTAAAGCACATATTGTTCACATGCATTAAAATGTACAAGCGCTGTTATATTTTTCAACGTCAGAATATTTAATACAAATATTAAATAAATTGTTGTGTAAAATAGGCTGGATTTATGTGAATTTGAGCAGTTCTCAAATGTCGTCAGTACATTCTCTTTAATGACTTAAGTCAATAGGAGGAGGAGTTATAATGGACATCCATTTCCCAGACGTCTGTCAAAATAATGAATGAGCTTTTGTGAGACCTGAAACAGGTAAACAAACCCTTTATAATTGTCACTAACCAATCACCATGGACATCCCTTCAGGGTGTTTTTAAGTTTCTTTTGTTGAAATTTGTTACCTTCACTGTTCAGAGGGCAAGTTAGGTTCAAAGACTTGCCATGTCAAATCAAATTAATCCCCAAAGAGACAAAGACAAGTCAAATTATTTTGTCTTTTACTCCACCAGACTGATTTCCTTCAGACTTTTGTATTTATAATCTACATAATTATTATAATAATCATATTTTTCATCAGTATTCTGATACTGATTCAAATAAAAAAAACGTTAAAAAAATTATTACTGGAAATCTGTATAAACTCAAATCTATATTAAAGATTTCTATAGACGGTTTTAGCAGTAACAACATAAACAAGCGGCTGTCGTGGTCCGCACGTAACTTCCTGTAAACTCCGCCAAGAATAAACAACAACAAAGTTCTTTAAATGTAGTTTATTTATATAACAAGCAAAAAAACAACACATAGATTACTTACGGAAACCAAAACATTTGTTATTTTAAACGAGGCATTTGTTCAAGAGATCAGTTTAGCAACTAGTCAGACCATAAAAAAAAAACGAAACCGGAAGTAAAGTTTGGAGTGTTTTTTAACATTTTCAACAGATCGGTAAATACAAACAATCAAGAAAGCAAAAGCATCAAGCAACTTTGTTTAGGCGGACAATGAGCTAGGTTTATTCCTAAAGGTGACCCTTTAGTAGCATCGCCGTTTTCAAAAACTTGCAATTTAATGTCAGATTACAAAAGTTTGCGTTTTCAACACCCCCAAACTGTCGTTGTTGTGTAACCGAACAGCAAAAAAATAGGTGTCGTTTATACGAAAATTTGAAACTTTTCATAAGTTAAACCTGGTGTGGCTTCAAAATCTAAGATGAGGGACGAAATTGCACACTGAAAAAAAAAACGCAGCCTGAAGTTAAAACAACTTGGTTTTGAAAGTCATTTCAACATAATATTTTAAGTTTTGGCTTGTGAAAAGTTGAGATAACTTATAAAAACAAGTTAAAATTGTTTTTACGTTAAAGTAACATAAAAATATAAATTGATTTTACAAAAATGTTTCATCTTTTTTACAGTGCTAGATAATGATTTTAATACCATAGCTAGCAGTTAAAATTGTTGTATTATTGAATCACAATTTTTTTTTTCTAGTATTATTCATTTATAAACACATTTTAAAGTGAATGTTGTTGTTTCATTTCTTACTTTTACTGCATCCTTGTGTTGCAGGATTTTAAACATGCAAAGAAACATCCTTCACCCCCAAGAAAAATCACCTGCTTCTGATTCTTCTCTGGTATTCTTTTGTTTTCAATACTCTATAATTGTCCTCTTCTTCTCTTTTTAGAGTTTGTTGTTGGTCATTGTCATCTGCACACATGTAACTGAGATCCTTTTTGGCATTTCCCAGATGTGCAGTGAGGCTCCCTGAAAACTACTATAAATGTGAGAAAATGTTCCATGGCAAAGACCAGCTAAACAGCCATCTCCAGACCCACGACCTCAACAAGCAAGAACTGCGATGTGAAGAATGTGGAAAGCGCTACAACACCCGTCTGGGTCTTAGACGCCACATGGGCACACATGCCACCTCTACCGTCGGTGACCTCACCTGTAAGGTTTGTCATCAGGTGTTTGAGAGCATGCCCACATTGCTCGAGCACCTGAGTACGCACACCGGTCGACCACCCCCAGGGGCCGTGGTGCGAGAAAGAAAGCATCAGTGCGAACGCTGCGGTCGGCGCTTCTTCACTCGCAAGGATGTCAGGCGGCATGCGGTGGTGCACACGGGTAGGCGAGACTTCCTGTGCCCGCGTTGTGCCCAGCGCTTCGGTCGTCGCGACCATCTCACCCGACACCTGAAGAAAAGCCACGCGCAGGAGTTGGAGACCCTGGCCCCGATGCAACTTAAAGAGGAGCCTAGTCCCACCATGTGCTCCGTTGGGTCTTCAAAAGATGCAACAGATGCTTTTACAATGGGCATGTTCAACTCGCAAGGCCTGCCAAGCACATCTACCTCAGGGGTCAATCATCATCATCATCATCATTCAATGGTGCCTGGCCCCCTGTCCAACCCAATGGGTATGGGCTGCTACCTCGAGCCGAACAAGCCACAGCAGTATCAGCAGGCTCCTAGGTATCAGCCTAGTTCCACTACCTCATACCTGAAGGCAGAAATGGAGAACTTTCTGGCCGAGCTCCAGTGCGGACCGATGCCGCCGCAAGCCGCCGTGGCGACTGCAGTGTCTCGGCCCGGCGACATTCTCCCCGATAACATGGCAGCAGGTCAGGGTGCCCATTTCACCCTACGGAACTCGCCGTTCACATCAGCTGAGCCACCAGTCACCTCCACCAACATGGACCTTTCACATCTGCTGGGCTTCCTGCCATTCGGTTTGCCTTCCTACAGCACACCCTTGAGTTCAGGAGGCCTTGTGATGGGATACTCCACAACGACCACAGCTGTGTCCCCAAGCCCTACCTCCCAGCTCTCTGGGCCACTTACCTCATTTCAGCCACAGTCATTGCAGGAGCCTATGGCTTCAGGGCACTTAAACCAGATATCTGGTTTCTCTCCAAATCTACCTCGATTCCATCAGACCTTTCAACAGTAAAGTTACTTATGTCCACTGTGACCTGTCAGTCAAACGCAACCGCTTTGCTGTATCATTGCCAAATACCTTATGGGTAATACAATGACGTTTGTAAGGTTTTTGCGAATAGATAGATTAAGATTAGCATGATGTTGCTAGGATAGATGGAATTTTGCTTTTAGAGTAGTTTTAACTTTTTTGTGTTTTTGCGTCTTCCGGAAACTGTTTTGTAGTGATGTATGACTTTATATCATTCTTTTGAAGAAGAGTAAATGGAAAAGTTAGCACAAGAAATACCTCAGATATTTTTGTCAAGAAGGAAAAATGCTATTGCAGTGTTCTCCGTTGTATAATGAAGCACTTTTCTATCAACGGCACTTCCATAACTCGAATTAGACTGTGGTCTTAGATTTACCTCTCAACTACCTCTTAAAACTTTGACATGAAGCAAAACTTCACACAAAATGCCTTCATGTATTACGCATGTGGAACGTTATCCTAGTTAAAAAAAAAGAATGCTTTTTTTGAATGCTCGACAGTTTTTGTTCTCAAGATTTTAGAGCCAGGAGATTAGCTTGTGTTGATTTTAGCCATTTATTAAAAGTTTGTAGGTGTTCTTGTGTATATATCCTTAATGCTAATGATGATGGTTATGAGTAGAGACATGTCTGCTTTGTCTCTTTTAGCTCCCATCTCAGTTTATTCCGAAATTGATTTGTAAGTGAAATCCTCCCCCAAAAAATATTTTTTAGGCATAAAAGAAATGATTTGTTTAAGATGAAAATATCCCGCTTGATTATTAATTATGCCTTTATGTTCTGTAATTAATTTTAATGTGAATTGCTCATGTTGACAATGTTTCTGTCAATGTGTTCAGTAAAAAGTGGTTATACTAGTTTTACGCAAATAGTCACCACATTACAACGTTTTCTGCATTGTAACAATATAAGCTTAGCACACCTTGGTTTTGCTAAAGCACTTCATGTATTTCTCCATGGAAAACCAGGAGCACTCATTTAGTTTACCATGCAACTATAAATAGCATTTTAGCACTGCTTCACTGTGTCTTTTAACCCCGTGTTACATGAATAACCTGTAAGGTTGTTACTGTGGTGTTTTTAGGTCTGCTCCATTTTGTTTAAGGATGAATACAATTCGTGAGATCCTTCTGTTTTTTCATTCATTATGTCAGAAATGTATAGCAGGCTAAGAAATTGTGTAGGACATTGACCTCCTTTCAACTGTGACGTTTAGACTGATCTACCTCAGTGAAATGCACACTGTGCATAGCTGTACTGTACCTTTAGTGATAAATGTAGTAGTTTCAATAGATGTTTGGCTGGAGTACACGGGTGTTTCACATCTGTGCTATTCCCGGCATTGGCATTGTTATGTTCAAGCAGCTGTTTGATTAGGATGAGATAATAAAGCATCTTGTAGAATTTGAAGAATTGTATGTTTTTTGTGTGTGTGTTTCTTTTATTATGTCCCCTACAGCAGTGGTTCTCAAACTGGGGGCCCCAGTTTTATGACATTTGATAAAATAAATTAATTTATCATGAATTCTGTGCAATTGAACTTAAAAAATAAGGCTCCTAACCAACAGCACTACTTTCTATCATTTTATATGTTTTGTTTAATTAAAAGTTGAGTTTTAGAACAGTTTTTGTCATACATTTTCTTTGGGGGGGGGCTGCAAAGGAATGTGCCGTACACAAGGGGGGCGCACGCTAAAAAAGTTTGAGAACCACTGCTCAACAGCAGACAACTAACTAATAGTTACTAGGACTAATATTATATAATAAAGTTCTTGACCTCATAAAGCCAAAGTATATATCTGCTAAATATATATTATATGTTAGGAATCTAATATATAAATAGTATGATGTATAATTATTAATTGTTTTTAAAAAGTAATAATAAATTAACTTTATGTGGGCGGTTTTCCGGACAGGTGCAATGCATCTTTGAGCTGCCTTCATTTAAAAACACCTTGCACTGACATATCTTAACATATATCTGTTCCATTGGTTTGTCTCAAGATACACACGAGTAATGTTTTTTGCAACGTTTGTTTGTAAAAACTACTTAAATGTCCTAATATAAATATAAGGCCTAGTCCTGGATCTAATCTGAACGTAATCTATTTGTAACGAAAATAAAACCTTTTTATATTTATGTATGTACGTGTTATTTAGTAACGTCCCACACCACAAAAAATTATGTTTTTATTTCAGTCGGGCAAGTAGAAGGGCAGCTAATTTCAAACCAAACAGGAAGTCGAACAGATGTCTAGGACCCCTTTTTAAAAATAAGTCAAAAACTGGATAAATATTTACATTTTATTGATTCATTCGCACAATGAAAATCTGCTTTTTTGTAAAGTAGTCGCTGTTTAACATATAGTTGTTGTTAGTTTGGGACGTAGTTTTTGCCTGTCGCCTGTCAGATTCAGTCTGGCATTGGCTGAACTGGGGTGAGATGGCAGACGAGGCTCTGTTTCAGTTTTTGCACAGTGAAATTATTCAGTATATCAACAGTGTAGAATCTGGAGAATCGGTAAGAGCTGGAGATATACTCAAACGGTGTCACATATTTTATTTTTTAATAGAGTTGCATGCTGAACTTATTTACTAATGCTGTCCACAGGAAAATGGTCGATGTGTTTCTAAACTTGAGAACATGGGGTTTCGTGTGGGACAAGGACTTATTGAAAGGTATCTTATTCTTATATTGTTCAAATGTCAAGCAAAGACTATAATAATATTCTGCTGTAATACTATTGCCCATTACATTTTTCTTAACAGTACAGCCTGGTACTACTGTACTATAACTATAACTTTAAACAGTTTAACAATAACCACTTCAACAATAAACCTTATAAATAGCAGTAAAAATACATCCGTGTCCAGTTGCCACAGACATCATTTCTGATTACAGGTTTACCAAAGACACGCCGCGTTTCAAAGATGAACTTGATGTCATGAAGTTTATCTGCAAAGATTTTTGGACCAGTGTTTTTAAGAAGCAGATTGACAACCTGAGAACCAACCATCAGGTGTGTACAATACAGTATATAATATTAAAATAAACTTGTTGAATGTCAAATTTTCCTATTTTTAGTATTATAGGAATTACAGTGCATTAAATTTAAATTACTTGCAGGGTATTTATGTGCTACAAGATAACAAGTTCCGCCTGCTGACCCAACTGTCTGCAGGCAAACAGTATCTAGACCATGCACCTAAGGTAAGCTGCAGACAAGTGTTTACACTGAAAAATGTATACTTTGAGATTCATGGTTTAAAACCTGAAGGACAACGTTTTTTTTTAAGTTAAAATGTTTGCACCTGACCCAACACCCAAACTTTTTTTACAATTCTGTCTAGTGATGTGCAGCATGTGTTGCTTGTGTTTGGTGCATCTCAGTTTGTCATTTTTCTTGTCTGTAGTTTTTGGCCTTTACCTGTGGCCTGGTCCGAGGAGCACTTTCAAATCTTGGTGTGAAAAGTATTGTGACGGCAGAAGTGTCTGTCATGCCAGCCTGTAAGATTTATGTTTATGTGCTGATATACACAAATGACTACATTGAAAAGATTTTAGTTGCTTTTTTCTATCATTATTAAGCACCAATAAAGTACTTAATCATAATACGAACTTTTCTTGTTTCCATCCACCTTTCCATCTTGTTTTTTGTTTGTTCATAGGTAAATTTCAGGTGATGATCCAGAAGATGTGACTGACTACACAAGAGCATATTGTTCATAACATTTAAATCTGTTTTAATGCCTTTCACATTTTATTGCTAATGACACTGATTATTTTTTATTTCCAGTCACTACTGGCATTTCAAAGTGTTTTGACATGTAGAAGACAAGCCTCATTGTATTGTATTTTTTTGTTAGTATTTTGACATTCGCTGTTGATACTTACTGTATTTTGCACTGATAGCATTAAAAGCTGAAATCCTGGTCTGACTCTTTTGTACCCATTTTTTTAATGTTGGAAAATGAATAAATTTATATATAAAAAAAATAAGAAAAAGGGGCAATTTGATTAGCAGTAAATTTATATTTTTTATTATATTTAATTACATTTATTTTTGGATATAACAACACTTGAGGGTGTTTGTTGTATGCAATAAATGTATAATTTTATATTTTAATCCGTTTTTACAGAAAACAAGATACAACCAGTTTTTAAATGCCTTCCCTGTGTTTTGTTCGTTTCTTTAGTCTGTTTGATCTTATTGGCGCTGCGCAGACCAATCGGCTATGACATCAGAGTACCACGAGAGCGATTCGAATGCTTGGCTGTGCTTTCCAGTCGCTCTCGCGGTACTTGATGTCATACGCCGATCAGTCTGCGCAGCACCACATGAAGTCGAATGCACATTTTATCCGCAAGAGGGCGCTACAGCCAGTCACGTGATTATTAAATTCACTGACATCACAAACGAGGAGCTAATAAGAATTGAGATGCGTCGCGTTCACGCCTCTGATTGGCTGGTTTGTAAACGCAGTTCCAACGGCACGGACTTTCAAACTGGATTCCCAGTACGGTTGTTTGTAGTTCGGTTGCACGGACGTCTGCCGTTTCAAGATTTTATTTCTGTATTTCTTTTCAAGCTTTAAGATTGTGATCGAAGGCATCGAGGTGAAGTGTAAGTCTTACTTTTTGACGCAGTATGTTCTTATTATTTTATGTGTTTAATTTTAGGTCTATATTACGCTTTTTTTCGCATTGGGCTGCCACCGAAGGGAGTCCGTGTAACTTAACGTTAGTTTATCTCTAAATTAAATGCACAACTGAATGTGATGGTTGATGTTTATTTACTTTTTTAAAGTAATTAATGAATATAAGCCATATATCTGCATTTTTACAAACCGCATTTGTTTAAATTCTGTAATGTTGTTATTCCTGTTCATTCTGTTCATTTATCTGTTCATTGTTTTGAGTAGAAACTTATGTAACTCAATGTTAGTCAAGTATAGGTATTTTATTTTAAGGTAACGTTATATTACAAACTATATTTAAGTTTTTAGGAACTAAAGTAAGTTTACTGATTCAGACCAACTTAGGCCTTTGATCTGAGGTCGGCCATTAACTGCCATTTTGCGCCACACTGTCCAGGAGAAGTTGATTCGCGCTTTCGTTAACGTTTTCTAAAACTTATACAACATCATACAGTTTGTTGAAGTGTAAAACTTTCCTGACTTTGTTTTTTATTTAAAGCTTCCTGGTGCAAATATGGAAAGGGGCTCTGCTGATACATACACACTGGATTGCCCAAATCATGTCATAGAGTCTATAGATGATTTCTTGGACCTTAAAGATAATGCAGATCAGTGGTTTGGTAAGACTTGATCCAAATAGTTAATTCCCCCCCAGGTGTATCATTTAGAGGTTTACAATGATTTTGCATTTTGTCTTAATTAAGATTTAAAGGCAGCTCCTCAGACTGGTGCCATGGAGCAGCTCATCACGCCTTCACGGACAACAAAGCCTTTTGCTGAAACCCTTGATGACAGGCCCAAAGCTATGGTAGCTCCTATGGTCAAACAAGGGGAGACCATGATCTCAGGTTAGAAAAACAGCTTTTTTATAGTTTACATTGTTTTGTGTAAAATCATATCTATACAGAATCTTCTCCATTTTTAATTTGCAGAAAGCACATCTGCAAATCCCCCATCTAATATTGTCACATCATGGGGGAACGGCAGAACTACTGCGGCGCCTGCTCAGAACCATAAAGCTGTTCCTGCTCAACCACGCAGGTATGGAGGATTTTAGATTTACTTCATTTAACACCCTACTCTTTAAAACCCATAAAATGACCAAATCAACCATATCTACCTTTTTTACAGAGTATCAAAACGGCCTGTGCCCAAAAACGATAAGCCCACAGCTCCTACAACACCCCCTGCTGTTAAAAAAAGAAGGTATTTGTATTTCTAATACGTAGAGTCATTATAGCGTGTTGCAGGAAGCTCAAATAGCCAATTTGTCTTGCTGCATAGAGTTGTACCAGCAGCCACGGCAAGGAGAGTTGTTAAGCGGCGAAGGTAAAATTGAGCTTGGCTTGAGTTTGCCAAGAAGTTAAGGGGCATCTGGTGGGGATTTAGGTGGTTGCACAGGTGGTTGGATGTTTGGTTACTTAAAAGTAACACTATTTAGCGTTAATCTGTCATTACTTGAGGTTGTAATCCAATCATTTTGCTATATGTTCTTGCAGAAGCTCAACATCCAGATCAGCTCGACGCAGCAGTGCTGTGAGGAACAGTGTAAGACTGAGGAACAAACCTGTTGCAACAAAGACCTCAGCTGCCATCTCACATGATGTGTCTGCCCATAATGCCACCCAGTAAGTCAGAGTCTTACTACCTGGAAATTATGTGGGGGAAATTGAACAGTTCCTTTAGGGAATTCGTGCCACTAGGTGGACATGTTTGCTATAAAATCACATGCACAATAAAGCAACACATTTTTGACCAACAGTTGATATCAACTATACAATAACATTTGTTTCTTAAGCTCAAATTGCACCAAAACACCCTTTTCCAAAGTTGTTTCAACAACAAAAAAGTTGGTGAGCACCTCCTGCGACTGCATAAATCTCGTCCCCCATAGAATCGGCTGTCGTTATCATTGGTTAATTGGTTCTTAAAAAGGTCCCATAGATTGTAAAACTGTATTTACCTAGACATTTTTCCCTGTGTATTGTAGGATAATATCAAAAATTCTAGACTTTAAGCACATGTGCTAAACTGTTCGCTTTAAATTCTTATATCTTTTGTATGCGAATGTTGATTCATACCAAAATGGTTTTTTGCATAGTTGTGTTTGACACATGAAAACGTCTCCGGTTATGTATGTAACTGTTGTTCCCTGAAAAGGGAACAAGACGCTGCGTCTCCCTTGCCATACTTCCTGCGTCCCTGTAACGCCGTCTTTGGCAATATGTCATATACTTCCGATATACTTCCTGGCTCCTGCGTCACCCTGTCTTTGTCGTTAAGCCTTACCATTGGTTGAATTTGATATACACATTTAGATGCACTTACCCCTGGAGGCGTCCCCAAAGTGTCACCCAGTGACGCAGGGCAAGTTCCCTCAAAACGGAACTGTAACAATGTATCTTAAAAGATAACATGATGTAACTTTGTTCTCACTTGAAATGTGTCCCCACATTTTGTCCTTGAATTTGAGGTTATTGGATCTGGAAAGTCCTTGAAAGGTCCTTGAATTTGAAGTTAACTAAGAGGCTGTTTACACTTGGCATTAACATGCGTTTTCGTTGATCGGATCACAAGTGGACGACGTTAATGCCAGGTGTAAACCGTGTTCAAAACGTTTTGAACGCGTCCACTTTCGACCACTTTCAACCACATTCAGAGGTAGTCGAAACCACTTTCGATCGGATCGCTTTGGAGTTGCGGAACGCAATGTGGTTGAATGCGTTCGAACAGCCACATGCGACCGCCTTCTCTCCGCCCATTTATCTAATCTAAGGTATTAAACACTAATTTTACGTCTTTTTTGACTTCTGCCGTGAACATACGGTGAACAGCGCTATTTTTAGCCTTTCATTGATAAAACTACTGCGGGGTGTTCTCCGTAGTTTCGTTTTGAAAGCGTGAAAGTTGCGCGATCCTATTTCATCAATTGCGCTGAAAATTCAAAGAAAGCTCCAACAAATAAACGTACAAAACACTGTGCAGCATGTTTACTTACTAAACAAGCAGCGGGCTCCGACATAATATAAGTTCGCGTCCATATAAACTCATAATTACTCCCGCTCGCGTTTGAATGACAGCAGAGAGACTCGCCCCCCGTCTCACCGACCACCCCCTCATGTATGTATTCAGGACAGATGTGGTCGAAAGTGGACAAAAGAGACGGATTTAAATACCAGGTGTAAACGCAATGTGTCTCTCTCGTCCACTTGTGATCCGATCGATGAAAACACATCTTAATACCAAGTGTAAACAGCCCCTAAGGTGTGGGAACCCTGCACATACCTTTTATGTATTAGATAGCATTCTTCAGCACCTTTAACCAGAAGGTGGGACTTTTCCCACCAGAGTGGCCATATTTAGTGTCATAATCATAAATTCTCTAAGCATTAAAATTGAAGCTTTGTGCTCTCATTTGTGTTTTCCTAATAATGATGCATTGGTTTTTGGAAGTAATTTTACTGTAGTTTAGAGATTATGTTTTTCTTTATTTACTTTTCTGTTGTCTTTGAATTACAGACAGAAAAGCACAGAACAGCAGGAGATGGAGCGCATTGAAGCTCTTCAGAAAGAGGTGGCCGAACACCGGCGGAAGAATGAAGCTAGCTATAGGGCTGCACTGGCTGGTAGTAAGTCACATTTCATTCATTCTCAAAGCAAACTCCTTTGTCTCAGGACAATAACAGCTTGTGTAGTTGCTTTTCAATGCGGGCTACTATTGTTAAAGATCAGAATCTGCTGCTTTAGAGTGAGTGTGAGTTTTGCAAAGGGCTTGTTCATTCATTATTTGCTGTTTCTAAAGCATCGGCCTGCTTTGGTTTGTTTTGTTTTGTTTTTAAAGGCCAGCCACCGAAAAAGCAAGTTTTGTCCACCACCATTCCCAAAGAGTTTAACTTCCGTTCAGATGCCAGGCTGAAGAACCACACGGATGGATCTTCTATGGAAGACCACACTTACAAGGAAATGAACTTCAACTCTCAGCTCCGCAAACACCCATCTTCCCCCGTGAGTTACCTATTACTCTTTTAGAGCAAAGTTTTTTGCATTGGATAAGATCTTATTGTGGGTTTTTAAACTAGAGATTAACAGACTTCATGTTGTTGTTTTTCTAGTTGAAGGCTCCAAAGGGAACAACCATTCCCAAACCCTTCAACCTTTCCAGAGGCAAACGAAAGCTAGAGGAGGCAGGCAGCTACGTGCCAATGGCCCAGCAGATTGAGCAGTTCGAGAAACGAACACCCACCCGTTATCACCTGCGCAGCAGGCAGACCCAGGAGAGAGGTGCGTCTGTTGTCTGAGTCTGTACCCAGACACTGTCTAATAGTGTTTATCCTAAGCTTAAGTTTAAGCCTTAGGCGTGTCTTAAATCAATTTGTTTGCGACTTCGTCTCATTTGCAGGACCATCACCAGTAAAGACTGATAAACTGAAGATCACACACCCTAAAACTCCACAGCTGATGACTCGTCAGAGGCATCGGCCCACCACGATGAAAAGCACTGCGGAGATTGAAGCCGAGGAAGCAGAGAAACTGAGGCAGTGAGTGTCGCCCTGATCTTTGCTTCTAAATGCATTCGGGTTATTAGCACAAGTAACAAACATCTCCTCCATCACCTCAGGTTTAAATTTAGGGCGCTAGAACTCAACCGAAAAATTCTACAAGAGGCTATTGTACCCAAAAAGCCAGCGGTTAAGGAAGCCACTCGACCAGAGGGCTTCCAGCTTGAGATCGAGAAGCGCCTTCATGAGAGACATGCTAACAAAAAGCCTGATGAACCAGAGGATCACACTTTCCATTCCAGACCTCTTCCAACCCGAATTCTGGAGGAAGTTGTGGTTGGTATCTTCTGCCTTTTTTCTTTTTTGTGATTGGTTTTTTTTTTTTTTTAAGATATGTTCTCACTTGTTGTCATTTCTGCTTTTTTATTCTTCAAGGGTGTCCCTGAGAAAAGGGTGCTCAATCCAACTGTACCCGAATCCCCAGCGTTTGCTCTTAAAAACAGAGTGCGGATTGAAAAGAAACCGGAAGAGGTAAAGGTTAATCTTTGGTGTTCCCTAATGGGAATTACTTCTGACTAAATGTCCTTAACAAATTCCTTTGCTATCTTTAGGAGAAGCCTCCTGCTCCGATTAAGGCACTCGCTGTGCCCCATTTCCTACCCTTCCAGCCCAAAATTCCAGTTAAGAGCCAGTTGGAAATGTGCCCATTTTCATTCGAGGAACGTGAGCGGGAGCGAAGAGCAATGAAGGAGAAGAAATTGGAGGAACTGAGAAATGAAGAGGTAATTCATGTTTATGGAGGTTACCCCATGATTTACTCCACCTCAAGCAATCTGAGAAACACATGTCTGTCATCTTTCAGACAAACACATTTGGAGTTATTCTAGTAAATTTCACCCTGCCTTTAAATTCAGAAGTGATCTGATCCCTGAAGTTTTTGTGGTAAAAATAAATTATTTTTTTCTCTTTTCACCAATTTACACAGGTGCCAAAATTCAAGGCCCAACCCCTTCCTGACTTCCATGAAGTACACCTACCTGAGAAAAAGGTACTGGAGCCCACCAAACCTGCTCCATTCAAGCTGATGGCTGATGAACGAGGAGCAGTGAAAGGTGAACGCTGGGAACAGATGGTAAGCACTTCATTTTGGCAACTTGAGTATTTTTGAACATGTAAAGTGGGCGACACCTATCAGAATGGCCATAGGTGATTGGGGAAAAGGATTTGTAACATTAATATCAACCTTATAAGAAGTTAGCTCATGGATGGTCATTCTAGTTCAGTTGCAGTTATTTATTGCTTGCTTTCTTGCTTGCTTGCTTATTTCTTCCTAGATGAGAGAGGAATTGAAACATCAGGCTGAAGCAGCTTGTTTTAAGGCTCGACCAAACATGATTACCCATAAGGAGCCTTTTGTACCAAAGAAGGAGAATCGGTCCATTCTGGGTATGTTTCATTGGTGTTTGCGTATTTTCCACCTACAGATGTTCAGATCTCCAGTCTGAAGCTTTCTTGGGGTTGCTGGCTTTAAGTGATCGTGTTAATAAGCTCATTGTTAAAACTTGAAACGCTTGCTTCCCCCCCACCCTTTCCTGCTGCTGTCACTTCTTCCTGACCATTTCAACTGGTCATCCTTGTTCACCTTTGGCACTCTCTCAAGCCAATACTACTAATTCTGCAGTTCCAGAGGGTTTCCAGTTGTTGACAGAACGGCGGGCAAAGGAACGTTTGGAGTTTGAGAAGGAGTTGTGCGAGAAGGAGGCGCTGAAGGCTCGCATGGAGGAGGAACGTGCTAGAGAACAAGAAGAACGAGAAAAGGAAGAGATTGCAAGGCTACGGCAGGAACAGGTAACGTGGATGGTTACAGATTGCGTGTGTCATAAAGGAACATGCCCACATTTTGACTTAGATAAGTCCATACATACCTTTCTCATCTCCATGTGTGCGGTAACTGTCTGACGCAGCCCCCGCTAGCTTAGCACAAAGACTGGAAGTGAATGGCTCCAGCTAGCATACTAGAAGTGCTTCGCCTTCTGAGAATATAGTTCCCAGTATGTATACGATTAAAAGATGGCAGTGTCTTATATGACTAGGGATGCACCGATACCTTTTTTTTGGAATACGAGTTCTGCATTTCAGTACTTGCCGATACCGAGTACTTAATAAAAAACATGATTTAAATTTACAGGTAACAGCTTTAGCCATATAATTTAACAAAAAAACAAGGGACGAGTTTTCCAGTTTGTTGTAAACTCTGCCTCTTTGGACAACACGAGACATTAACCCCTTACACGCCGCTCAAACATAGACATTTCTCAGACTGTGGTATCGATCCCTGGTATCGGGGTACTTTTAACGAGTTCGAGTACTTTAGAAAAGTATCGGTATCGGTGCATCACTACATATGACCTTGTTATTTGTACGCAAAGTGACTATACAAATCACAACACATAAATAGCTAAATGTCCGTGTTATTTTGTCACTTATTGGGAGCAGTATGCTAGCTGGAGCCATTCACTTCCAGTCTTTGTGCTAAGCTAGCGGGGGGGGCTGCGTCAGACAGTTACAGCCCGCACGGAGATGTGAACAGTATGTATGGACTTCTCACTCTGGGGGATATGGTGAATAAGCCAAAATGTGGGTGTGTTCCTTTAAGATGTTTTCCAGTCCTAGTAGGATGTTCATTAATTCTGCCTTCTCTTTTCATTTTCTGAAGGTGCACAAAGCCCAGCCAATCAAACATTACAAGCCTGTGGAAGTGAAAAAGAGCGGGGCGGCCCTTACAGTGCCACAATCTCCCAATTTTTCAGATCGTTTCCGCATGTAAAATGCATTACATCGACTTAATTGTACATACTTGTTTTTTATATGTATTGCTTTTTATTAGACCCTTTGCAATACGGACTATTCAAAATTTCGTATACCAGGTTTTTCTTTCCTGTGGCTTACGTTTAAGCCTCCTATGGTTTGTTATTTTATTTTTTAGCCTAGATAATAAGCTTTTACAAGGTTTGTGATGTCCGCCTATAATAGATATTTCAATTTTCTCTGTATATGCGATATATTTTTCTGTCCTTTTTAACTTTTCTTCCATTGCTTATAATAAAGAAACCTTTACAAATGCTGTATGTATTTTCAGTTGACTTTGTGGCAGGGTTACTTTTTAAAGGCAGGGTGCATGATCTCTGAAAGCCAATGTTGATATTTGAAATCACCTAAACAAACACGCCCCTACCAAAATAAAATCTGGACCTTCATTTGATAGAACCACACATGCGCAACCCAGGCAACGTTGTTGGTTAGACACGCCCCTTATTGCTGATTGGCTACAAGTGCGTTTTGGTAGTCGGTTTTTCAGAAATCGTCCTCTTCACCTTTAACTGGGGGTGTGAGATGGTGTCAGGGGTTTGCTCCAGTTTTGGCAAAAGCTGAAAATGCATGGTATGGGTAAAAATAATAAGCTAAAGATCATGAAGATATATTGTAATTTCCTACCATAAATATCGAAACTTAAAGAGTAACTAAACCCTAAACCAACTTTTTTTAGTTACTGATCTGTAAGAATGATGCTTTATTAGTGCTGTTCATTGATTTTAGTAAGTTTTTTGACATTTGGATATAAAGTGTTTCAATACTGCAATATATGGTGTAAAAACGTCTGAGTGCTGCCCTCTTCAGGTTGAACGGTGGCTACTGCAGTTGAATTTTCCCATTGGATGTTGGGTCCAAAAAATGACTCGTGACGTAAGCAGATTCAAGCTCACCACGCCCTTGTTACGATCTCACCACACACTTGGTACCAGCTTAGTTCGTCCCCTCTATCTCCATTGGGATCTGCCCACTTTTCTTGCATTTTTCAAATATTGCCAGTGGGCGGAGTCAAGCTCTGACCAGGGGTTTAGTTACGCTTTAAAGGTATAGCGGAAGATTTTCGTTTTCCGGGTGGATCACCACTGTTATTGGTCATCCCAGATGTCAATCATTCTGATTATATGTTGACGTATAACCGTCGCACGTGCTCGCCTCTACGTTCGCTTTCTGCGCATGCGCACTTTCACGTGTATGTGTGTTGTGCTACGGTTTCAACCATTCATTGAAGGTCGCGTTCTCACTTTTTTTTTTTTCAAAATGTCTGAGGGTCGCAAGAGAAAAAGTGTCTACGAATTGTATGACAAGAAGAGAAAGGACTATAAATAAAGAAACAAGACCACATGTTTATGGGAGACTATTTCACACGCTGGCGTGAGCTAAAAGGACAGGTTGGGCTTCCCACGCGAAGTTTCTACTGGAAAGGTACATTTTGTCATGCTATTTGGAGAAATCCATTTAAAATCACTGCTGGTAAAAGTTGATGTAAGCTATGATTTGCGATGCTAGCCCTGGCACAAGTCACGAACCGCACAGACACGGTAAACATGCCGACAGAAACTTGTAAACAGAGCGAAGAGAAGAACTGAGCTCCTGCACGCTGTCTCTCTGTCTCGTGCACGCGCTTAACAGGCGTTCCCTCTCTGGAGCATTTTTTTTTAAATATCGAGGGGCGGTTCTTTTAAATAATTCGGGAAAATCTTCCGCTATACCTTTAATTTTTTTTGGCGGATGCAGTTCCCAATGATTTCTTTTGGAAAACTTTAAGGTGATTTTCTACATTTTTTTTTAATAGAGGTGTCTTGGCCAAATATTTTCATATCTTAACCAGTTATTTATGCACTATTGGAAAGCTTATTTATTTAGCTTTAAGATAATGTACAGTATAACTCTCAATTTCCACAAATTTACTCTTATAACTTGATGATTTTGTGGTCCAGGGTCACATTTTATAAAATTTAGTATAATTAAACCTTGGGAAAAATAAGGCTACTAAACAACTGCACTACATGATATTGTTTAAAGAGAGAGTTTTTTTTATGAAGTTGATGTCTGACTGTAAATTTTCTGCAGTGTCCTCCATACCCAAACATTGTTTTTAGTTATTCTGACTCTAGGTGGCATTAGAAGTCCAATTTGGCTGCAATTTGGCAATCTTGAACAAAATACTTCAGTTCAACTTAAAAACTCAATAAATTCAGAATTTCAAATTAATATTAATTTATAAATTAATGTAGAATTAGTTGGGAGTTTGTTGACATACTGTATGGCAATTCCATGTGGTTCATTCGGTTGAGCGTTGTATTAGTGATGCAAAGGTCATGGGTTTGATGCCAGAGACCACAGATCAGGAAGTGCATAGCTTGAAAGGATTAAAAGGTGCTTTGGATTAAAGTGTCTGCCAAATGCATAAATGTAAATTAAGGCAGACGTTGTGGATCACACCCAAGTCACGTTGTTTTTAAATCTGAGAGGTGTTAATGGAAATAGTTGTCAAGTAAATGTTATTTTGATGAAGTTTTAATTTTTTAATAAAATGAAAACATGAAATATGAATATAAAGATCAGTTAATGGGCAATGCAAAGTATTAATCTTGTGTTATGTTGGAGTCAAACTCCAGATAAAGGCATAGTTCACCCAAAAATTTAAATTGATCAAATGAGTCATCATTGACTCACTGACATCATGTTGTTACAAACCTGTTTACATTTCTTTGGGGCTCAGGAACGGTTCGATTACGAACATTCCTCAAAAAAATCTTCCTTCGTGTTTATCAGAACAAATACATTTATACAGGTGTGTAACAACATGAGAGTGAGGAAATGTTGAAAAAATTTTTGTTTTGGGGTGAACTATCCCTGTAATATAATAAAAGGTGTTGACTGACAGTATTATGCAAACGTTGACATATTCTTTTGCCTTTATTTGTTATGAAGGACTTGTTTAACATTCACACATTTGTTTAAACCCATCATTAAACTTTATCTTGAAGACATTAGCCTACATAAACATCCAATATGTTTCTGATTTATGTATAAATTCAGCAAAGGCCACAATGTTTTTTCCATTAAAGATACACGAAGAGCTAATTATATAACAGCATACCATACAACAATAGTCAGAGATACAGAGACTTCATTACGCTCATACTTTTCCCTCTTTGTTCCCATGCCCCCCAACCATTCCTGTTGTACGTGCCTTTATTATCGCAAGTCACTCTTTAGGACCCTCCGCCCCCTCTGGTCTGCCTATTTCTGGTGTGTTGGCCATGGAGCTCAGATAAAAAAGGAATCTGATAGGTTGGTACTCTGTGAGCTTTTACAAAACATCATAGACCCAAGTTTTCAACCTCTTTGTGAAGAACAGATGCACACTACTGGACCTTTTGGTCTGAACAAACATCTTTGACGGTGGGTGATAAGTACTTATTTGTGTATTTATCATATGTAAAGGATGACATGGCTTTATAATAACATTTATATTTAAAATTAAATTAATTTGTCAAACTACAGATTTATTAAAGTGAACTGTTATAAAATGTGTTTTAGCTTCTTGACTTTAACACCAGGTTTCCTGTCCTTATTAAACAGTTCTCTATCTAGATCAACTATCCATTAATGTATGTCTGTCAAGGGCGCTATGAAATGCCTTGTGCCTCCGTCCCACCCCACAACCCTGGAGGCCAAAGTTGATGACTTGCGTTTCAAAGTGGACCAGCTCCTCACCCGGAGCTCAGGAAGAGGTTGTCCCATGTGTGGGACGTGTGCACAACACGGCACGCTGCAGGAGGCCATGACCAGCCAGATATCAGCTCATAGCAGACTTCTGGATTCTCTGGAAAGGAAAGTCGGTGAGATGAGAACAGCCCTGGAGGATCTGGCACGTGGTAAGGAAAACAGAGATATGATGCTGACATCTTTATATCTTACTTAAACATCTACCTCAGCATGAACAATATTTGAAGGCCTCCCACAATTTCTACAAAATAAAATATGCTAGAGTTTGGCATAACTAGACAGAAGTACAGTATTTGGTATAAAAATGTCCTAACACTAAGATTTACTTAGACACTTAGATTTTTCGTTTATTTTAATGCTTGTTTATTTTTATTTTTAATCATTTTACGTATTTAGTACGTATTTAGTTTTTGACTAACCTCGTTAGTTATAACTAGTTATGTTGCTTCTGTTTTATAGTCCCTTTAAAGTCAGATATTAAATGTGTTCTCAGTTTGTCACACTGCAGAAAAGTGTGTTATAACCCCCCTACCAATTTGAATGCTGTAAATAAAGTAAATAAAATCTTATCAAAAAAATAAAAAAGTGATCAAATCCTTGGATAAATAGGTAACATTATCTGCTCTCAATCGGTGGGGGGCGTTTCCGCTGTCGGCGCTGAAACCACGCCCTTCGCTAGAAATAGTAAAAATGTTTAACGATCTAACTACATTTCGAACATTTTTAATATGTTTAAAAACAATTTTGAAGATTGACTTTACAGAGACTTTAAATTTAAACCTATTAAATTCACAGTCTTTCTTTTATTACTGTATATAAACATGGTGTTATTATCTGATGGCTTACTAGACCCCTTCAAGGTTTGTAAACATTGAATGATTATCGGGTGCGCGCGCAGCATGGGATCAAACTGTTATACTATCCTGGCTTTATAATTTAACCTAACAGGGCTGAAAAATGATGACTTACCTCAAATGAAGTGAGAACTACAAACACAAGCCTCTTTGATATTTGCATTGTCCCAGTCTGCACGTTAATTGCTTGCAGCCGCAGATGTTGTATTTTTTGTTTTTGAGATTCTGCATGAAGTGCGAAAACGTAACGGAAGACCTGATGCGATTTTCAAAGCCCACGAAGCAAGTAAACATTTTTGACGATACCGAATAATACGCAACTCAATCTGCTGTAATGACTTTTCTGACCCCGACATGCGCAGTGGGAACCGCCTGTGACTTGCAACACCAGCGCCCAGCAGCAGCCCTACAAATCCGCCATTTTGGAATGAAAGCGACTCGGGAGTCAACTAGAAGTGATGGCAATATCAGCTACTTTGTACATTAAAAGATCAAATTCAAACTGAATGATGATTACACAGAATAACATACAATCAGACCAGTGATCATTAATCCCTTTTTACAGCGTATTTTCAGATATTTAGACAAGTCTTCCACTTTTATATAGGCTAATTTTACATACAAACATACCGACTTAAACTCATCCAGTTTATGGCTCCATATACATACACATATACACACATTGTTAGAATTGTATTTTTCTAAGCAGGTCTAGAGATATGAGATGAGCAGCAAAGAGTCTGATCAGGGGCTATGAAAGATGCAGACACAAAGATCTGTTCCAATCATGGTCAAACATTTATTGGTAAAGCATCTCAATATATAGTGATACAAGAGGAAGTCTTAGTCACCTGAGACTAGATAAGATCTTTCCAAACAGGTGTCTGGTATTAGTCACATAATCCCTCCGGTATATTCCAAGCTTATGTCCAATGTTTTGGCAACTTAGACAATTTACAATAAGCATAAGGAAGTCTCATAATTTAAAGAAGTATCCCCAAGGATGGGCAGTCATGGGGTTCGACATGCATATGTGACTAGATCAGCATCAGCCATAAGGAGAAGTTAATCCAGGGACTTTTGGGTACATTTTAATTCATTTATAACATGATTCGAAACCATATAGAGAAGTTACAAAACCATGGTGTACTTAATATAAAATATGTGAAAGTGATTATTGCTTAATCATAAAATATGAGGAATATAAAATGACTTATAAGATGACAAACAACTGCATTATAAAAGTAAAAACAGTGGGTGTGGGGAACAGAGAAATTAATTTCTTACACACATATACGTCTGAATTGCTCGAATTGGATTAAGTTAAAAAAAACAGTTTTAGGATAACAGACAGAGCAATGCATCATGCATAATATTATCATGTTTGTAGTGGGATATTAATATGTACAAAATAGATTTCATACCTAGTGGAGTGGTAACTAATAATAATAGTAAATGTGTAAAGTAGCATAAAATAGAATTACAATATAAAGCAAGAAAAAAATACCTCAAATGTGTATCTATTTAATGATTGGATTCCACAACTGATAACAAAAACAACACAACACATACATACAAGACAATACAGCATTTTGTGTAGGTGTAGCAAGTGAAAAAAATTTTTATTTAAGAAACTTACTATTGCGCTTCTGATTTGGCTGTGAGATTCGCTGAGAATGAATTGGCTGTGAGAATTTTCATTCCAAAATGGCGGCCGTGCTACTGAAGCGCCACCTAGTGACTGTTGCCAAAAACGAATGAGAGTTCCCCTCTTGTGCTTCTATACTCTTTGATATTACTTTATACTAAAATGTGACCCTGCCTATAAAATCCATGTCTCATAATTCAACAATAAGATCGGGAGCATCAAAGTTTGATTTCAACAATTGATTTCACCTTGATTTCAATATTTGACATGATCCTACTCAGTCAATATTATTTTTCACAAAATGTGCTTAACATTATGTAACAGTACACAAAATCACAAAAAAAACTTTAACTGGCTTTTCACAGACTATATTATTAAGTAATTCTGTTGTATTTCTTCAATATATAGGTCTAGAAGACAGACTGTGTGAAAAAGTGTCTGTGCCTTTGGTGGCCCTACAGAGAAGGAAGTCACTTCCTGTTCGCACCTCTGTGGTTAGTAGATAACATTTTATATAGTCACTGTTTTTTTAAGGTGTGACTTATAAAAAGTCTTTTAAAAATAGAATATTTATATACATGCCTTTGCCATCATTAATCACTGACCACTGCTATGCTTGTATGTCACATGATTGTAACCAAATTTTTTATCTTTGTCTATGACAGGAGGAGGTCTATGTTCGGTTGGACAGACCTAGAGAATGTAAAATAGTGTCCCATGCTGCATTAGAGAAAGGTGACGACAATGATCAAACATTTTGGCACTATTGCAGTCATTTGGAAAATTGAAGTTGAGCCACAGGATTCCCTTGTTCAGTTTTAATGTGATGGAAATAAATTATAGTGACAGGACTGTTAACATGTTAACTATTTATACTGTACTCCTTGCAGTATGACAGGGCAACTTACAAATCACATGACTAAACAACAAACAATAAATGTATACTTAGTACAAAATGCTCTATAACTCACTATTAAATTATATGAAATGTGAAGAAATAAAATGACAAAATGTATTCATAAAATGTCCTTTTTAACTCGAACACAAAAAATATAATTAAATATAAAATTTGTCTAGTAAAAAAATGCAAGACTCACATGTTTATATGTGTTATGTCTATGTCTGTGTGTCTATGTAGGCATTTTGCTGGAAGTAAATGAAAACAATGGAATAAGAAGAGAAGATCATCTATCTGAAAAAGATTCAACAGAAGTCAAAGCTCAGCATGAAGTTAAATTACAAAAGAAAGGAGAACGAGTAACCCCAAAATCAAACATAACACAGCGTCACGGCCAAACACAGAATATTAATAAAGTGGAAAATATAAATACGCAACCAAACCAGAATAATATCAAGAAGACGCCCACCATTGCTCCCTCCATATCTGTGGTGACCCAGAACTTGTTCGCTCCAAGGAGTCCTTCACCAAAGCCAGAAGTCCAAAACCAGAAAAAAGTATCACCACCAAACAGTGAGGCAACCACAGCATCCTCTGTTTCCATGACAACACATGTGGCTTCATCCGACACGGTCGTATTGAAACCTACAGAGGTGGGATTACATGAACCCAAGACAACTGGACCGGCTACTCCTGCACCAACAACAACAGCTCCAAGTGTGGCCATATTGGTACCCAACATTTCTCCTAAAGAGACTTTACCAAAGATTCCCACACCTTCTTCGCCAAGCCATAATCCCCCCAAATCAAATCTGGTTCCTCCTATACAGAGTTCTGGGAAACCATCAGAAAATATCCCAAGAACAAAAGTGGGAAAAGTTTCAACACACTTCCCACCAAGCCATAACCCCCCCAAAACAATGGGTTTGATGGTTACCACGGCAACAAAGGAAGCTTCTCTCCTCAGACAAGTCCAGAGCTGTCCCAATTCTTTGCAAAGGTGAAGCGATTGTGCATTATTTGTCTCAGTATGGAAAGCATGCTTTATATTTTCAACATTAGTTTAGCAAATAGATTTGCTTACTTCTTCAAGATGCTTTTTTGAACATGAATTGTCTTGTACTTCTATATGCTATAATGTTATGCTATAATGATGCTGTCTTGTCTTAAACAGATTACAGGGCACTGCTGCTAAAGCAGATTTGACTCTCATGGCACCACCACCAAAAAAAGGGACCGAAATATCTGGAGCACCAAAGCACATTGCTGGTGGAATAGAGATTAAAATAAGCCCAGCTGTAGACAAATCTACTGCTCAAAATATGGCCAACAACCACCCTAAAACCTGTTTGAAAGTTATAGGTATATAAACACTGTTTCTTTGTAAACTGTTTTTTGCCAAATAGACTTGAAAAATTTTAAAGGGGCCATGGCACGAAAATTTGACTTTTTCCATGTTTAAGTGTTATAATTGGGTTGCCAGTGCTTCTATCAACCTAGAAAATGTGAAAAAGAACAACCCAATAACTTAGTTTTGGTAGACCATTCTCTGCAAGCATATGATGAAATTTGTCTCTCCTTATGATGTCATAAGGAGATCTTATTATAAAAAATACCCCCCCTTAATCTGCACTATCCAACCACAGACATTTAGAGCAGAGAGAAAGAGAGAGAGAGAAAATAATAGACAGCACAATTGAGTTTCAATTGCAACAAACCACCATCATTGCGATCAGTGTTTGAATTTCATCAGCTCCTTTGCATTTTAAAGGACACACCCAAAACGGCACCAAAAGTGTCAATTTTAACATGCTATATTAAATTATCTATATGGTATTTTGAGCTAAAACTTCACATGTGTGCTCTGGGGACACCAAACATTTATTTTACATCTTAAAAAAAGTTTTGTGACATGGTCCCTTTAACTGGTGCCACTAACGTTTACTACTAATGACCAGTCAAATGAAGATCTGACTACTAATATAATACGCATTTCTGACTTCTTTAGATGATGTTTCACCTCAGCCTGCACCTTTCTCCCATCGGTTTGTTTCATTGAAGTCAAACCCTCCATCCTGTGACACTTTCAGTATCCATACCAGAGAAGTTCTGGGAGGGTGAGATGAAAACTTTTGCTACTGAATTTGAATTTACTCGATTTAGTTGTTAATCTGGTATTCATGTGTCTGTATTGCTAGTGGTCGATTTGGCAAGGTTCACAAATGTACGGAGAACAAGACGGGGATGAGACTTGCCGCTAAGATTATCAATACAAGAAATGGAAGAGAGAGAGTAAGTGTCAGTAGGTCAGAAATGTGGGTGTGTATTTACATCATGAAATTGTTTTAAACAGTCACACCTAAGAATGTTTTAGTCAACATTTGAAGTGTACCAAAACCTTTAATAAAAGTTGTAGACTTAACATCTGGGAAAACAAGTCATTTTTTTAATGTAAAGAACATTTTGTAACAATATGACCTTGATATGTTTAATATTGACTGAGTCATGTCAAAGTCATGTCAAAGATCGAAATTAATTCCCTATTCTATTCCCATAATTCCCATGACTTTTGCCTGGATTTTAACGGCATGGGTCACATATTAGCACACAATGCATAGTAGTGTGAATAACCCAATAGGAATTAAAGCATTCACAAAACATCATCTCATCAGTTAGAGTTAAGGATAAAATAGCTTTTCTGCTTTACTTGCATGCTGTTTTGCAGGACATGGCACTAAATGAGATCCAAGTCATGAACCAACTAAGCCATCCCAATATCCTTCAACTCTATGAAGCTTTTGAGGTCAAGAATCAAGTTGTGCTGATAGTGGAGTAGTGAGTTATTTTAACAACGTTTCAAAAACATTTTGCAGTATATGTGCCCTTCTGAATGATGTGTAGACATTATCTTAATTAAAGGGGACAAAGAATGAAAAACCATTTTTACCTTGTCTTTGTATAATAATGGTAGTCTACCCGCATTCACGAACATACAAAAAGTGCTAGACATGCTAAACATCTCGGTCTCATAGTAATTCCTCTTTTAGAAATGTCAGCCAGAAAACGTTCCAATCTGAAAAACTGATGCTTATGACATCACAGGCATCTAACTGCCCCTCCACTTTAAAATAATTGGCTACATTTTTTGAGTGGCAGCAAAGTCAGCCAATCAGTAATGAGATTGCAAGTTAAGCCAGTAGGGGGGGCCAAATAGGTGCAAAACCACTTGTTTAAAATCCCCCACCCTAATAGAGCTATCTGAGAGAGGTTTTTAGGAAGCTTCTAAGGCATTACAGACCCAAACAAAAACATTTTTGTCTACATGTCACATCACAGAACAAGGATAAATACCCCGTTCAATCATTCTATGTCACCTTTAACAAGTGTTCTAAATAGTTTACATATAACACCTTTAATGCATTCAGCAGATGCTTTTATCCGAAGTCACTTACAGCGCATTTGAATTTACCTAAAGAAACGCCTAGATAATATTGCTTTCTTGTGGTACACCAGTGCAAATAGGCCATTCTGTTTGTTTTATTAAGTGTGGAAGGTGGTGAGCTGTTTGATCGAATCGTGGATGAGACCTGCCCTCTGACTGAGGTTGATGCAATGGTGATTGTTAAACAGATCTGTGAGGGCGTCCAGTACATGCATCAAATGTACGTACTCCACCTGGACCTTAAGGTAACACTCGCGAAATGGTACACAACAATGGTTTTCCCATACATACAGTACAGGCCAAAAGTTTAAACACACTCACTCGTTCTTTATTTATATTTTTCCAGATAGAATAATAATAAACTCGTCCAAACTATGGCATAACTCAAATGAAACTGGGGGAATTATGTTGGTGACAAAAAGCATCCAAAATAAATCAAAACTCTTTTTTTTGCAAAACTATACTTGTGTCATTTTATAAAGCAGCTTTTTGAAGTTTCACTTTAGGATGAATTTAAAAGAATATTGAAGGGCTTAACATTTAATCCGGGCTCTTATTGGCTGCTTTTTCTTCAATATTCAGTGTAAGTCATCTATTTCAAAAATAATATTGTAAAATAAAATCTTAGTTTTTTGATAACAGAAAGTAATCTGTTTGGCACAGCTATATTTTTGTCTACAAATGTAATTTCAAGCAATGAGCCATACATCATCAGATTAAATGATTTTTAAGATCATAGTTAACATTATAGTCAAGTGTGTCCAAACTTTTGGCCTGTACTGTACATAAATAAAGCTTTTTCCAAAAGAAAAACACACATTATTTTTTCAAATGATGACTGCAGAAGATGGAAAAGGCTTATAGTAAAATCTGTTATTCCAACTAGGAATGCCTAAGGGAAATGTGTGTGTGTGTGTGTGTGTGTGTGTGTGTGTGGTAAATAGACTTTGCTCGTTTGCGTCAATGAGAAATTTAAGATGACAACCGTTGCTGTCGATTTATGTTTGTTATTGTTAATGTGTGAAAACATGATAAGAAGATTGTAAGAATAAACTTATTAATAGTGACATCCCTGCCATTTAAAGAAATAGTTCACCCCACAATGAAAATAATTTTACTCATCTTCAAGATATTCTTGATATAAATTACTTTCTTTCACAAAAACACAGTCTGAGTTACATGAAATAATACCTTTATAATGGCACTGTTTAAAAAAACACAATAGAAATCATTACAGAAATTTTACAGATTTAATGGTTTTAATGGTTGTAATGGAACTGTACTGGTCTTAATACGGAAGTGACTTAAACGACAATTCATCGACTGGCCGCTTGAGGCTTGCTCCAAAAGGAGTCAATTCCCATAGACCACCATGTTAAAAATGCCCAAATTTACAGTAGAAAATAATATGTTTAAAGCATCATACAAAAAGTGTTTTTGGTCTGTATAGCTAATTTTGCCTGGCTTCATGACAACTGTGAGGGGGGTGATTTTTTTGTAACTCATCCGTTTAAATTATATTAAAGAGTAACTAAACCCTAAACCAACTTTTTTTAGTTAATGATCTGTAAGAATGATGCTTTATATTAGTGCTGCTGTTTATTGATTTTAGTAATTTTTTTGACATTTGGATATAAAGTGTTTCAATAATACAATATATGGTGTAAAAACGTCTGATTGCTGCCCTCTTCAGGTTGAACGGTGTCTACTGCAGTTGAATTTTCCCATTGGATGTTGGGTCCAAAAAATGACTCGTGACGTAAGCAGGTTCAAGCTCACCACGCCCTTGTTACGATCTCACCACACACTTGATATGAGCTTAGTTCGTCCCTCTATCTTCGTTGGGATCTGCTCACTTTTCTTGCATTTTTCAAATATTGCCAGTGGGTCGAGTCAGGCTCTGACCAGGGCTTTAGTTATGCTGCGTTCCAGGCAACCGGTAACCCGTGAATCACGACTTCAAAATCACGACTCACGACTCTGAACTAGTACGAGTTCGCGGGTGGGAAGTCACGAGTTTGACTGCCGTTCCACTGCACTTTCACAGGTAGAAGGTTGTAAAAACACGGGTTACAGGCTGCCTGGAACACATAGAGTCATGAGTCGTGTTTTTGAAGTCGTAATTCACAGGGTTTAAAAACCTGCCTGGAATGCAGCATTACTCTTTAAGCCTTAAACTTCTGCATAATTAAGGGCGTGGCCACTTGAGTGAGGGGTAAACGGCCACTGCTGTCACTGGAATCGAGCTAGGCGGGCGTGGTTTCAGCAACGAGCCACCTCAGCTTCACCCATGTCCCGCCTCTTTACCCATTTTTGGTTTTCCGCGAGTGATTCGCGGTGACGCCAAGATGGCGACGGCGGGCAACGCCTACTTTAAGCTTCAAAAACGATCTTCACAAACCAATGGGTGACGTCACGGACACTACGTCCATATTTTTTTACGGTCTGTGGTCTTTACTGGCATGCCTATGTGCTGGGTTCTGTTGGTGGGACCATTAAATTCTAATGGAATAATGTCCAAAACAAAGGAATTTTGTAATGGTTATAATGGTAAAAGCTAATGGTTCCTAAAGGTTTTATTATTAAAACCATTAGAATCTCAGTGATGGTTTCTATTGTTTCTTTCAATTGGATATTGACCCATTTAAGTGCATCCATCCATCAAAAACCAATCCATACGGTTCTTAAATGGCTTCCGGTGTGAAAGGATATTGGTTTTCGTAGGGAAATTTAAACATATAAACATAAAAAAACACATTTTCACTTCAGAATAGTTTTTAGAAATAGTAAGTAGACAAAGATAAAATCAATAAAATCAGTTTTGGGATTGCATTTAAAAATGAACTCTTACTCTTATAAACCCCATATTGTTATTTTATCATTACAAAGTTTATTATTTCATATTTAATTTTATTTTATTTTTCATCCAAATATTGTACAGGTTATTTTGATCTATTTATTCATGTGATCAAAATCAACATTTCATATGTTGAAACAATTGTGGAGCATTCATCTTTCAGAGTTTCTTTCTTTGACACATGATGATGATCTGTCACTTTTAAATCACTTTTTCAGCCTGAAAACATCCTTCTTGTTAATCACTCTAGCCATCAGGTGAAGATCATAGACTTTGGACTTGCCAGAAGGTTAGAAATATAACTACATATTGCTATTGCATTTAATCTTAAATCAATATTAGTATTGTGGACACGCCTGTCATTTGCATTTCTAATGGCCACTGTTTATTAATGAACATCTAATTATTCAAATATTGTATCTGTGGCTTGTTTGTATAAGGTTTAAGTGGCTGTTTTCCATCTTTAGGTACAAACCCAGAGAGAAACTTAAGGTTTCATTCGGAACGCCTGAATTTTTAGCTCCTGAAGTGGTGAACTTCGATTTTGTCTCGTTCCCAACAGATATGTGGACTGTGGGAGTCGTGACTTATATGCTGTGAGTCACACTGAGTTGTGCAAACATATTTAATTCCCAGAAAATCATTTCAACATATGATGTGTAACTGATGAGGATCCCAACATAATCTGATTAGCTGCATGTATATAAGTGCAATTTATTTGATGAATTATTTGCATACAAATAGGATACAAGCATAATGTAATTTGCATGTTGAAGAGAGCAGACAGGGAACAGAACAAGGAGTAATGCCAAAAACATCAAACAGGGCTACAAATCACTCAGTCAACTGTTTGGTCTTATAGGTGGCAAAATTTTGGGGAGGGGTCAAAAGTACAAGCTGTTCTAAAACAAGAGAGACAGTTTATATGTTTGTTTCAAATTGTTAAAAGTTAAAACTGTGAAAATTGAAAAAACTATTTTTTTCTAGCTTAAGTGGTCTTTCTCCTTTTCTGGGTGATGATGACAGCCAAACCCTCAACAATGTGCTTATGGGCAACTGGTAGGCAATATGTTTTTCCAACACAGATCACAGTATGATACACTGCCTTTAAATGCAGCTAAAGTCATTTTTGTGATGTCACAGATTAAAATCAATTATTGAAATCAAACTTTGATGCTCCCAATTTCATACTTGGTTTATAAGACTTTTACAGACAGGGTCACACATTAGTCCCAAAGCAAATTTGAAATTGTTTAACTGTAATGACATTTTTTTAATAAAAGAGTAAAATCTGCTCGTTTTGTTTAACGACGCCCCCTGTTGGATGTGTGCAGGTATTTCGATGAGGATGCTTTTGAGCATGTCTCTGCAGAGGCTCGGGACTTTGTCTCCAACCTGCTGATCCGAGAGAGAAGGTGAGATTGAAGACAGTGAGAAAGTCTCACTCCCCACCCTAATTCTTTAATTACATTTGCATATACATTATAGTTCTTGCATCTGTCAATAGTCTGTTACCTAGTGCCCTATGATTTACACAAACAGAAAAGTGAAACCTATGTCTCTCTATTATCCTACGTTCACTTCTGTCCTCATTCTTGCAGTGGTCGTCTGAGCGCTTGCCAGTGTCTCAAGCATCCATGGCTAAACAACATCTTGGAAAAAGCAAAGAAAAGCAACATCGTGCTCAAGTCACAAGTCCTCCTTAAGAAGTACATGGCCAGACGAATGTGGAAGGTGAAATACAGAGAAAACCAAGACTATGAAGTAGCAGCACATACCACTCAAAATGCCTTTTCTTATTTTCTCTTCTCATTTGTCTTTGTACAGAAAAACTACATAGCCATTGCTGCGGCCAATAGGTTTAAGAAGATTGGAAGTTCAGGTTCCCTGACATCATTGGGGATCTGACATTGTTCCTCTTATTACATTGGGATTTTACTGCCTTTGTAAATGTTCTTTTCCTTTATCTTTCATATATCGTGAGCACAAACTTGGTGTTATTAAATTAAGTCAACGGAAGTAACAGTACACAATCCAATTGGTACATCCAATGCATGTTATTTTTCTTTTGCTTGAAGGCATTGTAAACAAATAAAAGTTTTCTAAGGGAAACACTTTTCACATGTTATTCAGACAGAGGATAGAACTGAATAAGCATAAATAGTGTTAAAACAGTGTCTGGAAAGCCTAAAGTGAAAGCTTAGAAAATTGGCTTGCACCCTAACCCAAAAATATAACAGGAAGGTCTGTGGTTATCATCACAGCAGTGCAAGAAGCAAAGTGTATGCAGCAAAAAAAAATCTCATATTTTACCATTTATGTTTGAAACTATTAACAAAGTGAGCCTTTGATACAAAAAGGGCCTTGCACAATGGGTATAAGTGAATTCTTACATATGTGGTATCAAAGTGACTTACATGCATGATATAAAACTAGTCAGCTATGCTACAGTTCATTAGACTGAATTAGACTGGTTTCATTACCATCAAAATTATTTGGAATGTCTGCTTTCAATACATGAATGTGATGAATTTTTTTTAAAGGCATTGCAAAATGCATGAATCATTCTTATTACGTTCACTAAAATTTAGAAGTATTAAAGGGGACATTTCACAAGATTTTTTTTATATTTTGTGTCCCCAGAGTATGTATTTGAAGCTTTAGCTCAAAATACCCCACAGATAAGTTATTATAGCTTGTTAAAATTGCCACTTTGTAGGTGTGAAAAAATGTGCTGTTTTGGGTGTGTTCTTTAAAATGCAAATGATCTCTGCACCAAATCGCAGTGTCGTGGTTGGATAGTGCAGATTTTGGGGTGGTATTATCGTCTTCTGACATCACAGGGGGAGCTACATTTCAATTACCTATTTTTTCACATGCTTGCAGAGGATGGTTTACCAAAACTAAGTTACTGGGTTGTTCTTTTTCATGTTTTCTAGGTTCATAGAAGCACTGGGGACGAAAATATAGCACTTAAACATAGAAAAAGTCACATTTTCATGACATGTCCCCTATAAAGATAAAATCAAGAGTTTTATTCTTTTCCTTGTTTATAAAGAAGCCAGTTACTTAGTTTTCAAAAGTAAAATATGAGCTTTTATTTTGATACCTTTGATACTTGTATTGATAATAAATAAATAAATAAATAAATAAATAAATAAATAAATATATATATATATATATATATATATATATATATATATATATATATATATATATAAATATATATATAAATATACAAATATATATATAAATATATATATATATATATATATATTATATATATATATTATATATATATATATTTTAAATTTATATTTATTTATTTATTTATATATATATTTGACCCAGTCCCAGTGTAACTGGCCCATTTAGTTTTACAAACAGCATAGATAAATTAGTATGCTGACTGAGGGCGCGCAGTGAGGGCGGGTCAAGTGAAGTTGTTAAAAGGAGGGAGCAGGTCGAGTCTAGACCAGTTTAAATACGTGTACCGCTGCTCGGATAAACAGCATCCACACTCCGTTGTAACGTTACAGATTCAACTAACTGCACTTTAACTCGAGGTACGTGTTCCGCTTTTAAGTGTTTTTAGGTTAAATACGAGTCGCGCGTGTCACGATTCTTACGAAAATTAAAAAAATGTTAAAGTACGTAACGTTACTCGAAATAAAAACAAACCGTTTACTTTATCTTAAATAGTAAATACTTATTGTTTTGATATAGTCAACCATTTGTTTAGACAAGAGATTTTCGTAATTATTCGCGTAGTGTATAATTTAATTTGAACGGTAAATGGCCGCATTGTTTTTGTTGCGTCGAATGTCGTTAACTGAATTTCGACAGACTTCACTTTTTTAAGAAAGGCAGGCTTTAACTTTACCGAAATGTTTGCGGTTTATTTATATCCGAAGTATTTGTTTCATTAGACGTAGACGTTAATGCTCATGACGTTTGTATTACTCTTATAAAGTTAGGTAGTTTTGTGCAGGATTTGGTAAAGAAGTCACGCGTGTAGGTGTGGGGAGAGGGATTGACTGGAAGTTGATGTCGTCATCATAATAAAATCCATCCATCAGCTGCTTAACTGATACAGTAAACCTGTATGCAGTTTTTTTAGTAATTGTTACATAAATAATAAATACGTTTATATCATTTTCCTATAATTTTGTAAATACTAAAACAGAATCTGGTCTCGTGATATTGATCATACGGTAAACATGTTCTTAGTTTCGTGTTTCACGCTTTTAGTCTTAGTTCCTTGTTTCTGAATCTGTCAACAGTTTATATATTTTTCTTTCGTTACTGTTTTTTCTTGCCGTTTGAAAATGATTTCTGGGGTGTTTGACTTTGACAACTGTGTAGTTAATTATTAGTTTTGTTTAACTGTTATCAGTCAATTACCTATGTATCGTTTATGTATTTAACCTTTTAAGCATTAAGGGCAGCGGATGTGGTAACTGTTTTATTTATTTTTCCTCTATTTTTGTTCTCAGAAGCAAATACAGAAGCACCATGGCTGTTGAAGGCATAACAAAATGTGTCAAATACCTGTTATTTTTCTTTAATTTCATCTTCTGGGTGAGTAGCAAATAATATTTGTGACATTTCACATCAGCCAAACTATGTGCTTAACTTGCTGATCCGTTTCCTTTTATTGTCATTGTTTTATTGCATGTCACTCAGAGACGTTATTGTGAAAGACTTATTTTACGCAATTTTAACGCTTTTAACTGTTCAAGCTGCATTACACCAACTTTTGTTTAGTGGCATATTGGAGGCACTTTCTCTTACGTAAAGTCGCTATGAAATGGAAGTAGGTATTGGCTTATTTTTCCAGTGTTGATGTACATCCCAGTAAAACGGTTTCGGAAAGGGAAAAGGCAGGGCTGGACTTGAAATTGTCAATTTTCGAGAACTGATTTAATCAGTTTGAAGTTGGGTCATGTTGCTTCCTTTTTCCGGACACCGCCCACCTGTCACACCATATGACTGGAAGAGAGATTGTTTGAAGCTCACACAGAAGTCATTTGTAAAAAAAATACTACAATATTCCAAAACAAATAACAGTTTCATTGTGACTTTAAAACAAGAGTGGGGAACCCTGGGTCCTGGAGGGCCACTGTCCTGCAGAGTTTAGTTCCAACCCTAATCAAACTTTAAATCAAATTATAGTCTTCAGGACTACTTCGAAATTAATTTCACGTGTGTTTGATTAGGGTTGGAACTAAACTACGCAGGACAGTGGCCCTCCAGGACCAGGGTTCCCCACCCCTGCTTTAAAAGTACTCAACTTTCAAAAACCACAAACTTTCATCCCTCCTACTGGAAACATCAGCATAGCTTTTGAGAGTTTCCAATAATTGTTACTCACACTTTGGCCAAACAGAGAAGTTAAAGAAAGTCAGATTCCTCTTGTGGTGACTAAATTTTTACTGCATTATCCAATATTGTGCAACATTTGGAAGACCATGCATCTCCTGGTGATGTCAGAGCCGTGTGACTGGAATACATGTATATAGTGCAAGCACATAGATCAAATATGATGCTATTTTAAGGCCAGTTTGTAAGATTTTTTTTACTTTGGTTTAGTTGTGGGTGTTACGCTGCCATAAATGCGTTATGGAAAATTCCATGACTATGCATTTATTTTGGAAAAGTGAACTTCTAGTTAATGGATTACATACTACCTTAAAGCGAACTAGAAACTTAGCGAAAATTAAACACACCATTTTAATATTATATATAAATGGATATACACTCTTAGAAAGGTTGTGTTAATTTTTTACACATCTTTGTGCGTTAAGCTTTTTACACATTGTGTAATTTTAACACATTATATGTCATTTTGTGTTGATTTTGTGTTAAAATATAACACAAGTTGTTTTAAAAGTAGTGATGCACCGATGTATCGGCCGCCGATATTTATCGGCCGATTTTTGACGAATTTGAAACCATCGGCATATCGGCAAAAGCACGAGAGAGGCCGATACCGATTGTTTATTAATTAACTGCATAAAGAAATCCATTATATGTAAAAAATGAGTTAATTTTAATAAAATAAATGCTGAATAGCAAAAACCACCTTTGAAGGTTGTCATGCTGTCTTCTTATATTTTTTTTTAGCTTAATTTGTGCCTCTCTTCTTATGTTGGTCAGTTAAATGTTAATTAGATCCAATCCATGTTCAGTAAAAATAATTTGATGCAGAAATAAACTAGCTAATAGACCAACTGTATAGTATTGTATACAAGTGTTTAATATCGGTATCGGCATCGGTATCGGCCAGAAGTTGTCTGTTTAAATCGGTATCAGTATCGGCCTAAAAAAAATCCTATCAGTGCATCTCGGGTTAAAAGTAACACGAAATGTGTTGTTTCAATAATAACACAGTGATGGGCGGATTCTGGCATTTAGTGTGTTGTCCCAGAATCAACACTAATGTGTTATTTTTAACACATCCGTTGTAAGAGTGTAGAAAAGTATGAGTTTTATTCAGAATGGAACTGGCAACATACTGATAGTTGGAGGGAACGGAGTTAACGGATGCTCCCGCCCAAGCCGTCTAGCTGACGTCATCGGAGAATGACCGCAACAAGAGAGAAGAAGCACATTTCAGATTTTGAAATAAATTAGATCATGATATTGACCGAATGCTCTCGCTCCGCATGTATTAACTGTGTACATTGTATGAATAGTATATGCTTCAAATCTGGCCTCAAACCATCCAGAATACTGGTTTGTAAGAATTCGTTAAACAATCGTTGCGTTTTCATCGGTGGTCCTATGTCGTACAGTGAGAGAGGTTCAAAGACGCCCGTTTTCCCAGTCTTGCGTAGATAGCCTACGATTGTTTTCTGACAGTGTCAAAAATTCGGCATGATCACCGCACAGTGTGTTTGCTGCTTTGACCTGCGCGCTGGTATTTGTTTACCACGAGCGCATGCTGGTAACGTGTGACGCAGCCGCCAAAGCTTCCGTGTCAACATCGTACAGTATGGATGCTCCGATCGATCAGCCGCCGATCGTAATCGGCCGATAAAAAATTAGCACTCGGTGATCGGCCCCAAAAATGCTGATCAGAGCATCTCTATCGTACAGTCTACTTCGGACTGTCCCATTAAACTGAAAACATCCAAAGCTTAGCTCATGTTTGTTGTGATAATGTTCATGTACCATATTTTTCGGTCCATAAGCCGTTTTTTTTTTCATAACTTGGCTGGTGCTGCGTCCTACAGTGAGGTCCGCCTTGTAAGTCAGTATAAATTAATTTTGACATTTATGAGGCAAGAGACAACTTCACCGTCTACAGCCACGAGAGTCCACCATATGCTGCTTCTGTAATTATGTAATTCAATGGATTCTGTAATGTGGAATGACGTATGCGAACTGTCACGCTAGTTGGATTGTTCGGTTAATTTAGCCTATTCAATCCTACAGCTAAGTTCTATATGCTATGGCTTATCGTTTAAATAACTGATAATATTACTTTTAACATACAGATATTTATTCAGCCTGCTGTTCTGTCTGCTATTGTTTAATTGAATAACTTGCCTTTCCAGATTAAATGTCTGTTCTTTGGCTTGGATTTTGTGAAATAATTTTTTTCAATAAATGCGATGTATAGTCCACAGTGACGTATATATGTTATTTTGTCTTAATGACGCATTTTTGAATGATGCGGCTTATACTCCAGTCCGGTTTATAGTCCGGAAAGTATGCTACTTGAAGCCGCTGACAGGTTGTTTTTCTTAAATGGTCTGCTCCGGTGAGAGTGTGCCCGATCATACTTTCACACAGTGGCACTTCCTACATTTTTTGGGGTCACATGATCATTCTAAAACTTAATAACATGGAAGTCATCAGGTCAGACATTTTGGGACAGTTTCCTGGACAGGGTTTATTATAATCTTAGACTAAAATGCATGTTAAAATGCTGCCTAAAATGGAAAGGTCACCCAAAAAGGAAAATTCTGTCACTTTGTTACAAACCCGTATAATTTCTTTGTTCTATATTTTGAGAAATGTTTGTAATCAAACATTAGGAAAAGTAGGAATAATAAAATGGTAGGAAAATACCCATGAGGTCCACGGACGGTTTGGCTACAAACATTTTTCCAAATATCTTCCTTTGTGTTCATCATAACAAAGAAATTTATACAGGAGGTTTGTAACATAATAAAAATAGTGAATTATGACAGAATTTTCCTTTTTGGGTGAAGTATCCCTTTAAAATAAAAAAAACCCTTGCATTTACAAATCTTAACATATATCAGTGTCAATGTTTTGTCTCAAGATTCACACCAGTATTGTTTTTTTGGTAAGTATGTTTGTAAAACTACTTAAAGGTCCTTGTATAACTAAGGCTTAGCCGAAACCCTGTTTGGGGAACCACCCCTTTGTTCAGTACTATTTCAAACAAGGAACAAACAACAGGGACTGTGACATTAAATAATGCCAGTTTACATTATGACCAATACAATCTTTCGATTTTGATCACCTGTAGTGACATATGGGTCACAGTAATGCACATAGCAGCACTTTTCTTTTGAAAAAGGAAATCATAAAAAGCTTTGTGTGAGAAAAGGGGCATTTGACATTAAAGATACAGAGGTCATAACATTCGGCTTCAATCATGTGATTGGCGTTCCTATTAATGATGTCACCATGTGACTTTCTATGCGAGTATCAACGTTCTTCTCTAAAGTAAAGCTTAAGGTCAGCTGAAATATGGGGTGGTATTTGATGATCACTTCTTATTCATGCCATCACATGTTATCTCATCCAGTGAGTGAACTAGTCACATGTATTTCTTTACGCTGTAACAACGTGGCTATTTCACACGGCAAACAAAGGAAAGCAGGATACTCTTTCATGTATTGTACAGGTACCCGTTACCACAGATTACCTTCAAATATTGACTCTGGTGTTGTTCTGATCTGGTCATAAAACTACATCAGGGCTGCCAGCTGGCAGGCGCTTGTTTGCACTGAGACACCCATACATCCTCCATATATACTAAACATCCTTTATACCTGCTATACTACAGCTACTTTATTAGAGACTTTATCTTTGAGATAATACCTATAGTGATAGGAGCTTCTTTGCTGATAACTGTGTTTGCTTAAACTTTATATAGAGGATTATATAACTTTATAGTGCCATTTGCATATCAATGTACTGAATTTTTTAAAGTATCAGTCTGTTTTAGGTCCATCTAGGGTTATAGTTTTGTCTCATACTGATTTTTCTACTTCTGGCTTCTTGTCTTTATTTCCTAGCTATGTGGCGTGGCCTTAATAGTTGTGGGCGTACTAGCTCAAGTTACGCTCAAGTCAGCGGCCGTCAATGGGATTTCTGGTTCAGCCATGTTGATAATTGTGGTGGGGGTCGTCATCTTCTTCATCGCTTTCTTTGGCTGCTGTGGAGCTTGGAAGGAGAATTACTGCATGATCACAACGGTAAGGATGTTTAATAAAAATCTAAACTAGGAAGTGTTTGGATCATTTGGAACCAATTTAAGTTTGTGCCCATTTACGTGACTGGTGAAACCGGCCCAGTACAACTTTAGTGTTTTTGTTTATGCGTTGGGTTCAGGATAAGCAGTCTAACTGGTCTAACCAGATTAAATTAGATTAAAAATATATATTTCTTTGCGCTTGATTTAAATTGACAACAACAGTAAGGAAGTAAGGTAACTGGCAATGTACCATTGTATGGCTGGATTATAATGCATGGCTTGGTATTGATAGAGAGTTTGTGAATTTAAATTGAATCATAAAATGTAAGTTTCACCCCTGTTGTAGAATATAAATCTAAAGTAATCCTATACATTAGACAGGGCTGCATATTACACTGTATTCCTTTACGGTTTAATTATGTGATTGAATTAACATTTAGGATGTTTACTTGTACTCATTTGTCAAATGCATTTATCTGAAAAAAAGTATGAAGGGTATACATTTGTCACTATTTGGATGTGAAACCAACAACTTTGTGCTGTTAACACAATGCAGCAACACTTGTGTCTTTGTTTTCTCCTAGTTTGCTGTTTTTCTCTCCATCATTATCATCATTGAAATTGCTGGCGCTATTACTGCATATGTCTTCCGTGGCAAGGTATTACCATCATCTAATGATAAATCATCTTGATTTCCAAGTTGAATTTGTCTCACAACCATTTCTGTGTTGTTTTGTAGCTGAATATTTGGGTGGGCAACAGTTTGAAAGAAATGATTACAAAATATAACACCACGGAGGACGTGAGAAAAACCATGGATGGAATACAGAAAGAGGTCAGTCAGACAACTAGTCTTTAAGTTTTCAAAGTGAGCAGGTTAAGTCAAGTAAAGCTAGCTAAATAAAAGGTTGACTTGACGTTTATTTCTCCTCTAGCTTAGGTGCTGTGGATCCTCCAACTCTGACGATTGGAAGAACTTTAAACCCGACCATAATTCAGTCCCGGACTCCTGCTGTATAAAACCGGTTAAGGGCTGTGGTAATGGAACCATCCACGATGGCAAGAAAATCTACAGAAACGTAAGAATCTATTGGAAATGGTGTACAATGGAGTTCTGTATTATAACATAATTTTTTTTTTTTTTAAAGCAGTAGGCATTTTATATAACGTTACGTTGTTTATTGAGTAGATATGTGGTATCTACAGTGAAATAATATTTTATTTGTATTTGTTTTATACAGGGATGTGCGGGTACTATGACATCCTTACTGAACAATAGTCTCCTGTGGGTTGGTGTGGCAGCTCTTGTTATAGCATTTGTGCAAGTAAGACAATACATTTATGCTTTGTTTTAACCTAAAACACACAGTTCTGTGGAAAAGTCTTCAAGTATCATATAAAAACATTTTGGTGATGCACCTAAAGTCTAGAACTATTTCTAAGAACCATTCTTTGTAAAAGGGCCATGTCACAAGACTTTTTTTAAGATGTCAAATAAATCTTTGGTGTTCCCAGAGCACATATGTGAAGGTTTAGCTCAAAATACCTATATAAAGTAATTTTATATAGCATGTTAAAATTGCCACTTTGTAGGTATGTCAAAATGTGCCATTTTGGGTGTGTCCTTTAAAATGCAAATGAAGTGCGAACACTGATAGTGGTTTGTTGAAATTGAAACTCAATTGTGCTGTGAATTAAATGGCAGTGCCGTGGTTGAATTGTGCAGATTAAGGGGTGGTATTATTATAATAAGAGCTCCTTATGACATCATAAAGAGAGCCAAATTTCAACAACCCATTTTTTACATGCTTGCAGAGAATGGTTTACCAAAACTAAGTTACTGGGTTGAACTTTTTCACATTTTCTAGGTTGATAGAAGCACTGGGGACCCAATCATAGCACTAAAACATGGAAAAAGTCAGATTTTGGCCCCTTTAATGTTAATTAACAAGTTAAGCACATCTGATGATTAATGAAATTTCTCTATTATCATACACTAAACCAGATCTTTTGTTGTTGTAGTTTACAGGGATTGTGCTGGCCTGTGTTCTGATGAAAGGCATCCGCAGTGGCTATGAAGTCATGTGATCGCATCAAATCCGGAAAGTCCAATTCCGGAAAACAGGACAAAACTATTACTTAAAGCTTTGAGATTATTCCTGTGTTTTTAAAAAACTTTTTTAAAGGGCAGATATTGTTTCCCTTTGGTGTTTAAGTTGTCAGCGCTCATTTCACATCTGAGATTAAATAGTGTGTTTCTATGACTAATCTGATGATTAGTCTGCTGTTGGGTCTCAGTTTTTGACTTGTTAAAAAGTTTTATCACCATGTTGACCATTTCTTTTTGGTTTAAGGAACAATGGAAATTTTTGTAATTGATTTAACATACATATATATTGATATGATCATTTTCAATAATCAACCAATAAAATGTACCAAACAAGTATTTCAATTGGTCATTTCATATCGTCTCATTCTGTATTGTCTTTTACTGTTTCACTAAACAAAACCAAACACATGTGCCTCTTGATATAAAATACAACATTTCAAAATTACAGCACAAATGGGAACATAAAACATATTGCACCGAAACTTCACCAATGTTATTAAGGTGAAAGGCACTGTTAAAGGCTGAATAAGACGGTTTAAAGACGTCCTTAAGATCCAAACCTTGTTTAGCAACAACTTGATTGCAACGATTTTTCCATCAGCCCAGTGCAAACAACATGGATTGACATTAGCAAGATGCAATAATTTTGTAATTTTCAAAAATAAATACATAAAATGTGTATATAAACTTACTAATTAAAATATATATATTTAAAATAAAATAATATACCTTATCTGCAGAATGTTTTACAGGCTTATGTTAATAACAACAAGGGAATAAACACTACTACTACCTAGTTAAAGTATTCACATGGAAGGTGATAGTTGTCATGAATGCTTCAAACAAATAGAATCGGTGCTACAAGTTTGATTGTGGTGTTTTTAAAGTCATGTGGGAGGTGGGTATGAGAACTTCTATCAGAGCCCAAAATAACTAGTTACATCACTTCAGTCCTGACTCTATTTGGACCATCTTTAGTAGAATAAGTCATTGAATGTCACATGGTAAGACCAATGAGTTCCAAAATTGATATGTTTGGCATATATCACAGTTATGTTTTAACAATTGCAAAATGTTACATTTTATGTAAATGATCACATCCCTTCTATCTATCCCACACTTAAGTAAACAAAATTAGAAATATGTTTAAATTAATATAAAGCATGATGACCACATTCATGAATATACATCGCAGAAACTTAAATGATAAAAATTGTGCTGTTCAGATTTGCAGTCGTCTTGTTCCTGTGGGATATTCCATCAGGTGTGTTTTAATTGTTTCTGTAAAGTCTGTACCAAGCGAAGTCATCATCTGGTTGTCCGAGGTTAATGAGAGGGGTGTTTTGCGTAGTTTACAGTGAGCAGTACCATGCTGTGCAGATAGAGAGACGCCTCTGATTCTGAACCAAAGGAAGGAAATAGTGGCACAATGAATGTGTGAAAGAATAACTGTCATCAATTGTACAACAACATCACTTTCGCAAATGCAAAATGGGTGTCATATTATTTAAAGATTCAGGATGTAAATGTTTGAATTAAAATCATTTCCTGAACGAACACAATTACATGGTTTACAATAAATGGATAATAACTGAATTTGACCTCAAAACTTCTTGATTAATCCAATCAAGATTAAAAAGAAGTGTTACAGGGCTGTGTAATAACACGTATACTTACCTTGTACATATATATGGTTAATATGTTGTACTTACAGACAAATGTGTGGTACTTTCTTTTGAGTATCTACATAGTAATTAAATGTTATCATTACTGTACTTACCAGTGGTAAATATTTATTATGTAATTCTAGATAAGTACTACTGGGTACATTCACTAGTAGGTCCATAGTAAATGCATGGAAACAGGACTGTAAAATAAATTGTTGCATTTTATACATTTATTACACAGTAGTTTATGTGTACGTACGTTATTTAATGGTTAGGTTTGCCTCACAGTGGCATATGTATACTACGCTATATCTTAGGTGGTAGGTCCTGTGTAATAACTGTGTAAAATGCAACACTTTATTTAACAGTCCTGTACAGAGTACAAAATGGCACATCAGTAGTGTTTGTTATTAGTTATCATATTTGTACACTATATGTGCCTGTCATTAACTTACACTTGCTTGTATGTACCACACACTTACAGGATCGTTTCTCATTAGTTACAGTATACATACACTATATGTACCGGTACTTACCATGTACATGCAATTTATAAGTACAGTAGTGTTTGTTATTAGTTAATATATACGTTGTACCTGTACCTGTCATTAACCCACAATTGCCTGTAAGTACTAAAAACTTATATTGTAAATTCATTTGTAAGTACAGAAGTGTTTGTTATTAGTTAATATATAGTCGTACACTATAAGTACCTGTCATTAACCCACAATTGCCCGTTAGTACTAAATACTTATATTGTACATTCATTTGTAAGTACAGAAGTGTTTGTTATTAGTTCATATATATATATATATATATACGTTGTACACTAAAAGTACCTGTCATTAACCCACAATTGCCTGTAAGTACTAAATATTATATTGTACATTCATTTGTAAGTACAGAAGTGTTAGTTATTAGTTAATATATATACGTCGTACACTATAAGTACCTGTCATTAACCCACAATTGCCTGTAAGTACTAAATACTTATAGGAGCGGTTTCCCGGACAGGGATTAGCTTAAGCCAGGACTAGGCCTTAGTTTAATTAGGAAATATAACTAGTTTTAAAAAAACATGTCTTACTTAAAACATTACTTGTGTGCATTTTGAGGGCACTGATGTATTTTAAGATATGAAAGTGTAAGTTGTTTTGAGTTTGGACAGCTCTTACATTTATTTTAGTCTAGGACTATTCTAATCCCTGTCCGGGAAACCGCCCCATATTGTACATGAATTTGTAAGTACAGTAGTGTATCTTGTTAGTTACAGTATACATACACTATAATTTTGTATCTGGCAATACCCAGTACTTATCTAGAATAACATAATAACTGCCAAGTAAATACCACTGGTAAGTACAGTAATGATACCATTTAATTATGATGTAGATACTCAAAAGTAATTACCACATATTTGTCTGCAAGTACAACATATTTACCATATGTACAAGGTAAGTACACGTACTGTAAAATAAAGTGCAACCTTCAGCACACTTCAGTCTTTTCAGTTCCTACCTTTAAGGTGCGTTGAGAACTGTAACCATTGTGCGAGCCATTCTCTGCACTGTCCGGGACTTAAGTCTGGATTCAACCCTCTCACAAAGCATGCCTGGGTGAAACGTTATCCATCAAAACCATAGAACGTAAAGGCTAATGGTAGAGAATAATTGGTAAAAAGTGTTATAGTGACGTCTGACCTCTCGGAGCTCTGCATCATTTAACTGGTGCAAACCTAATCGAACAATGGCACGGTCGAGCTGCATGAGTTCCATGACGTGTTTGTTCAAGCGTCGACCCACCCAAAAGGCAGGGAGACGGGGCGTCAGGAAGAGCAGTGGACTGAGTTGTCTCTGAAAATAAACAAGAACTTTACAAGCATTTCAAAATGCAAATAGCTAGATTTTTGTTTGTTTATTTATTTTTTTGAAGATTTCAACATTATAGGTGTTTTACTCTCTAAGACCAAAAGGTGTCAGCAAAACCAAATATTATTGGCAGCCAGCGAGTGTTTCTGATTGACAAGTTTATAATTGACAATAAAACTACAAATAAGAACATTAAATATATTCAGTGTTACTTTTAACTAGCTGTTTTAGCACGGAGGAAACAAAAGCTCACCATTTGGTCTGCATACATTCTCCCGATACCTAAAGGTGGTCCAGAGAACAAAGTTCTCACTGCATGGACATCAGACACCACAGGATGAACTCCATTTCGAACCTGACGACCCACACATATATATTTCAATAGCAATATGCAATACAAGTCTGGCCTGTACGGTGTCAAAAAAAAACCTATCCTTATAAACACATAACATATAAAACATTTCATTCCTGGTTTCATCAAGCCTCTCACCTTACTGCAAAGCTCCAAGAGGCGGCTTTTAAGTCTGCCGTCTTGGACAGACGGTGCTGTCCTCTCCAGTCCTTTGACTATAGCCCAGTGATGGTGTGCTCTCTGAGTATGATATATTCCCTGAAACTCCACCAGCTGCTGTGGGGTCCAAAAGTGCCTGATCAGGAGCTGGCGAGGATAGAAGTACCTGTTGAAAAAAAAGTAAAATAAATGGATTAAAAATGACTAGTTTCAAACACAAACATTAAAAACACACTAACAAAATAATCAGATCATGCTAAATACTTACATGAGGATAAATACAAAATAGTTGGCAAATGGAGGTAACGAAATGACGACTAGGGGAATGGCTTTGATCAAATCTCTGCGGAACTGAAAAAAAAAAGATAAATATGACATTAACTTCATTTAACAGATATCAATCCCATAAAATTGTATCAGATCAGTTCTCAAAGTATTCCTCTTACCTGTCTGAGTTTCTCCAACTCACGGTATGGCAGATCCTTAAAATCTATGTTGGTGGTGAGCACCCGGGTCTGGATCCTTTGCATTTCTTTGGCATCTTGAAACAGGAGCCGAAACCCTTTATACGAAATTGAAACACATTTGCTTGAGACTGCTTGCAGGCTGTCAAGGCAGGGATATTGATATATCATGCTGTGAGGTTAATACATCCGGTTTTACACTAAAATACACATTATGTGCCCTTACCTCTAAAAAAGGTGGTATAAAGAACATAAAAGCGAGGAAAGCGCCGTTGCAAGAATCTCTCATACTTCTCATTGACCCTTTTAAGCCTGGACACAATGCTTCGACCAATCCCATGCCTCGCTTGTGAAGGTGAGTAGTGTCTGACCAACCACAAACTACTATAGCTACAGACAGACAGACAGAGTCAGACAGACACACATACAGACTGGAAGTAATGCACCGTAAAAAAAACACTGATGTGTGATGTCACAGCAGGGCAAATATTTTTTTGCAAAATAATAATTTTACCTCTAAATGTATATATTATTTTATTTCATACATTATAGACCATGATTGATATTTAATGTGGCCTCATGTAGCATTAATGTTTAAACAGTAATTTCAGTTTCATTTTATAATATCTGGTCTATAGGACTATGGTATGCAAACAACCGCCTACAAATGATCGACAAAATGATCGATCATTGTAAACGTACTATAAAATGTTACCTCGATTGTGTAGACGTCAATCTAGGTGTGCACAGAGCAGCTTTGACCCCCACAGATCGCTGTCCATACAGTAAGATCATTGAAACCCCACGGCACACACCCCTACAGGACAGCGCCATCTTGGACTGAGCAGCTGCCTGACAGTTCCGCATGGGCGTCTTCAGGAAATAAGGGAGTTGCGCTGTGATTGGCTACTGCAATGACGCAAATCTTTTCGCCTTCAAGCGTCGCTGCGCAGAACGAGTTTTGTCATCAAACTTTATTACAGACTCAAGATCTAAACGAAATTTAGAACAAAAACATACAATAAAAAACAGCGTGTTACAAAATGTGTATTCGACTTTATGCGGATTTGCGTAGAATGATTGGCGTATGACATCACAATATCGCTAGAGCACAACTCTCGCGGGACTGTTATGTAATGTAACGTTCGATCTGCGCAGCGCCGGGTGAAATCGAACACACTTAAATTTTTAAAGTAGGGCGTCCCGTTGTCGCGTGACATCAGTTGATTAATAAGCCCAGTTGATTGAAGCACGCGCCGAACCGCAAGACTACAAAAGAGATGTAAGTGCACTAAATTAAACCATGCTGTTGATTCAAAGACATTTGTTAGTTTTTAAATTGCAAACTCGTTTTGGCATTCGCATGTCCGTCTCTCTCGTGCATTTTAACTTTGTTTTCACAACAAAAACATTGCAATTTTATACCGATATGTGATTAGTTAGTTTGTGTATTTTAATATTTAAATCTTACTTACGGTGCCTCTTTATCAACACAGCCGGCGGAGGACGCAAGGCCACGCAAACTACAAAAAACCTCAACAGGGAACAAACATGTCCACTTTTAGATATGGGAGTAGTGTTGGACCGTCTGGAGTGAACTCTGATAATACACCGTGCACTTGGGAGGACGACACTGGTAAGTCCTCCTTTTATAACTCTTCACTTTAGTTTTAATCTGGCCCTGTGGTTCGCCTTTGAACAAGCATCCGACTGGCGAGGTCATTAACTAAAGAATGTACTGTGATTTATTGATGGTGCCTCTTGTTTCTCTCTACCCTGGTTGAAGAACCGGAAGATGCCAGTGACCCCAACAGGCTTGTGCAGTGCCCCTATGACAAAAACCACCAGATCAGAGCCTCACGTTTCCCCTTTCACGTGCTCAAGTGCAGAAAGGTGGGTTATACATCAGACATTTCCCCTATATATTTAGCTTAAACAGTTGTTGAAAGGTCTGCTGTAGGCCAGTACCACAAGCTTTTACAATGGTTCTGTAGCTCAACTGGTTAATCATTGCGTTAGCAGCATAAAACGTTGTTGGTTCAACCCAGGGAAAATGTGCTAAATGTGAATTGATTATGCCAAATGCATGCATGCACGTAAATAAGAACCTTATCTGCCCAAATCTGTTTTAGAATCACCCAAAACTGGCTGGTGAATTGAAGACCTGCCCCTTCAATGCCAGGCACTTGATTCCTCAGCATGAATTGTCCCATCATGTAGCAAACTGTGAGGATAAGAAGTCCCTCAGTGCTGAAGGTTTGTTGTATTCGGTTTTTCAGCATCTTGTGCTTTGTGTTCAGCAGTTATACTTGGACAAACAAATGCTAGCCATTCTAGTCTATTGTTAGTTTATTTTTCATGCGTTTTTACTACTTAGGGAATGGTGAGGTCCTGCAGAAATTCCAGGTTCCCCTTAACACCTGGACAAATCCCTCACCCAATGAGAATTGGGAAGCAGGTCTGTTACATGTCACAGCACACATTTAACTTTTTTTGAAATGTTTTTGATTTCAGTAAAGCTACTGTACACCTAATGCCACATAGTTGGCTGGGGTCGTCTATCGTATTTTTTTATAATGTGCATTACCTTATTTGATATGTATTGTTCATGAGTTCTGTTGGTTTGGTTTTGATGAATAAAATGCACCTTTTCTGGCTGTGTTTCTCCACCTTGGAATTTTCTGCAGAGACTGATGATGCTGCTACTCTGTTTGTTTGGGGTAAATCCAACAATCAGCTTGCCCAAAACAAGTGAGTCATTGTACTCCATGAGTTTTCTGACGTGTGTTTTGTGTGTTCCTGTAACTCTGTTGGTAGAGCATTGCGTTAGCAGTGCCAAAATTGTGGGTTTGATTTTCAGGGTACAAGCATACTGTTTAAAATCATGTGTTGCCTTGTGCAAAATTGTGGGTTTCTTTTCCAGGGTACAACATGTATAAAAAATGTATACCCTTGAATGCTCACTAAGTAGAATAAATTGCAAAAATATTATTTTTTGTAATTGCACATTATTGTCTAGTTGCTATGAGTGTGCTACAGGTGTTGCCCCTTTATGTAATTTCTTCAACACCTTACGCAAAGGGCATGTTGCCTTTGAATGCATATAACTCAAGTCATAACTGTTTTGAATACCTTTTCTATAATAAAAGGATTTGAGGAGGGAGGTTTTGTGAAGTGTGACCTTTGCTTAGACTTTCATGTTTCTATCAGGCCAGAACCTACAACTACAAACAGCTTATCCGATGGATTACGGGCACCACGGACTCTTCCATGGAAACTCTGTAAGCATTTTGCACACGCCAAATTAAGACCCTTTTAAAGTTATTTCTTCATCTGTGGTAGTTGCAGTTACACCTCTAGATGGCAGCATCAATCCTTGAACCCAACTATACTTATGTTGCTGGCAGTTTTGCATCATAACACACAATGGGGCGTTTTCCCGGACAGGGATTATTTGGCTTAATTAGGAAATATAACTAGTTTTAACAAACATGCCTTACTAAAAACGTTACTTGTGTGCATTTTGAGGCAAAACAAAGGGCACTGATGTATTTTAAGAAATGTCAGGGCAAGTTGTTTTCAGTTTGGAGAGCTCTTAAATTTGTTTAGTCTAGGACTAGTCTAATCCCTGTCCAGGAAACCACCCCTGTGGGTTAGTTTCAGCTTCATTATGGGGGCAAACTTGTGCTGCAACATCCCTGCAGTTTACATGGCTGTCTATTTACTCCGGTTCCAGGACAGGGCTTTAAGTGTTGGTTCACCCCAAAATGAAAATTTTATCAAATCACTTACCCTTGTGTCGTTCTTAGCCACAAAGTCCTCCGATTGTCTTCAGAAGAGATTTTTAGGTATTTTTGATGAAAATCTGTAAGTGTAAATCAAACTGCAGTCAATGGGACAGTCACAAGCCTTCAGGTTTTCATCAAAAATATCAAAAAAATTGAAGGACTTTGTGGTTTTGAATGACACGGGGTAAGTGATTTATGATCAAAAAAATGTCACCCTTTAAGTCTAGTTCCTGACCTAAATGAATGTTTGGGCTGTCTTGATTGAAATCAGCAAAATATATCAGTGCCATTGTTTTGTCCTAATATGCACACCAGTAATGTTTTTGTAAGACATGTATGTAAATCTACTTGAAATTCCTAATATTACTAAGGCTTAGTCCTGAATTATTTTAAACCCTGTTCTGGAAACTGCCCTGCCAAGTAGGTTGTGCAGAAAATAACATTTTAGTTTGTGGTACAAACTCATTGGCCTCAATAGGCTTTATGCCCAGCTACACTACTTCCTGAACTTCAGGCAGCTCCTTGTTTCCTGTCTGCCATTATTGGACAAACTGATTAATCCAGTTGTGCCTGACCTCAGTAGTCACAACATCAATAATCAGACACACCTGGATTAATCAGTTTGTCCAATAATGGCAGACTGAAAACAAGAAGGCTGAAGTTCAGGAACTAGTGCAGCTGGGCATAAAACCTATTATCAGAATATCAGCGTGTGTGTGAAAGCATTTCTCATGATGGTTTTTCTTTTTTAAAACTAAGGATGTCACCCCTGGATGAACAACACTGGACAAACTCTTGTTTTATTTTTTTTAATACTTTGAGTGTGATTTCCTAGCCTAACTCGTTGAAACTGTACCTCTTAAAGTTTGTTTTTAATTTTGCAGAGCTGTAGAAGACATGTTTCCCTTTGTCTATTTTCTGAAAATTATTTTACCATGCAGTCCATAAATGCTCAAATATGGTCCATGTCTGAAGTCACTCCCTGTTAGTTCTCCTTTTATAGGAGTCATGCTTGGGTCTCAGTGTTATGATGTTTGGACTGCTTGCTTTAAACTTACATTTTGTGGAAGTGCTACTATTCTAATCATAACCCAGATCATTCAATAAAGGTTTTGTTAAGGAAACAAGAGTTTTCATGCCATGTTTTTCACTTTAGTTATTCTCTCAATAGCTCTCGAATCTCACAAACTGCCTTAAAAATATTTGCCAAAGTTCAGCTTGTCTTTTGTGAAGTTTGTCATTTTTGTATACATTAAGTTTTAATGCTAAATTGTACCTGTGTACTAGTGTTATTTTTAAACTGGAGTGACTAGATTGTGACATCCATAAAAGGGAACACTGTGTATGTATTTATTAGATAATAACCATCTAAATGGCCGGTTTCTTCCATTGCAGTGTCTGATTTAAGTCCCAGAGATAACAGGCCAGCGTAACCTCATGTCTGTCAATATAAGCAGAGCTTGAGTTAGCATGGCATGGCCACGGGTCAGCCTCATCTCCTGTGCCTCATTTAACCCGCACAGACAGCTGGCCACACCAGCTCTTCCCTACTGGCTGTGCTGACAACAGACATTTGTACAAATGACAGGTCTCTGTGTGCGCGTGCTTTATGTGGCAGGGTTTACTGCTTCTCCCCTGTGGTCTCTCAGAATCTGTGCTTGTTAAACGCAGCTGCGTGTAGCTTTTCCTTGAGTGCACTGATGCTCCAAGGTGCACTTTATAATCTTTAAAATTAAAGTCACACGTTGACGTGTCAACGAATAAAAAGTACAGTCACTACCCAAAATTATGTACTTTAAAGGAAAACACCACAGTTTTTTATTTTACGATGTGCTTACCTCAACTTGGATGACGTAATGCATGCCTACCTTTTTTTTAATGCGTGCACTTATTCTTTGTACAGCGTATGGTGAATGTGTTAGCATTTAGCCTAGCCCCATTAATTCCTTAGGATCCAAACGGATGAATTTAGGAGCCACCAAACGTTGTTTTTCCTTTTTTGAACGCTTTCACCGCCAGCGTTTTTAAAAAAAGTTGCCCGGCAGCGTTTTTCATGATTTTCACCAAAGTTTAATGCCTTCCAGAAAATGTTCTTCTTTAAATATATAAACATACAATATACCAAATGAAAGAACAGAACCTCTGCTTTCAAAAAAAAAAAATGTTTCATCCTACCTCCAGTGGTTCTTTTGTAATCAGCTTTTGAATATGGGTAGGTTTCTGCAAAAACACCACATTTTGAGCAAAAAGCAGAGATAATTCCATTTTTGTGACGGACTTTTCATAGAGATCCCATTCAGAGCAAACTTTAAAACCGACACGGACATGCAGCCGCTTGCCATAGGGCAATACTTCCGGGTTTATAAAGTTGCGGAAGGGCGTCAGGTGGATAATAGCGGTATTGCGGAAAGACGGAAAATCTCGTCATTGGCAGGGAAGCGTTTTCTCTTAATTGACGAGATATCTCGTCAATGGCGGTGAAAGAGTTAAAGACTGTTAAATGAGTAAGTCCTGACTACTCCCCCCACCCTTGCTCAAACTTCTGTCAATGTGCTGTAAACTAAGTGCTCTTCCACCATACAATATTGTTCTAATTTTTTATCCACTTAAAAAAATCACATTTTATTTTATGCCACGCACTTGTGTAACTACTTATGTAACAGTCTTTAAATAGGGAAAACATGGAAGTGTTTGGTGGCTTCTAAATTCATCCCTGTTTGGATCCTATAAGGAATGAATGGGGCCAGGCTAAATGCTAACACATTCAGATGCGCTGTACAAAGATTAAGTGCACGCATTGAAACAAGATGGGTATGTATGAATTCATCTAAGTTGAGGTAAGAACATGGTAAAATATTGAGAAATGGTGGTGTTTTCCTTTAATTTATACATCTGGCCATTGTTACAAGCTAATAGCAAATTCCTTTGAGATACTTTTTACGCATGTCTGTTATTATTATTATTACACCCTCCCAAGTTCTTTAATCTTAAGCCATAACTAATCCAGATCTGAACTGTGAGGCAAATCCTTTTATGTGTGGAGAGGAGGAAATGGGTCACACAAACCCTTTAGCTTTGCTTAAAGACAAAAATAATTTTATAATTGCATTTGAGTCATCAGGATTTTGATAAGAGACTTAAGGCAAAAACTTGATATTCTTGCATTATATGCATTTAAAATATTAAATATCTCATTATGGTATGGATGTGCTGCTCTGACTTTTCTATTCATGAGGTGTAAATATATTCTGTCCTTCAATTAATTTTCCCCATAGAGAATATTCTGTAGACTGCAGTAGGGCTCTTTGTTCTGCCGGCGTTTTATAGTTACGTCAGAGATTTCTGGA